>NW_020528537.1:0-327500 GCF_003368295.1 Carassius auratus
TTCAATCACCTTTATTTATATAGTGCTTTAAAACAAAATACATTGCGTCAAAGCACTGAACAACATTCATTTGGAAAACAGTGTCTCAATAATGCAAAATGATAGTTAAAGGCAGTTCATCATTGAATTCAGTTATGTCATCTCTGTTCAGTTTAAATAGTGTCTGTGCATTTATTTGCAATCAAGTCAATGATATCGCTGTAGATGAAGTGACCCCAACTAAGCAAGCCAGAGCGACAGCGGCAAGGAACCGAAACTCCATCGGTGACAGAATGGAGAAAAAACCTTGGGAGAAACCAGGCTCAGTTGGGGGCCAGTTCTCCTCTGACCAGACAAAACCAGTAGTTCAATTCCAGGCTGCAGCAAAGTCAGATTGTGCAGAAGAATCATCTGTTTCCTGTGGTCTTGTCCTGGTGGTCCTCTGAGACAAGGTCTTTACAGGGGATCTGTATCTGGGGCTCTAGTTGTCATGGTCTCCGCTGTCTTTCAGGGCAGTAGAGGTCCTTTCTAGGTGCTGATCCACCATCTGGTCTGGATACGTACTGGATCCGGGTGACTGCAGTGACCCTCTGATCTGGATACAGACTGGATCTGGTGGCCACGATGACCTCGGAACAAGAGAGAAACAGACAAATATTAGCGTAGATGCCATTCTTCTAATGGTGTAGCAAGTACATCAGGTGTTATGTGAAGTGTTTCCGGTTCCGGTTTACCTAATTAATGCAGCCTAAAAATCCTTTAACGGATTTGGATATTAAAAGCATATTAGTATGTTATGTGTAAGCCAGGTTAAAGAGATGGGTCTTTAATCTAGATTTAAACTGCAAGAGTGTGTCTGCCACCCGAACAATGTTAGGTAGGTTATTCCAGAGTTTAGGCGCCAAATAGGAAAAGGATCTGCCGCCCGCAGTTGATTTTGATATTCTAGGTATTATCAAATTGCCTGAATTTTGAGAACGTAGCGGACGTAGAGGAGTATAATGTAAAAGGAGCTCATTCAAATACTGAGGTGCTAAACCATTCAGGGCTTTATAAGTAATAAGCAATATTTTAAAATCTATACGATGTTTGATAGGGAGCCAGTGCAGTGTTGACAGGGACCAGGCTAATATGGTCATACTTCCTGGTTCTAGTAAGAACTCTTGCTGCTGCATTTTGGACTAGCTGTAGTTTGTTTACCAAGCGTGCAGAACAACCACCCAATAACGCATTACAATAGTCTAACCTTGAAGTCATAAATGCATGGATTAACATTTCTGCATTTGACATTGAGAGCATAGGCCGTAATTTAGATATATTTTTTGAGATGGAAAAATGCAGTTTTACAAATGCTAGAAACGTGGCTTTCTAAGGAAAGATTGCGATCAAGTAGCACACCTAGGTTCCTAACTGATGACGAAGAATTGACAGAGCAACCATCAAGTATTAGACAGTGTTCTAGTTTATTACAAGCAGAGTTTTTAGGCCCTATGATTAACACCTCTGTTTTTTCTGAATTTAGCAGTAAGAAATTACTCGTCATCCAATTTTTTATATCGACTATGCATTCCATTAGTTTTTCAAATTGGTGTGTTTCACCGGGCTGCGAGGAAATATAGAGCTGAGTATCATCAGCATAACAGTGAAAGCTAACACCATGTTTCCTGATGATATTTCCCAAGGGTAACATATAAAGCGTGAAGAGTAGCGGCCCTAGTACTGAGCCTTGAGGTACTCCATACTGCACTTGTGATCGATATGATACATCTTCATTCACTGCTACGAACTGATGGCGGTCATATAAGTATGATTTAAACCATGCTAATGCACTTCCACTGATGCCAACAACGTGTTCAAGTCTATGCAAAAGAATGTTGTGGTCAATTGTGTCAAACGCAGCACTAAGATCCAATAAAACTAATAGAGAGATACACCCACGATCAGATGATAAGAGCAGATCATTTGTAACTCTAAGGAGAGCAGTCTCAGTACTATGATACGGTCTAAATCCTGATTGGAAATCCTCACATATACCATTTTTCTCTAAGAAGGAATATAATTGTGAGGATACCACCTTTTCTAGTAACTTGGACAGAAAAGGGAGATTCGAGATTGGTCTATAATTAACAAGTTCTCTGGGGTCAAGTTGTGGTTTTTTTATGAGAGGCTTAATAACAGCCAGTTTGAAGGTTTTGGGGACATATCCTAATGACAATGAGGAATTAATAATAGTCAGAAGAGGACCTATGACTTCTGGAAGCACCTCTTTTAGGAGCTTAGATGGTATAGGGTCTAACATACATGTTGTTGGTTTAGATGATTTAACAAGTTTATACAATTCTTCCTCTCCTATAGTAGAGAATGAGTGGAACTGTTCCTCAGGGGGTCTATAGTGCACTGTCTGATGTGATACTGTAGCTGACGGCTGAATGGTTGCAATTGTATCTCTAATAGTATCGATTTTAGAAGTAAAGTAGTTCATAAAGTCATTACTGTTGTGGTGTTGGGAAATGTCAACACTTGTTGAGGCTTTATTTTTCGTTAATTTAGCCACTGTATTGAATAAATACCTGGGGTCATGTTTGTTTTCTTCTAAAAGAGAAGAAAAGTAATCAGATCTAGCAGTTTTTAATGCTTTTCTATAGGATATGCTACTTTCCCGCCAAGCAATATGAAATACCTCTACTTTTGTTTTCCTCCAGCTGCGCTCCATTTTTCGGGCTGCTCTCTTTAGGGTGCGAGTATGCTCATTTAACCATGGTTTCAAACTGTTTTCCTTAACCTTCCTTAAGCGTAAAGGAGCAACTGTATTTAAAGTGCTAGAAAAGAGAGAGTCCATAGTTTCTGTTACATCATCAAGTTGTTCTGAGGTTTTGGATATGCTAAGGAATTTGGATACATCAGGAAGATAACTTAAAAAGCAGTCTTTTGTGGTAGAAGTGATGGTTCTTCGATACTTGTAACAAGAAGTAGAATTTACTATTTTGGCTATATGAAGTTTACACAGAACTAAATAATGATCTGAGATATCATCACTTGGCTGAATAATTTCAACACTATCAACATCAATTCCATGTGACAGTATTAAATCTAGAGTATGATTTCGACAATGAGTAGGTCCTGAAACGTATTGTCTAACACCAATAGAGTTCAGAATGTCTATAAATGCTGATCCCAATGCATCTTTTTCATTATCAACATGGATATTAAAATCACCAACTATTAAAACTTTATCTGCACCCAGAACTAACTCGGATGTAAAATCACCAAACTCTTTAATAAAGTCTGTATGGTGCCCTGGTGGCCTGTATACAGTAGCCAGTACAAACATAACAGGTGATTTATCATTAACATTGGTTTCTTTGGATACTGTTATATGAAGCACCATTACTTCAAACGAGTTATACTTGAAGCCTGCCCTCTGAGAAATCCTGAAAACGTTGTTATAAATTGAAGCAACTCCTCCCCCTTTGCCTTTTAGACGTGGCTCGTGTTTATAACAGTAATCTTGGGGGGTGGACTCATTTAAAATAATGTAATCATCAGGTTTTAGCCAAGTTTCTGTCAAACAGAGCACATCTATATTATGATCAGTTATCATATTATTTACAAAAAGTGTTTTCGTAGAAATGGATCTGATATTCAATAAGCCAATCTTTATCATTTGTTTATCAATATTGCATTTGTTTTTTATTTGTTGAACCTCAATTAAATTGTTAACCTTAACTTGGTTTGGACGTTTTTTGTATTTTCTAGTTCGGGGAACAGACACAGTCTCTATAGTGTGATATCTAGGTGAAAGAGTCTCTATGTGCTGAGAATTAACTGACCTCTGTGACGGGAGGCAGCTAGCAGACGGTCGGTTTAGCCAGTCTGTCTGCTTCCTGACCTGGGCCCCAGTTAGTCAAGTATAAACACTAAGACTATGTGCCATATTTCTAGACAGAAGAGTGACGCCACCCCAGGAGGGATGAAGACCATCTCTTTTAAACAGGTCAGGTCTGCCCCAAAAGCTCGTCCAATTGTCTATGAAACCTATGTTATTCTGTGGGCACCACTTAGACATCCAGCCATTGAGTGATGACAATCTGCTATGCATCTCGTCACCACGGTAAGCAGGGAGGGGACCAGAGCATATTACAGTGTCTGACATCATGCTTGCAAGTTCACACACCTCTTTAAAGTTATTTTTAGTGATCTCCGACTGGCGAAGTCGAACATCATTAGCGCCGGCATGAATAACAATCTTACTGTATTTACGTTTAGCATTAGCCAGCACTTTTAAATTTGCCAAGATGTCAGGCGCTCTGGCTCCCGGTAAACATTTGACTATGGTGGCTGGTGTCTCTATATTCACGTTCCGTACAATAGAATCACCAATAACTAGAGCACTTTCATCAGGTTTCTCAGTGGGTGCATCACTGAGTGGGGAGAACCTGTTTAATGTTTTGATCGGAACAGAAGAGCGGTGTTTTGACCCACGACTACGCTGCCTCACCGTCACCCAGTTGCCCTGCTGCCGGGGCTCTGTTTCCGGAACCGGACAATGTACAGGAGTCCCTGAGCTAGATGCATCCAAAGCCGTATCTAGAGCCCTAACATTCTTACTGTCCTCAATTAAAGTTTGGATGCGTGTCTCTAATTCTGAAATCTTCTCTGTCAGCCTAACTATTTCCCTGCATTTATCACATGTGAATCCCTCATCAGGGACAGAGATAGATAAACTGTACATGTGGCAAGACGTGCAAATAAGGATAGTAGGCGAAGCCATTACTCACTGTGCTTGATGAAATATTCTTACTGCGGTTCTTTGATGAACTTGTGAAAAACTGCAGCGTGAGAGAGGAGAAGAGAAAAGAAAACGCTAATGACAAGCTAACGAGTGCTAACGCTTTGCAGGTGTACTGCAGTCACGGAAGAGTGAACGATCAAAGTTAATCTGATAAGATTGATCGATAATATCAGAAATATGGTGTGAATTAAGTTATATTTTACAACTTAAAAAACAAACAAACAAACAGACAGTGATAGTAAGAAAGATTATAGAGAAAAAAATCTAAAATAAAAAACAGCTACACGGAGCTATGATTAGCTACAGAAGGCCAACAGGAAGTAGAGAAAACACTGTCCAACAGCGACACCAACAGGCAGGAGGCGTTTGTGTGATCTCTCTCGTTTGTGTGAACCCAACTGTTGTGTTAAATATGTTTCCCGCTTCACTCAGTTCAAATTTTAACGGTCCAGTCAGAGACTTGGGTGGACATGAATGGCATCCTCATGATTATTAAAGGTAAGTAACCGTTAATATAATTTTATGATGTATATAACTGCTATAACATTAAGTAATGTGTCTGATACGTTATTTTTTAAAATTATTCTTTAAAAACGTTTTAATTCCCTTTAGTCAGTTTTAGCTGAAAGAATAGCAAAACTGTTTAGATAAGTATTACTTAACATTAAAAAAAATGTCTGGGGAAATGTCAAAGGTCGACAAAATCATTAGTATTAAGCTAAAAAAGCCGCTCGGACCATTCATCGGACTGGATCACTGAATGAAGCTGTTTGAGCGAGATGAGCTCACACATCAGTCATGCGAAAGACACCAAATTCAGTGAGAAGCGTTTTAATTGCATTTTTTTTATTTTATTGTTTTAATAAAAGCTCAAAAGTGTGACGAAAGAGCACAGCCATAAGGCAATCTGCTCTCTCAGCGAAAATTTGAACCAGTGCCCTAAATTTACTTAACGTTGCTTCAACAAAAGACGTTTAAGAGGGCAACGTTAGAGTAAAACAAAAGCCATTCGTCTTATTAGAAGTCAGTGCACTAATTACAAAAAGTGTTTTTATGGTTTATTCATATTGAATATTATGCATCTATTAAAATAGCCTCTAATTACAGCCATTTTTCTTATGAAGCTATGACTGATTGAGATGTTTTTTTTTTAAATGTACTGTACTAAATGTGTACAGTACTTATGTTGTAGAGTAGACAATTTATTTTTTTGTGATGGAAAAATTGCAACAATGGAATCTCTGCCAGTTAATTGAAACATTTCAAGGTAAGTAAACTATTTAAATTAATGATACATGCAAATTTTCAATTTTAATTAGACCTATGACAAGTTTCCAACTATTATGAAAAAAGATAAATGGGGTGAAATGCTAAGTGTGTCGCTGCAACATTCAGTCCAACACAGCTTCCTTTCATTTACAGTGTACTTCTGTTCCTCCCTACAAGTCCAAACTTAACGACCAAATCAGTCAAATATGTAAAGGGTGGTAAGATTTTCTCACATTAGTTAACCTACTACTAGTTTTTGATTAAGTGTTATCAATGTGAAACTTCCCTGATATTTAAAATTGCTAATTTCATGAAAGACTTTATTCATAATGAATACCAATAATTATGCTAAATAATCATGATTTCAGTATTGACTAAAATAAATGTTTATATTTTTGCCATAAATGAGCAGTTTTAACTAATTTCCTAGTTTATCTATAAAATATTTCTTCTTCTGCTTCATCTTATCACAGAGGAAGGAGTGGATGAACAAAGTTTTATGCTGCTGGTGATACCAGCATTGCTGCACTAATCCCAAGATTTGGTCTCAGGGTTAAATTCAAGAAGTTTGGTAAGTTTATACTAAACCATGATTATTTCTTTTTTTTTCAACATGTTTCCAACATGCAACTGATCAATTTCGGGGGACACAAAATAACTTTTTGCACATCTAAGGTTCATGGCATTAATAGTGCTAGCACTTACTTCAGATGTTGTGAGAATGGCTGCAACAGAACATGCAGTTATTTGTGGTCATATAACAGGGACATAATAAAAGAAGATATTTCTGATACAGTACCTTCCACAACCAATAATTTGCACAACCAACATATTCCAGCACAGTTACCATCAGAAAACACAAATACATCAACAACATTTGACTCTGGGGCTGATGAGGAAACTGACAACTGGGATGATTTAGCAGAGGAAGATATTACATACAGAGTGGCATGCTTTCTTGCAAAGCTTAAAGCGCAATCAAATCAAACCTATTCTGCAGTTAATTACATGGTGCAGCACAAATCTACTTTGATCACTGATATTGTACGAAACTTGCAGACTAAGACAATGGCTCTGTTGGATCGACTTGGCCACTCAGATCAGCCTGATGTCAGTACCCTTAACAACCATTCTGAGAGAGCAGCTGAACCATTGATGAACTTGGATTCTGACTAAAATCAAATTAATAATTTTTCTGATACAGGATTTTTCATTAAGCCAGAGACTCAACAGTTTCCAGGAATTTCATATGTCCAGCGTTTGGAAGCATCTACTGGATGTGTGAATCAGATAGCACTCCAGGACATCTTTCAGTATGTACCGTTGAAACCCAAATTTCTGACAAATTTTCCATTTCACTCATCCTGTATAATGATGATTGTGAAACTGTAAATTCTATAGGTTCCAACACTACAGTTCACAAACTGGGCCTAATTTACTTTCAGATCAGATGTTTGGATTAGAGCCCGACCGATATGGATTTTTGGGGGCCGATGCCGATGCCGATATTAACTCGAAAAGAGCCGATTTATAAGCCGATATTTTGATTTTGAAAATAAACTGGATATTAGACCCATTTCCTATAAACTGCACTTACACAACATTCAATAGCAAAATATCTGCCTGTTCTATGTATGTGGGCTGTATAAACCATTTTCCAGAAGGGATTTATATAAAAAAATTAAAATAAAAAATAAAGCCTTAGATTACAGTCACAATGACTAAACAATTGCACATCAAAAGTATATATTTTGGTTTTAAACATTTAATACTTTTACTTTCTTCCAGTTGAAGCTGGTTTTAACAGTCTGTGTGTGTACTGTAAATAAATTATAATACTAAAGTTAAAGTATTTGCAGAAGTAGTCCCACACTTTGCTGCTACAGCATTCACCTTTTTCAGCCATCTGTAGGGCAGAAAGAGAGACAGAGAAAGAATAAGCATGTGTATTAATAATATCACCATGTATCTTTACTCATGTCATCATTAGAATTATAATAATAATAAACAGGGATCTCCTACATAGGCAAAAATGAGAAAAAAATATGTATATTTTTTTATTTGTCAAGCAATAGGTATTACCTACTTATATTTAACTATATTATTTCAACATTTCCCTGTTATGTCTGTAAAGCTGCTTTGAAACAATATGTAAAAAAAAAGAAAAAAAGAAAAAAGCGTGTGTTCAGCTCACATTTAGTTACCCTCTGGTTTAATCATTTAACGTAAAGTTAGCCTACTGTTACCGGAAGATTACGGAATGAATTCGAAGTTGAATGGTTAACGTTAGTGCCATGAACACACCGCTGTCAATTTTGAGAAGAACCACCTTCAAACAAGTTAATAGCAAGCATTTAAGGGGCCTGCTAAAAAGGAAGCTATTTTAGCGTTAGAGTAACGTAACCAGCCTGAATTCACCAAATTGTGCTCTGGACCTGAGGGTAGCCTCTTCTTCCTTGCTTCTCTCTTAATTTTCATCAGCAGGACTAGCGCTATTGCTCGCTTCTTACAACGGGACAGATACATGTTTGCTGCTGACCGAAAGGAGGAACAACAGACTATGAAAGAGCTCCCGCTAAAAGTTTTTAAAACTCCGCCAACGCCATAGCGCAGCGCAAATCGCGTTTGTATCTGAAGGGCAACGATAAACTCAGCGGCCAAGCGCCGTGCATACCGCGTCCTGTGTGAAAGGACCATTACGCAGTCATTATGTGGGAAACACACCGCAATAGAATAAGAATAAGTTAAATGCTAACGTTATAGTTTGACCTCTTATTAACGTTCGCGCTCTTCCACTGATAAACATGGTATTAGCTTTGTGGCTAATCTAATATAGCAATGCATTAGCGGCTGTAAGTGATGTTGCAGAATATTTAGAAGTGATAATGATAGGACCGTTAGCTAGAACTACCACACCGTTTTTATATACAGTGTATGAACTAAATCTACAATCATTTCACATGAGGAACGACAGACTCACCTGGGTTGCTGATCGCTTTCTTCTGTAGTGAATTTCTGGCGCTGTTGTCAACTCTGGAGTTGCAGACCGCCCTCTGGTGGGCAAACTATGCAACACTCATAACATGAGTGAAGCTTGAGACTCCGTTTCTCATGTTTCATCGGCCGTTATAAACGCCAATGCCGATTTAAATGCAATTAGCTCATATCGGCCGATAATATCGGCCGGCCGATATATCGGTCGGGCTCTAGTTTGGATGCTTGTCAGCATGCTTTCTGTTGGCTGTGTACAAGTCAGACGATGTCAAGACATATGGCATGGACATAGTTATTCAATGCATCACTAATAATTTGAAGGATTTAGAACAAAATGGATTCCAAGTTGAGACAGAACAATTTTGTGGCACTGTAAAGGTTGCTGTTGCCCAAGAGTGTGGAGACAGTCTTGCCCTAAACTCTCTTCTTGGTTTCTCTGAAAGTTTTGCAGCAAATAGTATCTGTCGTTTATGCAAAATTAACAAACCCCGTCTTCATACCCAGACAGCACAGGATCCAGGTTTGCTGCGCAATGCAGTAAATTACAACCAGGATTTACAGACCAATAATCCTGCAGAAACTGTCCTTAATCGAAGATGTGTCCTAGATGAGCTTGCATTCTTCAGCGTTGTTCAGAATGTCACGCCAGATATCATGCACAATATTTTAGAGGATGTTGGAGGTGAAACTAGAGCTGTCAAACCTTATAACTGAAGGCCACATTACCTTTGATTCTCTCAACTTTAGGCTCACAAGCTTTGATTATGGTTTTGTCGATAGGTGCAATAAACCATCAGTCCTGTCAAGCCAAGAACTTAAAAACCCCAGCACCACCACACGCCAGACTGCAGAACAAATGTGGTGCCTATTAAGATTTCTTCCTCTTATGGTTGGTGACTTAATACCACATGACAACAAGCACTGGGAATTGCTGCTTCTACTGTTCTACAGAGGCCACAGTATATCTCAGATGTCTTATTCAAGACCACCATACACTCTTCAGGAGTTGTTACCTCATTTGCATTTAAAGCCAAAACACCATTTTATGGTTCATTATCCATCTACGTTCAGAAAAATAGGCACCCTAGTCAACTTTTGGACAATGAGAATTGAAGCTAAAACATGTCACATGTCACATTCCTGTAAGGAATGAACAACCAACACCAACAAGTCTAGACAATGTTTGTTTGTCTATACATTCTACATTATTTTTACAGGATATACGAGAAATAACATCCTTAGAAAGGGACAGACACCTAATCCTCAAAGAGCGACGTCAGATGGTGCGGTTGTTGGTTTCTCATTTGATGGAAAGATTTGGGTTAAAGTGAGTAGAAGTATTAAAGTATAATCACTTTGACAGATTTTCTTAAATAAATAAAACTACACAAATTAGGTCTATATGAATGTTCATATGTTTGTTTCTTTGTAAAGCCCAACAGCTGGGATCAAAAAGAGATGGCTCTAGCGCTAACTTGCCAGTTTCCTTGTTTGAAAAATAGTGAGGGACATGGTTATATAAGTTGTGCGGACCCACTTTATATTAAGTTGCCTTAACTACTATGTACTTACATTTTAATTAATAATTTAGTACAATGTACTTATTGTGTACATACATGTTTTTACATTGTACTTGTATTTAAAAAAAACTAAATGTAATTACATCTGTATTTAATTTCTGTGATTACATTTATAATTACACTGTTGACCCATACTTTACACCTTAACCCACCCTTAAACTTACCCATACCTCCCACCCTCTCCCTAACCTTACCCCATCCCACCTCAATAGCAGCAAAAGTGTTTTACAATACAATTTGAACACAATAAGTACATTGTACTTATTTTTTTATGTAAGTACATAGTAGTTAAGGCCACCTAATATAAAGTGGGACCAGTTGTGCTAACACATTATGATTAAAAGATCATCACAAACTGGCAGTGAAAACCAGTCCCCACTTTTTGACTGATTTTTATTTATTTTGTAAATTTTTGCAGGAGGCATGGTATACACCTGGTCGTTATCTTCACCCTGCAACTGTGTATTTAGAAGAAAGACTGCACAACACGAGGAAACGTCTTAGAGCCCCACACAGACAGAGACAGTACAGGCAGCCACATTCATCTCAGAATTCCTCTGCTCGAACAAGTTTTCCACTGCCAGGTCAGAGTTTGGGATGTGTCATTAATGTGTGTGTGTATGTTTAAATTGATAATAATTGATAGTAAAGACTTAGAAAAGACTTAGAAAATGATCATATTTTGAATAATAAATGCTGTTCTTTTTAACTTCTTATTCATCAAAGAATCCTTTAGAAAGTACAGGTTCCAGAACAATATTAAGCAGCCCAGCTTCTGATACTAAACCAGCATATGATAATGATTCTGAAGGATCATGTGACACTGAAGACTGGGGTAATGGCTAATGAAAATTCAGCTTTGACAGGAATAAATTATATATAACATTTTATATTTTAACATTTATATTTAACCCGTTATTTAAAATTGTAATAATATTTCACAATATTACTTTTTTGTTGTTGTTGTTGTTGATCAAATAAATTCAGCTTTGATGATAATTAGAAACTTCTTTAAAAAAATCTTGTGGTGGCCAGAATTATTAAAATAATAGTATTTTCAGCAGCTAAAATGGTTTCAAGTCAGATATTTCTATCTTTTGCTGTAGTGTGGAAGTAGGAAATACCAGTTTACATTTCAAAACATTAATTTTGTCATTTGTCTTCATGTAACTCCAGACAGACTGATGGTGATCAGATCTCTGTGTGGGGCACTGGCTGTCGTCAGGGAAAAATCACACTGAATTATTACAATTAATGGCAAAATGAATGTTTTGACATGTAAACTGAAATTTCCTACAGACACACTATAGCAAAAGATAGAAGTAAATGACTTAAAACCATTTTAAGCTCCTGAAAATACTAGTGTTCTAATCATTTTGGCGACCACTGTATATATTTATGTATTTCAGCAAATATATTTTAGCATGTCAGTATTATCACCAGTAAAAGATAAATAAAAAAAATATATATTATTATTTTAAGTTAATAGTGTAGTGCAGGGCTATTCATCTTTCCCTGGAGGGCCAGTGCACTGCAGAGCAGGGGCGGACTGGCCATCGGGATCATCGGGACATTTCCCGGTGGCCTGGCGGTCATTCTGGTCTGCCGGCTGCCGCTGTGCAGTCGATCAGGCTGACGTGCAATAGGCTGGTAATGTATGCAACTGCGAATTAATTTACAGTTTTATGAATCTACGAATCAGGCGATCGCAGAGTGAAAATGACACCACCACACGACTAAACAACAGCAAAGCACTGCCTAATTGGCTATATCCAGAGGCAGGCTTTATCTTAGAAAATCGCTCGCACAAAAAAATGAGCGTAAACGCAAAGGAGGAGCAGAGAGGGAACCAATGAAAAGGAGAAAAGCCCTGGCCACAGACGGAGCAAGTTGTTGCAAAATCCCAGCCATATTTGCCAGAAAGGGAGCAGGGCAGAATTACATTTATATTTACTAGGGATGGGACGGTTCACTGAAAAAAACGAACTGCTCGGTTCTCCACACACGGTTCGGCACGCGCTGGGACGCGGTTCAGCTTAAATCTGACAAAGCATCTGTAATATGGTTTACAGGGGCGTCGGACTGGGGGTAAAATCAGTACTGATTACCAGGGCCCCAAAGGAAGAGAGGGCCCTTGAAAAGTCCGGAATATATATTTGCGGGGATGGGGGGGTGGGGGGGGGGGGGGGGCTGCCTATGCATAGGGCCCGGGATCTTGTGCAGCGCCCCTGATGGTTTACTATAAAAAGCACATAAAATAAACAGGGTTCAGATAATATATGTTTCTGTTGATGGATGAGCATTCTGGGTTCCCAGACATTACTACAATAGCCTTGAAAAAAAAAAAAAAAAGCCTGGACAAACCATTCACTCTTGTTCAATACTAATACGAACACTGTATCAGTGCATGCTCTTAAAGTGACAGTCTTTCTATAAATCGAACAGCAACAACAAAGAAATCACTCACTGATCTTGATTGAAAAGCTTTTGTAACTTTAATAAAGAATAATCTTTATACCAAAATGCAATGCTGTTTTACATTTGATTACTTTATTCGTTTTCTGTACCTAAAAACTGTCAGGGTGCGTACTGGACAGAGGACTCCGATGCAGAGTAAAGAAAAGGAGAATATTTATTTTCGCCACAAAACACAAAATAACATAAACAATAATGAAATGCTCTGGCGCACACAGAGATCTCCGAGCTGGCCGGCACACTGCGGACCACTCGCGCTGCCGGATCTCAGAATTACGGATCCTTTGACAAAAGAACAGAAGGTGAGACTGATACTGAGAATCATGCAAAACATGGGCAAAGACAAAACAATCTACTCACGACCACAGACAGAAAAGCAGAGACATATAAGGGAGTGGGGAAACGAGCGACAGGTGGGGAAGAATCAGCTCGTGATCTGCACAACCCCGCCACGATCAGCGCTGATTGCCCAGACCACGAGCTACTGAACAGACAGGACAACACAGACCGCAGGGGAAGCTGAGACGGCTCCCTGCACCGTGACAGTACCCCCCACTCACCATGACGCTGATGAAATTGATCAATGAGAGCGCGATCCAGAATATCGCGAGCCGGAACCCAGCATCTCTCCTCCGGACCATAACCCTCCCAGTCTACCAGATATTGATGACCTCTACCCCTACGCCGAACATCAATGAGCCGCTGTACAGTATAGGCAGGCAACCCCTCGATGAGCCTAGGAGGCGGAGGGGCAGAGGTCAGGGGCTGAAGGGGGGAGCGAAAGGCGGGTTTAATCTTAGAAACGTGGAAAACCGGGTGGATCCTTCTAAACTGAGGGGGTAATTTGAGCTGAACTGACACCGTACTAAGCACTTTGGCTATGATAAACGGTCCAAAAAATTTGGGTCCCAGTTTATGTGAGGGCAGTCTGAAGTTAATGTCCTTAGTAGACAACCAGACTCTCTGACCACACACGTAAAGTGGGGGCTTAGTACGGTGACGGTCCGCCGATGCCTTGTTCCTCTCGCCAGTCCGAGTGAGGGCTTCTCTGGTGATCCTCCAAGTACGGAGGCATCTCTGAATAAACGCATGCACAGAGGGAACAACGGCATCGGATTCTTGAGAGGGGAATAGAGGTGGCTGGTAGCCTAAACAGCACTGGAAGGGAGACAAACCCATAGATGAGACGGGGAGGGAGTTATGCGCATACTCTACCATGGTCAACCTGGAACTCCAAGATGACGGTTCAGCAGACGCCACACAGCGCAGGACTCTCTCCAAATCTTGGTTTGCACGCTCGGCCTGACCATTAGTCTGCGGGTGATAACCGGAAGATAGGCTCGCAGTCGCCCCCAGCTGTCGACAGAACTCTGTCCAAAACCTAGACACAAACTGGGGACCTCTGTCTGAAACCACGTTCACCGGGAGGCCATGAATATGGAAAATGTGACCTAAGACCGTAGTCGCTGTCTCCCTCGCTGACGGCAATTTGGGGAGGGGAATAAAATGGACCGCCTTTGAGAACCTGTCCACCATAGTGAGAACCATCGTCTTGCCCCTAGATGGAGGCAAGCCAGTCACAAAGTCCATCGCTATGTGTGACCAGGACCGTGAAGGGACCGACAACGGCTGAAGTAGCCCTGCAGGGGTTCGATTGGATCCCTTACCCGAAGCGCAAATCGGACAGGCCGACACAAACCGTCGAACATCCTGCGCCACGGACGGCCACCAAAACAGCTGCTTGATTAACCTACAAGTACGAGTCGCTCCAGGGTGGCAAGCTAGACTAGAAGAGTGGCCCCACTGAAGTACGCTAGTTCAGACTGACTCAGGTACAAAGAGCAGCCCCTCTGGGCATCCAGTTGGAACTGAAGCATGGCGTTGTTCCGCGCGGACCTTGGACTCCGACCCTGAGGTGACCACAGCCACAACCCGTTCGGGATGCAAAATGGCCACCGGGAGTGTGGGACTAGCCTCAGCCTCAAAAACCCGCGACAGCGCGTCAGGTTTACCATTCTTAGAGCCCGGGCAATAAGAAATGGTAAACCTGAAACATCCGAAAAATAATGCCCAGCGAGCCTGCCTAGAATTTATTCTCCTGGCGGTGCGAATGTACTCAAGATTCTTATGATCAGTCCAAACGATAAACGGAAATCGCGCTCCCTCTAACCAGTGACGCCACTCCTCCAGGGCCAGCTTGACAGCTAGTAACTCCCTATTCCCAATGTCATAGTTCCGTTCCACGGGGGTTAAACGATGAGAAAAGAAGGCGCAGGGATGTATTTTCTCATCCGAAGTTGATCTTTGAGACAAAACTGCCCCCACCCCCACCTCCAACGCATCCGCCTCCACAATGAACTGACGAGATGGGTCAGGGGTCGTTAGAATGGGGGCCGAAACAAATCGACTCTTAAGGTTCTCAAACGCAGCTTGGGCCTGCGACCACCAACAGAATCGTTTCTTTGTGGAGGTGAGATCAGTCAGAGGAAGGGCGATTTGGCTAAAGTTCCGAATGAACCGCCTGTAAAAATTGGCAAACCCCAGAAAGCGCTGGACCGCTCTACGACTATCTGGGGTGGGCCAATCAGCAACTGCCTTTACCTTGGCGAGATCCATTCGGATACCTTCAGGCGAGAGAATAAAACCAAGGAACGGAACCGACTGTGCGTGAAACTCACACTTCTCCAACTTAACGAATAAACGATTCTCCAGCAGCCGCTGGAGCACTCGCCTGACGTGCTGGACATGATCGCGCTCATTCTGGAAAAAAATAAGGATGTCGTCGATATAAACTAAAACAAACTGATCGACCATGTCTCGGAGCACGTCGTTGACGAGTGCCTGAAAGACCGCCGGGGAGTTGGAAAGCCCAAACGGCATAATTAAATACTCAAAGTGCCCTGTATGGGTGTTAAAGGCGGTCTTCCATTCGTCCCCCTCCCTAATCCGAACCAAGTGATAAGCACTGCGAAGGTCCAACTTTGTAAAGATGGTTTCCCCCTGAAGGAGCTCGAAGGCTGATGACATCAACGGCAAAGGATAATGATTCTTTACCGTGATGTCATTCAATCCCCGATAGTCAATACAGGGGTGCAACGAACCATCCTTCTTCTCCATGAAGAAGAACCCCACTCCGGCTGGAGAGGATGAGGGACGGATAATGCCTGCTACCAGAGAATAATGTATATACCTCTCCATGGCCTCCCGCTCCGGACCCGACAGAGAGTAAAGGCGCCCTTTAGATGGAGAAGTGCCAGGAAGCAGGTCAATTGCACAGTCGTACGGGCAGTGTGGAGGCAGAGATGAAGCTCGGGACCTACTGAAAACCGCTCTCAAATCATGGTAAGCCTCCGGTACATCCACCAAGTTAATCAGCTCCTCCTGCAACACAGAATGAGACAAGACAGGGGGAAAAGCAGCACCCAAACACTGAGCTAAACAGAAAGGGCTCCAAGCCAAAATAGAACCACAGGCCCAATCAATATGAGGGTTATGTTTAACCAACCAGGTGTGACCCAACACCACTGGAGCGGTGGGCGAGTGAATGAGGTGAAATCTAATCTCTTCAGCATGATTACCAGACAAGGTTAATGTGACAAACTGAGTGGTGTGAGTGATATTAGTGAGATGGGTGCCACAAAGGGTCCTGGCAGAAATCGGTTCGGCCAGTGCAACAGCCGAAATCCCCAGACGAGTTGCCAGTCTGGAATCCATGAAGTCGCCCTCCGCTCCAGAGTCAATCAATGCTGAAACCTGGAAAACAGCTCCCCCAAACTGTACTGAAGCTTGGAACTCTGAACGGCCACCAGGTGGCAGTCGAGTTGTAGTGACGCTCACCATGTGCTCTCCCTTGCGTAAAAAAGCTTCGCCCTGCCACAGGGCACACCGCTACCATGTGACCCGCCTCACCGCAGTACAGACAGAGCTGATTATCCAAGCGTCGCTCTCCTATTGTCGCTCTCCTATTGTCAGCCGTGCTCTCCCAATCTGCCTAGGCTCCTCCTCCGGGAGGATGCGGCATTGAGACATCGTGTCACATGCTGCTCCATATGGAACCCCGGTGACGTGTTCATGGGGAATCCCCTCTCTACGGTGCCGAGAACGGAGAGTTATCCGGTCGTCGACCCGAATGGCGAGATCGATAAGCCCATCCAAGCCAGGGGGCAGCTCTAGTGAATAGATCTCGTCCTTCACCTGCTCAGCCAGGCCGTGGAGGAAGTGATCCCAGAGAGCCTTCTCATTCCAGCCGCAGGACGCGGCGAGCGTGCGGACCTGAATAGAGTAACCGGACACCGACTGCTCTCTCTGCTGAAGCAGCGACAATGCTCGTGCTGCCTCAATACCGCGTGCTGAGCGGTCAAACACCTTGTGCAGCTCACTCCAGCTCAGTCCCACATAGCCGTTCCCCACTCTCTCGCTTGACCAACCAGGAGAGTGATGACGAACGCCACCCGCTCCGTGGGGAAACAGGAAGGCTGGAGAGTGAAAGTCAGCGAACACTGGGACAGAAATGATCGACATGAGTTGGGCTCACCCGAGTATGGAGCGGGTGGATTGAGTCGTGGTTCCGCGTGGCGAGGAGCAGGTGGGACAGACGGGGCATCCGGAACAGACGGGGCAGCTGAAGGGCTGGCCTGCAGCTGGTCAAGTCATTCGGCTAGCCGGTTGAGTTGGACGGCGATCTCCGAGTAGGCGCGACGAGAAGCTGCAATTTCCTCCTGCTGTCGACCCAGAAGAGAGCCCTGCTGCTGAAGAGCTCGGCGCAGCTCCGTTTCCTCTGCTGAATCCATCCTTGGTGAGTAGATTCTGTCAGGGTGCGTACTGGACAGAGGACTCAGATGCAGAGTAAAGAAAAGGAGAATCTTTATTCTCGCCACAAAACACAAAATAACATAAACAATAATGAAATGCTCTGGCGCACAAAGAGATCTCCGAGCTGGCCGGCACACTGCGAACCACTCGCGCTGCCGGATCTCCGAATTACGGATCCTTTGACAAAAGAACAGAAGGTGAGACTGATACTGAGAATCATGCAAAACATGGACAAAGACAAAACAATCTACTCACGACCACAGACAGAAAAGCAGAGACATATAAGGGAGTGGGGAAACGAGCGACAGGTGGGGAAGAATCAGCTCCTGACTGCGCAACCCCGCCACTATCAGCGCTGATTGCCCAGACCACGAGCTACTGAACAGACAGGACAACACAGACCGCAGGGGAAGCTGAGACGGCACCCTGCACCGTGACAAAAACTAATGCTACACCTACCTAAAAAAGCCTGAAAGTAAGTCTATTTTATTTGTATCTTTACTCTATTGTATTTATTTGTGCTGTTGCTTGTTGTTAGAATATTCTTAATAATATGATAAATTAAATTTTTTTTTTTAAAAATTTTTAAGTTTAGTTTTTCCATAAACATAGCACATACAACGGTACCGAAACTGTGATTCTAAAACCGTAAAACAAACTGAACTGTGAAAAAGTTGAACTGTTCCACCCTAATATTTACGTAATCATTTGGCAGATGATTTGGCACTTTCATTCAAAGTGACTTACAATAGATAAATTCTTATATATATCTTATATCTTATATATATAAAATGATAGAAGTTTTAAAAGAGCATCTTAATGACAAACTAGCACACTGTTTTACATATGGGGATAAATATTTTTTCTAGTGGCAAATTTGTGGCATTTCTAGGTTACTATATGTAGCCTAGTGTACAATGCTTATTTATTTATTTTGAAGGTGACGAAGGAAACAGTAGCACTAGTGCTGCAAGTGCTCATGCTGTTGAAAAAGACAGTTTAGCTTTTGAGTCAGAGCAGTCAATTCATGTGCAGCAACAGAGGAGTCAAATCCCCGGCATGATTTACTGTCCCAGTCCGCCACTGCTGCAGAGTTTAGCTCCAACCCTAAGTTTTGAAAGATATTTGAATAGTCCTGGTGGAAACCATTCTAATATGCTGATTTATTATCAATGCTGAAAACAGAAACAGACAGTATATGGTAACAGTCACAAAAAGAGTACACTTTTAGGGCATAGAATAAGTTGGCACAGTCGTTATCAACTAAAATCCTAGACTATTCCAACTGTGAACATTCTGAATGTCTCTGTTTTCTTTGTACTCTACGTGTCTCTCTTAATTTTTCCCCTCATTTGAATGTTTTGACATTAACAGAGTCTGAGTTGTCTTTGACTGACATTAACACAATGATTGAGTGGCTGAAGAACAACAGAAACGCTCACAGTCAAGTTGAGGAGTTCATGACACGTACATCGCCTCATAGAGCTGCATGGATTCAGACTTCTGGAACAGAAACTATTGAGGAAATCAACAGAGAATATCCTAGACTTCGTGACATTCCTGGAATGGTGAGTATAATGATGTGCAGAACAAGACAACCCTACAGAGTTTTCTGAAATTATTATTTGAAAACATTAATTTAACTAAATTTAACTAAAATGCTTAAGCTTATTCATTATTTTGTTGCAATCTACCATATATTAATAGCAACTTAATTTTAGGCAATAGGTAGGACATAGGTCATATATTTCATACAGACTTCAGATGCTTTTTATTTTTGTTAAACTCAGTCCCTCCATGATTTTGATATTTTAATGCAAAATCAAACAAAGTGCATAATTCAGAGCTTGCAATTTTTCCAAACTGCTGCAGATTTCCCACAAAATTTGGGCCTACACGCGTCATGTGATGTCATCACTACAACATGCTTTCAGCTGATGCCCACTTTGAATCGATCGCTAAACTTTTGTATATGCCATTGTTTCATCCCACTGTGAATCACTCATGCTTTCCAAAACACACACACACACACACACACACATACACTGAAGTGACATATTTTTATCAACCAGTTAAATTTGTCAACACTGCCTGGAGGTTCACACTTTTTATGAACAAACCCAACATGAAGCAGCATGATGTAATGAGTGAAGGAGACTGAATGAAAATGTAGATTCACTCTGAAACTGGGTCACATTAATGAAAAAAAAGGAAAGTCAGAGAGGTTTTACATGATTTCAAATAGCTGTTCATATTTTTGTATTCGCTATGGTGTATATCAAACCAACAAAAAGGCTTCATACATTTTGTGTCAAAAGTACTGTTCTTAAAGTTATTTTTATTATATTATAAAATCAGCCATGTAAAAGCTTGAAGTAATTCATTAAGTCAGAAAATCATGCAGCTTTTTTAACCGTAAATAACATTTAAAAGACAAAAAATAAAGAAAAAAATAATGTTTTTTGTTTAGTTATTGATACCCCCGGCGTTTATTGCCCATGTCATGATATAATGAGAATATGGAGGAAAAACAGCTCATTTGTATTCAGAAACCCGAACTGAGCAAAAATAGCTACTTGGTGCACTTTATTATTTATATAGCCAATATGTAAATTAATGTGGTTTTTATAACAGTGTGCTATTCAGGACATTAACTACAATGATGGCAAGATGAACAAATAAATGTTCCTCAAAACACTGTTGTATCATTATTCAATATATATTCTAACACGATTTGTCTAATGATTTTGATCATGTAAAGTTTTATTCGTCTTGATAATTCAGGGTCCTTGGAAATTCATCTAATGAATATGATCCAGGTTTATAGGGTTAAAAGGACAACACTTAATTTTCTCTTTAAAATGTTTTCACTGTTCTCTTATTATAAATTACACAGGCCAGAGCAGTGAATAAAGACACCAGTTATAAGAAAGAAGAAGCTTTATTGGCTTGGTAAAAAAAAAAAAAGTATTGCAACATTTAAATGAACATTTAACACAAATATACATAATAGAAGTACACAGCATACAGAGTCTATATATTTGTATACAGTGAAATAAAGTACTAATAATAATGCTAATAAATAGACAATGAGATATTTATAACAGGCTAACAGAAACTTACATAAAATGATATAAATATCAGTCACTCTGTCTCAATGTCTTAGTAAGATGAGATTTAATAGTTTATATCACAGCTCTTTAGTTTCAAAACATGTAATGCAGTACAATACAATAATTACTGAGAAAATAAAATATAATTATGTTTAGATAAACAGGTAAAGTTATTTCAATCCAGTAAATGTGTAAAGACCTTTTATTTGTTAAAAAAGTATGATACAAATCAGATGACAGAAGACATATAGAAGGTTATTATTTAAAAAAAAACAAAAAAACATCATCAATTAAACACATGTGAAGATGTAATTTGACATCACGTAACTGTTCTTATTTTTATCTGAAACAAAGTCTGCTCCGTCTTATCTCTGGAGGTCTGTTCACTTAAAGTGTCATAATGAACCTGTTCCTCAAATTCAATAAAATGTTCATAAATCAGATATTATTGATGTCTCTGTCTCAGCTTTTATTGACAATCAGGTTAAAACTGAATAAATCATCTCTGGGCTGAAATGGCATTAGTTTGAACATTTCTCATCCGTGGGTCTGTAGAAGAACTGATCAACTGCAGTAAAATGGATTGATTTTATTAACAGTTGTGTTTGTTTCCTAATTTAGGATGATATCTAGGATGAAATCATATGATAACATAATAATAAACGAATATATAATATAAAAATAAAACTATTATAATACAATATAAGAAAATAATTTATCATATGAAATCATATGATAAATGATAACATTTAGGAGTTAAATCTATGTAAAGTTATATACATGAGACCCCAGGAGAATCAGAAACACTTATTGTCTGCGTGTGTGAGAGTGTGAATGTGTGTGTGTTAGTCTTGTGAGTTTCCTTCAGTCTGAGACTCCAGCATCCTGAGACTCTGCACGCGGTTTGAAGAATGGATGAAATCAGATTGAAGTTTGTTCCTCTGTTACAGCGTACTGGCTTTGGTCTTCAGTAGATGTAACTGTGACACACACACACACACACACTTATGAATGAGCACCGTCTGTTGTAAATACTGATTTATAACATATAAAGATGAAGAGTAAAGGTCTGTCTGTCAGTGAATGTGAATCATTGGTAAAAGTGAGTGAGATGGAGAGAGACGGATCAGACAGAAGTGTTACCTCTCGCTCTGTAACATTTGAACAGCAGCACGACTGTCGACAGCAGATACGGACAAGCTGCCAGAAGAAAACTGAGGATGCTGAAGACAGAAATCTGACCTGAACCTGACAGACAGAGACACAAACACATTATTGAGACACATTACACTCCTAAAGACTTTCAGAAACTTTCTTGAGGAATATATATATTGTGTTACACAGAAGAAAGTCATGCAGGTTTGGAATAACACAAGAGCGAGTAAATGATGAAATGGTAAAATTTTCAACAATTAAAAATAATATCATCAGGACAAATGCTAATGAGTTATTGTGATTTTTATTGGGTTGGGATTGTAAAAAAAAATATGTTTTTTTTTCTCTCTCTCTCTTTTTCTCCTGCTGATAGACGCCAAACTCTGATCTCTTAAATTTCCTGAAACACATGTTTGGCTATTCTCTACAAATACTCCAGTGTCACAGACACTCAGCTGATTTGCTCCAAAAATACCTCCATTCAGTTTTCCTCTGTCACTATTTATAAAGTCAGTAAGTGTATGATCGTGTTTTAAATCTGTGTTCAGATTGAGGTGTTTGGTTCAGAAAAAACACACATCTGTACGAGCCTCACTGTGTCTGTAGATTATAGTGTGTGAACTGTGAACAGAATACAGTTTCTCCATAGACTGACTACATTTGATCAAATATGGAATGTGTAATTATCAAACACAACCACAGAGACCTTTTTCCAAAGTTTGATCAAACATTCAGTTTGAATTAAGTTTGCAATATAACATTTTTTGTTGTTGACCTGAAATGTTAAAAGTGAGTTTATGAGGACAGTGATATTAAACTCACCCTTCACTGAGAGAAACTGAGCGTGATTGAGATGAGACTGATCTTATCTGTCCTCTACACCAGTACTGACCCTGATCAGATGTAATTACTCCTCTGATAGTGAGAGTGTCTCTGTTTACAGTGTAACCATCAGACGTCTGTAACATTACACTGTCTGTGTCTTTATACCACTCATATCTGATAAAATGTCAAAATGTCATAAAGATGTTATAATGTAAATCCATATGAATCTAAGCAGTTTAATCCAAGTCTTGAGAAGAGATATGGTCACTTTATTTGATAAACAGATTTTTAGGCTTTTATTGACATGCTTTTTGGATCTTCTGAGTTTTGGTTTCCTGATCTTTTAATGGAGGAACAGAAACCTCTCAGGTTTTATTTAGGTTTCTTAATTTGTGTTTCAAAGACTAAACAAAGTCTTCTGGATTGGAAGCACATGAGTTCGAGTAAAGGATCAGTGTGTAATAACTGCATTCAGCTCTAGAACAATCACTGATCACAGCATCTGTCCTGTAAAGAAACATCTGACACAGTTCTGCATCTGAACAGAATCACGACTGAAAGTGAATTGATTCAGTCCTCTTATAAAAACAGACAGATGTGACTCTTAAAGAGGAGTGTGAAGAAAAGATCTGAGCTACAAACACACACTGCTGTTCAAACGTTTGGGATCAGTAAGATTTTATTATTATTATTATTTATTTATTTGCTCACAGCTGATTGATCCAATATCTGTTACAAACTCTTAACTAGATCATAATATAATCTTACTGTGATCATGAAAGGAGAGTCAAACTAAGATCAGATTTACCTGGTTATCGACTCAATCTGTTTGTTTTGAGATGATGTAATGAGAAATGATCAGTCTCACCTGATACTGTCAGTGTAACTCCGTCACTCATCTGTGTGTGTGTTGCTGCTTGTGTCTGAGTTCCTCTACAGCTGTACACACCACGATGAGACGGATCCACAGAAGGGATTTTATAGTTCTGGTCTCGTCCTATGATATAACCTTGTTTGTTGTCTTTATACCAGCTGTACTGCCAGACTCCTGTCTGCTGTATGTCACATGTGAGAGTGACCGTCTCTCCTCTGAACACAAGTCTATCAGGATCAACACCAACTACAGGTTTGGGTCTCACTGTGAAACGAGCAAAAAACACACTTCACACGTCTGAAAACATTTCAGATGATCTGTGATACTACAATTATTATTATTTTATTTGACATGTAGTTTAGCTGACTACACATTAGCCGTGTTTCCACTATCGAGCTAAGACCGGGCGTGCTAGTGTGTGCCAGGGCCAGTCGCGTTTCCACTGTCACTTCCGGGGCTTGATCGAGCCTCGCCGGGGCTTCCTCGGGGCCAACGGCCAGGGTTTTTTGGCCCGAAGAAAAACTTGGGCCAAAGCGGGCCAGCTGGGGCTAGAGGAGGGGTTATGAACAAAGGCGGAGTTTCTCCGTGTCTGGAGAGCATCAGCGCGGATCATTTCAGAAAGATAACAGCTTTAACAATAGCATTAAAGACGTTTTAAAATAATTTGAGCTCAAAACTCACTCTTAGTTAGCAGCAAGTGTTTGAAATAACTTGATCCGATGTGGATTATAATCACTAAACAAGGCAGAAATATTTATAAGCGATGTAAAAGACTATGCACGCTAAACATGTTACCACAGTAAACATGGTAAATATGACCGCTTGAAGAAATCAGACCTCAGCTTCTTATTCTCTATCACAATCGTGTATTTATTAAGTAACTTATATTATCTGTCACGATCGTCTCGAGAGTTTATCTCACGTTGCCTATCATAAAAGAATATAGCCTAATAATAGTTTTTGTTCGGGAGCTTTTATAAAAATAGAGATTATCATTCATTCTAAATATGACGGCTACTGTGGCTAATAAACAGAAACGTACTCGACTGAATAGCAGGCTATTTTCATGAGCGTTAAAAATAAATAAAATAGAAATAAGTGTATTTATGTGTGATTAATTTTGAATCCTGATAAATTAAATCAATATGATCAATGTATCACTTATTCTATAGTTGCTTTTGAATTTGAATTTATAACAAAGCATGCAAACAAACGGCCGGTTTTATCATCTTCGTTTTGTGATCGCACATGTTCCAGTGACTTATTTCTTAGTTTTCTGATAACTTCTCTTTGTTGGTGAAATGATGAGGTTGCATGACGTTGTTCTGAGAGGCGTGTAAAGGGCGTGTTTTAGTGACGCGCAGCGGTGCTTCAAGCTCCACTGTGGAAACCCTGCGCTATTCTGGCCTCGGTGCTACTGGCCCGGGGCTATGAGCCCCGCCCGGCCCGCTTTAAGCGCTGGCTCGCACTGGCCCGACAGTGGAAATGCGGCTATTGTTAACGTATGACAGTATTTATCATGTTTTATAATAAACACATCAAGTTGTCTTCCACATAAAAAGAGAGCACTGACCTGTTACTGTAATCTTAACTGTATTACTGTACTCGCTGTAGTAGTTTCCTCGTTGTGCTCTGCATCTGTATTCTCCTTCATCAGAGTCTCTCACAGACTTGATTGTTTTAGTTTCATCAGTCGTGGATTCAGGGTTTGAGTCTTTTGTCCAGTGAATTGTCCATCCAGTTAACTGTCCCACATCACAGCTCAGAGTAACTGTGTCTCCAGTGAACACTGAACTCTGGGGTTTTACAGTCAGAGTCGGCTTCGGTTTATCTGTGAGTGTACAGTGATGCAGTCTTGAGTTCACTTTATTGGTCAGTCTATTTATGTATGTCCATAAAAAAAAAAAAAAAAACTAAAAAAAAAAAAAAAAAACCCTGTAAATGGCTCTAACCTATTTAAATTTGAGTTCTAACACTAATATTCACATTAATATTTACATCATATTATCACTGTGAACATTTTCCATTTTAGATCAAACTAATTATATTTCTTAATATAAAATTAAACTAAACACTGCTGAAATACTTTGTGTATCTGGAACTGAATTAATGAACTAGAGAAAAAAAAAAACCTTGTCAAGACAAACTAAGTTGTAAAATGTTGTGTAAACTGTGATGTTATTTGCATGATGCCAGACTTTATTCCACACAGCACAACTGTTACCACTAAACTCAACAGAAACTCTATTCAATCTCAACATTAAACACTAATATATCTTCCTCATAATCAAATCAAACAAACAAACAATAAATAAAAATACATAAACAACTAAACATTTTACATTTATTCTTTGTTTACACAACAATTTTCTAATGTGTAATGAACTTTAATAGTAATAGTTGTGACAGACCAGATGACAGAGTTGAGTATAGTTGAGTAAAATTAATTTAATTTGATACATTTAGCCGTTTCACATTAAATTACTGCATTTTCTGGATTTTACTTTTCTTCTTACAGTTTCATAAACTTAATTTACAGTGTGTTGTGAAGAAATGCCTTGGGCCAGTTGTTCAGAGAGCTGTCATCATCAGAGTGACATTCATTGTTGAGATGAAGCTTTTAAACAGAGTACACTGCATCACTATACTGTGCTTCTATCAAACTAATTCAGTGCTCAACACTGTTTACACAAAAAGCTTATTTACTGAACTGACAACTGCATTCTGAACTGAATTTAGCTACAGTTTGTACTTGGTCTTTGTGTTCATCATCTTAAAGTTTTTGGGATTTTAGTATGAATATGTTAGTCTTAACATTATCTATAAGTTAGTGTACAAAGACACAATTCACATTTACAAGAAATCATTATTCAAAACGTACAGTCTCTCATGTCTGTCAATATGGATCAACAATGTTAATGACATCATACACTTCAGCTGCTCATCAAACTTTCTGTCCAATCAAACACTCTAGAATCTGAAGTGTCCCGCCCCTACACTAGAAATACACTGAAGCTGTGGCTGCAATTGTTCATTTGTTCACAGAAAGTAGTGTTTTCTGTACGGTTAATCAGTGATGCACAGGTTGATCCAAAATGAGCGTTTACCCGCAGTTACAAGTCATCCAAAAATATTTTAAATGATACTCGGGTCGCGGTCGGTCGGGTCGTTTGAAATAAAGATGCCAATTAAACCTTTGTAATTTATATAGTACTAGACACAATTTTGAAATGCATAGGCCTACACTTTATTGGCTGAATAACTGGCGCGATTATATAGTGACCACTTGTCCCGCTTCCATAGGCGTACTGTTAACTTATGTCCATTAGTTCAGAGGAGAGCAATAAAAGCATTAGTCGATAGGCTGAGTCGTACATCAATCAAGCTGTTGACTGGTGCACGAACGCCTCCTCAACATCGTCAACAATCTCAAACTGGAGAGCGTGTTCGGTCAGGTTAAGCATCTGTGGCCAGTGTGCCCACGAAAAAGAGAAGATGCACTTTTAACAGCGAATGCACCTTGACATACTCTTGGTTCAGACCTGTAGATGGCGAAGCAGAGAGAGATTTTTTAATTTAATCAAAAGCATTTTTTTTCTGTGGGACACAGAGGAGAATACAACGTGAAGCATCATGGTGCATGTGAGTACCACAGAAAAAAAGCACATCATCTAGAAACATGCAAATCAGTGCAATCGTTTTACAATAAACCAAATGACCCACAGTCTGACAAAGTTTGGGCAGCAGAAGTGACGAGCATTTATCATACCATACATCACACACATTCATATCGCTTTACTGCAGGAACAAGTTTGCCTCAGTCATTCTTCCTGATTCTGAAATATCGAAGAAAAAAGCTGTAGAAACTCTGGGTGATATTTTGGGTCAGGTAGTGTCTTAATCTTTTAGTCGGTGGGTTTAAAAAGAAATATAGGCAATATATTACAGAAAGCTTGAAGTGTCTACTTTTAAACAAAAATATTCAAACCAAAATAAATAGGCTATCTCTGATTATGTAATCCATATGAAATGTGCATTTCTCTCCGCAACAACTTCATCTTTGCAGCGACACAGAAAACACCAGTTTATTACTAAACAATTAAATGTCTCCTTGACACATTCAAATCATTACTTTAAAAATTTCTTTGTGGCAAGCCTTATGTGTGCGGTCATAACACTTATTATCCTGTAGTCTATAGCCTATTTAAGTAATTAAATTAAGGGGGCGACGCATTTACTACTTTTAAAAAGTGTGGGTCAGGAAGCGGGTCGGGTACAATATTTTCTTTTTCTTTTTTTGCGGTCTGAGTTGCGGGCGGCTTAGTTGAAAACATCGGTCGGGTGCAGGTTGTTGACCCGTGCATCACTGCGGTGAATGGCATGTAGTGCACTATATAGGGGACAGGAAACGATTCAGACAGTGTGAATATGCTTTGATTGAGGTAAAAGAAGTCTGGTTTCACGCTGTGTCACATGAACCTCCGCAGCACACAGTCTGCTCCGGTCAGACTCTGATTCCACTCAGTCAGAGGATAACAAACATGACTGATATTTTCAGCAGATTTAAGAACATCTTATTTTTATTTGTCAAGTGTCTCCTGCAACAAGACACTTGTTTCTGTAGGAGTAGTGAAGTGTATGATGGCCAGTTTTCCTCTGTCACTATTTATAAAGCCAGTAAGTGTATGACAGTGTTTTAAATCTGTGTTCAGATTGAGGTGTTTAGCTCAGCACAACACACATCTGTACGAGCCTCACTGTGTCTGTAGTTTATAGTGTGTGAACTGTGAACAGAATACAGTTTCTCCATAGACTGACTACATTTGATCAAATATGCAATGCAGTTATTTTCAACTCACCCTTCACAGTGAGATAAACAGCAGAGCTTGATTGTGATGAGTTTGGTCTCTGATCTCTCCGTCCTCTACACCAGTACTGACCCTGATCAGATGTAATTACTCCTCTGATAGTGAGAGTGTCTCTGTTTACAGTGTAACGATCAGACGTCTGTAACATTACACTGTCTGTGTCTTTATACCACTCATATCTCCAGTTACTGTGAGACTCAATCACACACTTCAGATTGACTGTCTCTCCAGTGAATACAGGACTGTCTGGAGTCACAGTCAGTGAAGATCTGGGGGGATCTGGGAAGAAAACAAAATGTGACTCAAAACACAGAAGACGTGAGTTTGCAGTGCAGAGTGACAATCACAAAATGTTATGAAGGTTTTATAAAACAAATTCATATGAATCTAGCAATAAAGACACCAGAACAGAAACATTCATGAGTCTGCTCATAAAAATACATTTTTATATTAGAAACATATGATTTCACTTTGACTACATACAGATAAAAGTTGAAATACTGTGTGTTATGTGTTAGAATGTAATTGATGTGTCACAAGTGTTAACCTGTGAGTGGTGTGTATTTTCTTGTCTCTCTCTCTTTTTCGAGATGTCAATCATTTAAATTTTGACAGTATTAAATAGTTTACATTTATTTAGTCAGAATATTTCCTATTCCTTTTAGTTAACCCCTAAACATTGATGCATTAACGATCAAACATGTACTAACATGTAGTTAAGACTGCGTTCTTCGTGAATCCATATGATTCAGTCATAGTTAAGATGCTCTTGATTGATTAATAATTTGCTCATGTCTTCACTAATCATGAGTTCATGTTGAAGTAAGAATTAATTCAAGTGTGAGTACATTATTATTCATGTATCTTTACTGTAGTGTTACCTAGAGAGAGTTCAGGACAATGATATTTAACTCACCCTTCACAGAGAGATGAACAGGGTTTGATCGTGATGAGACTGATCCTCCATCTCTCCGTCCTTCACATGAGTAATAATCCTGATCAGACTCAGTAGCTCCTCTGATAGAGAGAGTGTCTCCGTTTACAGTGTAACGATCAGACATTTTTAATTTTACACTGTCTTTATACCACTCATATCTCCGACTCATGTCTCTGTCAGTCTCAATCTCACACTTCAGATTGACTGTCTCTCCAGTGAATACTGTTTCGTCTGGAGTCACAGTCAGTGAAGATCTGGAGAAACCTGTGAACAAAAGGAAACAGACTCTGAACTGAAAATCTGACTTAATGTAACTGATAGTGATGTCATTATGACTAAAAATAGATATGTTATGATAAAAGTTGAAATAAATGTAAAATGTTTTATTCATTTCTTTGTTTTGTCAGTTGTATTTTGAAATTAGAAAGTTATTAAAACATTATTGATCAGTTCTTGTTCTCGCCGGTAGGTGAGACTGTTTTCAATCAGAGGTTTCAATAAAGCATCAACATTTACATTTAATTATTTAACAGATGTTTTTGTCCAAAGCCACTTACAAATGAGAACAATGGAAGCAATCGAAAAAGTTAGACAAGAAAACAACTAGAAAACAAGCAGACAGAATAGAGTAAAAAAAGACAATTCTAGCTTTTTTTTTTCTTTTCTTTTCTTTTCTTTTCTTGTTCTTTTAAGAGCTCACAGGGCAGATATACACTACAGCTGTGCAGTGTTTTTTTTTTTTTTTTTGGTATTTGATTTTGCATAAATAGAATATATTTTTGAATAGGTTTATTTTATTTTATTTTTCTATTTATCCTTTGATGTACAGTCTATCTTTAATTCTTTAATAAAATAACATGATATTTCATCTATAGTCACTAGATGACTGCAATGATCACTCGATGACTCATTTAGCTTTATGTTGAGACCGTATTAAAAAACTCTCTTTGAGTTAGGCTTAACTAAGTTTTCCTTATGGACTTCTATTTGGTTTTGTTTCATTTCCTTTGATCATCACATCTGTTCACCTTTTTCTTTGTTATCTGTGTAAACTTCAGTTTCTCTGTTTTCTCAGTTCATTATCTGTTGTTTGTGTTAAAGTGCACACTGTTACATGGACTTGGATACCCTTAAAAAATTACACTGTGACAGGGGAACTTTATTTATTTATTTATTTATTTATTTATCCATCATTTAGCATCTAAAATTAACCCTGAACTGCACATTATTCTTAAATAAATGAAAATACGACCCATCAGAGTGTATACTACAATTGTGCCCCTATCGGCAACAGGACGCTTTAATATTAATTTTTTTGTTCTCTTTTTATCTGTAATCATGTAATCAAGTGATCATGGGTTCGATCCCAATGAACACACATGCTCATAAAATGTATATGCTCTATAAATCATAATTTAGCATGATTTCTGTGAGGGTTAGGTTTAGGGGTGTGGTTAGGTGTGTTCATTCAAGTGAATAAGCCACCTACAGTAGTAAAATATGTACAAATTACTGTGAGATGGGTTTAAAAACTCCACACATTCCATTTAAATAAACGTACATTTTGATTGGTAATGACGTTATACATTATTTCATGACTACAGACGCAACATGATACTGTCATTATTTTTACACTCGCTAGACTCGCACTTAACTTTAAAACGTAATAAGACACTTGCACAAATGACCTATGACAGGCTCCAGTACCTTGAGTGAGTCCAGCGTGGATGAAGGACATCAGCACTAAAAACAGAAGAAACACAGATATGAAGCGCATTCATTCAACACAATCCTACATAGCAAACGGACTTGGCCCAAATGTGGTATCAAGCTAGCACTGATGGCCTCCTGTTGGCAATGGCATGTACCCTTTCAGTCAGAGCTGGGCCATGTGTGACAATGACAGCACCGCGAGGATCCAGCAAACAACATGAAGGACGATTGTTGGTGGGAGGAGTGTGGCCCAGATCAGTCAGGTGATATGTGGCCCAAATCAGGCTAAGATCTGGCAGCATATTATGTGACCAATGATTAACAAGATAAATACAATATTACATGATAATGGTTAAATGATCACAGACATTTTAATGAAGTTTAGTATTGTTAAAATGTAGTCTTTGAAATGGCAAGTCAAAACAGAATGAAACATTATCATTTAAATATTAAGCAAATCAATCAAGTGCATTAAACTGCACTTAATTAATATTTTCTTACATTTTATATTATTATTCTTGGAACAAATAATCGTGGAATCCTTACATAAAGAGAGAGAGAGAATTTAACTGTTATCATGTAATATTTATTTGGTTTACTATGGGACACACACTATATGATCTATAATAGAGAGTGGGGGCACATCATTTTTATTAGTATGCTGTCATGCACAAGCTTTAAATAAAATGATCTTGAAAGTATTTTATTTTTATTTAAATCCTGTATCCATGTGATGCTTGGTGTGAGGAACAGATCCTAATTCAAACCGCATTCATTGGCGATATGTATCTCCTTCCTCTGTAGCTATAGCAACAGTTTAAAAATGTGCTGTTAAGAAGTTTTACAACAAGTTTTATGGCAGCGATATCAAACGCTCATTGGCTCTCGCCGGGTTCGTCAGAGATTGCGACATGTCGTGTTCCCATTTTGTGTGTTTTGAATGAGAAACACGCGCCTTGATGGAGTGGATCGCGATAGTATTTTCAGTGTTTAACAACTTAAATGATTTCCTGCTCCTCACGATTCTATTATATTCTGCCAGAGTGGACTGCAACTGAAATGCATCGTCATTTGGACTACTGTGGTACTGCTCTTTGACACATCTGTAATAAATCATTATCATTAAGTTACATGTGTCTATCTGTTACAGTTCTCTTATAGACTGTATACTTTATACACGCACTCTTTATTGGCTGATTTGTTCTTCATTAAAATAAATAGAAAAAACAATGCAATACTTTTTTTAATCGCACAGTTACATGATGTGTGGGTTTTAAGTCTGATTTTCTATTCAGTTTAATGTACTTTATTGGCATAGATTGTGTCTACATTAAAGCACAAAATGAATAATTGCGATCATAGTAATATGCAAGGTAATACTATGAAATATTAAATTTCCCAGACAGCAATATAGTGTTGGCCCAGATCCGGCCCACATCTGGCCCGCTTGAAATCCATTCGGGCTGGATCTGGGGCGACACTGCTTACTGTCTGGGTTGGGTCTGGGCTATATAAGGCTCAGGTGTGGCTCAGATTTGGGGATTCTGGTTTACTTAAGGCTGAGAATAATAAAACCTGTTTTAAGGCACCAATAATAAAACCTGTTTTGGCCCAGATCAGGGCCAGCTAAGGCTGATTAACTGGCTGCTTAGATTCCGGTCGGTAATGGCCCATGTGTGGCCCGAGTCTTTAATCCAGTCCTGGGCCACTTCCAGGCCGTCATTGTTTGCGGTACTTCCCAGACAGCAAGCAGTTTCGGACCAGGTCTGGCCCGCATCTGGCCCACATGGATTTCATGCGGGCCAGATGTGGGCCGGATCTGGGCCAACACTATGTTGCTGTCTGGGTTGGAGCCGAGGGAAGTCATTGTGTGGCCTGGATCTGGGCCAGAAGACATTTTCTATGTGGGTTCGAGAAGGAGGCGGGAACCAGCGGACAATAACAGTGAAGGTCTCAGAGCAATGTCATTAAAAGTTTCAATCGTTCTGCATTATTAAAGAAAAAAAAAACTTGCTCACTTCAATACACTATATTCTGCTTGAGATTGCATACACCAAAAAAAAATTCAAATGTTCCAAAAACTGTTTCAAGTAGGCCACGTTCGTTTGAAATCTGCACGGTTTTCATTCGGGAAATGGTTTGTAAAAAACATTTCACATGTACAGGGTGAACAGGGCACAAACGCAGGGTTAATTGTAACACTACAAGATTTAAACATTTCCACATGACAAAATGTACATAATTTAGCAATATTCCCTTGACGTATCTCTGTTTAGAGAAAAGTTTGCCGAACATCTTGCTGAACATTTATTTAAACATTGCAAAAATACATTTTTGCCTGAACTTAATGTCATCCAGTTTTTTTTTTTTTTTTTTTATTGTTTTTTTTTTTTTTTTTTTTAAACGAGACACATCTGTTTATTATTATTTTTACCTATTTCACTATTATTTTCATCTCTTAACTGTTTTAGATAGTTCTGCTTGGCCTCTTATGCTTTTCTAAAAAAAAGTGTTGGATTGTGCTCCGTTCTCGCCGACACACACGGAAGGTTTGTTAATGCATTTTCTGCAACGAAACACAGCAGCACAGATCACAGTTCACTGGAGTGAGCCTGTTTCACGTTTTTATGGACACTACATATTTTAACGTCGGTAAACAAAAATTAAAACTTAAATATTAGTAGTGAAATTTTTCAGTTGTACTCTAAAATAAAATGGTTATTTTTTCTTAAATACTTAATTTGTCATTCAACTTTTAATTAAGATTAGGCTTAAACTAATGTCAACCATTTTTTTTTTCTCAAATATTTTGGTGGGTCGTGAAATAGATTAAACTTGTCTAGGTGGGTCGTGAAATGGAAAAGTTTGGGAACCCCTGCTCTACATCATGAGGGGGTCTCTCCCCATCCACCACCAGTGTGCAGCATCCACCCGGATGATGTGACGACAGCCATAGTACGAGTCAAGAACCAGTTGCATCGGTTTTCGGATCACCAGTAGTTCTTTCGGACAATTTGATTCAATAAAACGGTTGAAGAAAACAGTTCACCGGTTCTTTTCCGTTCATTGGCGATAATGCCCTTCATTCAAGCCTTCAGTTTACCCGCGCTCATAACATTAGCACAGAATCAGTTCAGAATCAATCACTAAAAGATTCAGTTCGGTTCAGATGCTCTGTGTGTCGGTCTGCTTCACACTGAATCACACATGCGTGGTATCATCAGCTCCTCGGTTCACGATCTGATAGAAACGGTTCTTGACCAGGCGACAAGGAAGTCGACCAGAAGTTGAAGTCGGCTGGGTGCCGCCATCTTGTAGCAGAACTTCACTTGAGTTAGCATTCCCATTGACCTCCCATTCATTTTGGCGTCACTTTGACAGCGAAATCTGAGGCGTTTAAAGACTCCATTTGTCCATTATTTATTTCTAAAGATACACGACAATGTATAAAAGGCTCCATTACCTTCTATGTTACATTATGGCCCCGTAGAAACTGTTTTTGTAAAAATAGGCTAACGATTGCGTCATAACCACTCGACTCTCTGTCGCATTACCGTACAGACAGGAGGAGAAGCTCGCAGGAAATTAACTTAATATGGCGTACTGGTGTTACATTTTAAAATACTATACAAAATAATTAATCAGAATACTTACTCCTGCTCACTCACGCCAAAGAACTCTGCAAGAGTCTCTGCAAGATTATCGATGCCAGTTTTCACGCACAGCTACTAGAAGATTTACATCTGTCAGACAGGTTGCTGACGTCATCAAGCTTAAAATGGGCTTCACTTGTCTCAGTTGAGTTCCAATGGGGTCGCTGTGTCCATTTCTTTTACTGTCTATGTTCTTGATTCGTGAATGAGTCAATGTTTTGTTCGTTATCTGGCTCGGCTCGGTGTTCATCTTCAGTTCTCTCTTCACAGCAGTTCAGTCAGTGTACTGTTTGAGTAAATGAATTACTCTGGGATATTGGTTTGTTTGAACTCCGAGGGAGTGTCAGCCACATTAAAAAAGTTAACAGCTTAAGTCATTTGTGGATTAATGCGTATTGGAGACGCAAACCGTTTAAAACGATTCAGTTCGATTTGGTGAACTCGTTCAAAAAGATCTGGGAACATCGAATGATTCGTTCGTGAACCGGATATCACAAACTGCTTTGTTTTGAACTCTCTCACAACAGACACGGAAGAGAAGACAACGCTGAATAAAGACGTAGTTTTTGTTATTTTTGGACCAAAATGTATTTTCGATGCTTCAAAATATTCTAACTGACCCTCTGATGTCACATGGACTACTTTGATGATGTTTTTTTTTACCTTTCTGGACATGGACAGTAAACTTAGTTCTGAAGACGAACGGAGGTCTTACGGGTTTGGAACGACATGACATGAGTTATTAATGACATAATTTTGATTATTGAGCGAACTAACCATTTAACCTAATTGTCGCTCAGTGTGTATTATTATTTATTTGTTAATTTGTTAATTATATTATGGCCTATTATATATTTTGAGTGATCCTATTTATTGTATTTGTTTTATAGACTTATAGTATCTAGTATCTGTTTTTCTCCTTTCACAGAAGCACTGCAGGTGCATGATGTGAGGATTCAATCCTGATGATCTGTGGTTTATGCTGCTATAAATTTTAGTCCAATTGCATAACATTAACTTGCAGTTTTTGGAAAGGCAAATTATTTCCAGTTCAAAATTACCTGAAAACAACACGAGCGGTAAGTCAATGTTGTCAGCGTCAGACAGGAAGTGAGGCTGTGTGTTTCTCAAACATATATTGTTATTCATAATTTATAGTCTGTTCTCTTTATTATTAATTACAGTGGCCAAGAAAGCTCAACACGCTGCAACTTAAGAAAACACATGCAAATTGAAAAAAACATATGCAAATAAAGAAAACATCTTTATCAGTTTGACAACACAAGTGTTGCAAATCATCACAACACATGCATATAACGAAACGCGCTGCAAATACTTCACAACACATTCAAATTAAGAATCAATTAATGAAGCATTGCAAATTTATTTTCACTAACCTTGAAATTATATTTAGCTGAGGATTTTAAAGTTAGCCATCTTAAGTAACGTTTTACATTTAATCATGTAATTATTCAGCTTATTCAGGCTAATTATATCCAAAATATAAAGGAATCATGGTGTTTAAAAAAAAAAAAAAAAGAAGAAAACTCACCTTTCAGTTCACTTAAAACTCCACTGACCAGTAGCCACAGCACGATAAACAAACCCCATCCTGGTCCGACACTTTTTGAGGTTTCCTCGAAACATTTCCATTATGGTCAGTGCTATTTAGCACTTTTGTTAATTGCATGTGTTGTGAGGATTTGCAGCACTTGTGTTGTCAAACTGATGAAGATGTTTTTTTTTTTTTTTTTTTTGCTGGTGTTTTTTCAATATGCATGTGTTTTCTTAAATTGCAGCGTGTTGAGCTCTCTCGGACACCGTAAATTAATGTTTTTATTACCTTAAATTATATGTATGTCTGCACTATGTATTTACTCTCTGTAATGGAAAGAAAAAAATACTTGGAAATAAAACTCTTTCTGATTCTAATATTAACATTTGTGATCATTGTTTCACACCACGGATTCTTCACTGGAACAGAAGTCCAAACCACATTAGGTCAAAGTGTTCGAGAAACACACAGCCTCACTTCCTGTCTGACACTGACGACATCCACTTAATCCTCATCTTGTGTTCAGGTCATTTTGAACTGGAGAGAATATTCTTTTTCCCCAAAATGCAAGTTAATGCTATGAAATTTGACTAAAACTTACTGATTTAGCATAGACTAGGTTTAACAAAAGCAATTCCCTTCACGTCTGCATTTTGATTTGGGCAGATCAGTTTGAGCGACTGCAAACAACTGATTATTGATCAGGAGCACAAGCACAACATCCTAGGCAAGAAAATATGCAATCTACTTGAGGGGAGAAGTCTTTCTCTATTGTAAGTTAATTTTAAATAGAGAAAATAAAAATACTGATTTTTTAAATTGTAACTTCTAGTGTTTATTGAAGCACAAATTCAAGCACCAAAAGCAGCCCACACTCTCTAAGTTCTCTTTAATTCAAGATATACTTTTTCATTCATTCATAGGCAGTTACAGGCAATATTTAAAGGTAGTGACTATCTTGTTATATTTTATATAGTTTTAAGGTTATGTGGCGAGCCTGAGTCTAATATAAGGAAATAATGAAATACTCACAGATCATGAGAGGCAGTGCACTGGAGCCCATACTGACACATTAACAGACTGTTTTAACAGTGATGCGTCGCTAAATCAGACACTTCCTGCATTTCACAGTTCAAGAAGAGATGAGGGAGGAGACACAACTCTACACAGAGACACAAAACAGGAAGAAAAAGAGATGCATTCTAAGACAATTACCTGCTCTTTCAGTGCAAGCGAGTTGTTAAAGCTGTTTTTGTTCTTGAAAAGACTGTTTCACAGAGAATGTCTCCAGGTAATTGTTCTCACACTGCATTATTTTGTTGTTCACAGTCAGAGCTGCACACATTACCACACAACCATCAGCTCAACCTTTATTAAACTATTACAAGTGTTGGGATGGTTGTTGTTGCAGCACACACTGTATTAAATGTGACACCTGTGAACTTCCGTTATTTACATTTTGAGCACACAGACACAGGGTTTATGGTTGTTGAATAAACTCAAGTGTACACGACTATATTGGCGTTAACCGTCCATTCTATTTATAATTAAAGAATAGAATGAAACATGGTGTCAGCGGTGCTTTGTACAGAGTAAAAGCACAGAGATTTAGAATAACGAGAGATGAGGGTAAAAAAAATAAAATAAAATTATGGTCGAGAGAGGATGGAGAATCCCCTTGGGCTGAGACCACCACCATCCCTGTGCCTGGACTCAGCTAATCCAGCAAAATCATGGAAAATGTGGAAAGGTGAAAAGAAGAGTTCATGCTGTATATGGATCTCACTTTTGGCGGACGCTGGAGAAGCCGTGAAGCTAAAAGTGTTCAGATATCTCATTGGGAAGACGGGAAGAGAGCTATGCGAAACCCTGGTTCCCGCATCATCTCCGGATCGGATAGTAAGCAGCTTATTACGTGCCTTGGATGATCATTGCAATCCAAAAGTGAATGAGACGGTTGAAAGGTACCGTTTTTTTGTCAGGAATCAGGCCTCTGATGAGAACATTGACAGATATGTGACGGACTTAAGAATGCTTGCTAGTACGTGTAATTTCAGCCAGATCAAAATCTCTCTAATCCGCGATAGAACTGTTTGCGGCATATACAGTTCAGTTTTGAGAGAGAGGCTTCTGCGGAAGCAAGATTTGACTTTGGAAAAATGTGTGCAAATCTGCAAAGCAACAGAGTTGTAGCAGGAAAACAACAGAACGATGGAAGGACGAGTAACAGAGGAAGTGCACGCGGTAAAACAGGCCGTGCAAAAAGAAACAAGTATGAGCACTGTAAACTGCAAATTTAGTGGGAAAATGCACGAAAGAAACAAACAAGAAATGTCCTGCATATGGTAAAAAGTGCAGAATCTTTGGAAAAGATAATCATTTTGCCACAATGTGCAGAACAAAAATACATTCAGGAAAGACAGTGTATAACATTACAGAGTCAGATGATGGAAGTTATGAAGACATCTTGTGTGTAACAGAAGAGACAGTGAACACAGTGTCGAAGGAGAAACATGCTCCTGGGGAATAAACAGGTGAAGTTCCAGTTAGATTGTGGAGCCAGCTGTAATATAATACCAGTCAACCTGTTGAACCCATCCACACAAACTGAAAAGACTGAGCAAGTGCTGGTGATGTACAATTAAAGCACACTGCAGCCATTGGGGAAATGTATAACTAAATTACGGAATCCAAGAAACAAAAAACTGTACTGGTTAGAATTCATGGTTTTTAGATGAAGGGACTGCAGTGCCGCTATTGGGTAGCAAGCCATGAATCTAGTGAAAGTCCAGTATGAAAACATCATGGCTGTGGATAGCATCGTCACTGAGGAGATGAAAGATGAAATGTGGAACATGGATAATATCAAAAAAGACTATGCTGATGTGTTCCAGGGAGATGGATGTCTGGAGGGTGTGTACAAAATAGAAGCAGACACTACTGTAACTCCAGTAAAACGGCCAAAGAGAAGGGTCCCTGTTGCGATGATGGCACCACTCAAAGCAGAACTGAGTGATCTTCAACGAAGAGGAATCATCACACCAGTGGACCACTTGTCATTGTCAAGAAGCCGTCAGGAAACCTCAGGATATGCATAGATCCAAGACCACTCAACAGAGCTCTGAAAAGATGTCACTGTCCATTGCCGACAATTGACGACATTCTGCCAGACTTGTCAAGGGCAAAAGTCTTCACTGTGTGTGGTGTCAGGAATGGATTTTGGAATGTGAACCTGGATGAGAAATCAAGTTACATGACCACATTTGCCACACCGTATGGCAGATACAGATGGCTGAGGATGCCAATGGGTATCAGCCCAGCACCAGAGGTGTTTCAGAGGAAGCTCAGCCAAGCTCTGGAACGATTGCTAGGTATCTATGTAATCGCTGATGACATCCTCATCACAGGAGAGGGTGATACGTTAGAAAGAGTAAACCATGACCATGACACCAAACTGAGAGCACTGCTAAACAGATGTAGAGGAAAAAAAAAACATCAAACTGAATGCAGAAAAGTTTCAACTGAGAAGGAGCGAGGTTCCCTACATCGGACATTTACTTACCGCTGACGGGCTCAGAGTCGACCCTGAAAAGGCACGAGCGGTTAGAGACATGCCACGTCCAACAGATGTTAAAGGTGTCCAAAGGTTCCTGGGCATGGTAAACTATCTCTCGAAATTCTGTGATCACCTGTAAGATGGCTGTGAGGTACTGAGCCAGTTAACCAATAAAGACAGTATCTGGGAATGGTCAGATGTGCAAGAGCAAGCATTCACAAGGCTCAAGGATGCCATCACCAAAGCTCCGATTCTCAAATATTATAACCCAGATGAAACGCTGACACTTCAGTGTGACGCATCAGAGACTGGGTTAGGGGCCGCTTTACTTCAGGAGGGGGCACCAGTTGCTTATGGAAGCTGGGTATTAACTCAGACAGAAAGGGATTATGCCCAAATAGATAAGGAATGTTTGGCCATTGTCTTTGGTATGGAAAAATTCCATCAGTATACATACGGGAGAAAAGTCAATGTACATTTAGATCAAAAGCCATTGGAAAATATAGTAAGAAAACCCCTGCTGAACACCCCAAAACACCTGCAAAGAATGTTACTTAGGCTGCAGAGACGTGATATTGAAGTCAAGTACATTCCAGGGAAGAGCATGTTGCTGGCTGACACGCTGAGCTGCACATACTTACCTGAACATGCATCAGAGGGTTCAGCAGAAATACAGATTGAGAGAATAAACATGGTCCAGCACATACATATTGTGAAACAAACACTCCAGGCCATCAGAGAGGAAACAAGCAAAGACAGGAAACTGCAGTCACTAATTAAATTAATACAAGAAGGCTGGCCAATGAACAAGAAAGACATACTGAACGTCATTGCACACTATCACTCCTTTCAAGAGGAACTGAGTGCCCAGGGTGGAATTGTCTTCAGGGGTTACTGCAGAAGTACCAGAGACAGTGTGACCGGCTTAAACGCAAGCAAGGTTTCTATCACAAAGTCTGGAAGAAAAGTGATCAGACCTTCCAAGCTTAAAGACTATGTTCAGTAACTTAGCAACACTTACCTCCATTTCTCCAGTAAGAAGAAGAAGAGAAAATGAATAGACACTAGACACTTGTACGAGTTTAACACGTAACACTTTATTGTGTTATTAAGGAGACGTAATTCAGTTAATACAAAGTATAGTGAACATATACATGTTTACAGTTCATGAAGTTCTTAAGTGATCAAATTCTCTATCTCCATAATGTTGCAAGTTTAAAAAATAAATAAATAAAAATAAAAGAGAAAAGGATGTTGGGATGGTTGTTGTTGCAGCACAGACTGTATTAAATGTAACACCTGTGAACTTCCTTTATTTACATTTTGAGCACACAGACACAGGGTTTATAGTTGTTGAATAAACTCAAGTGTACACGCAACTATATTGGTGTTAACCGTCCATTCTATTTATACTTAAAGAATAGAATGAAATAAGCAGCTTCTAAAGTTAGCAATGCACAAATAACAACATATCATCATGTTTTTTTTGTTTTTTTTTTACTACCTATGGCCTCAGAAAAATGAGGCCCACTGTATAGAAACAACCACAAAATGCTGTGACTTCCATTACAAGGTACATCTATAAACCACACCACTGACAGAAACATCTGCAGAACTCACTTTGACTGTGAACGCTGAGGGATGTTTACATTTTTATTAGAGATGGGACGTTTGACAGTATCGAGGGGTGTATAAATCTCTGTGATCATGTGACTGATGAGGTTTGAGTTCATACGTCACAATGAAACACCTGAAGCGAGGTGACTGATTCAAGTTTTTGGCATGGTTTAATTCGTTATAAGCAGGCGTGAAATGCTTGGTGTTCCCTCCCTGCTTCATCGTAACAGAAACACTTTCATGTCTGGACAATGATTCTCAGAATGAAGACAGCTGTTTTCTCTGAATATTGCTTTTGTGTCAAAACTGGAATCAACGAGATGTGTGAAATCATTTGAAAGTGGCTGCTATAACTGCAGCTGACCACTAGATGTCACTGGCAGGGTCTGTCTTTGTGGCTTTGAAGTTTTTTTTTTTTCTCTGTACAATCAGGAAAAAGCCACAAAAGCAGTGTTGGGCTACACTGTTGCCGTGGGTTGTTTTCATGTCCCCAGGTTTGAAGGGACTCCAATAACATCATTATCCCTGGAATGCGAATTTTAGCAAGTTTGACCACAGCAAAAATTGTGTATTTTACCCCTTGAATGTGATTTCTAACTGGAGACCCCCTCAAAACCTGATTGGACTAATTTTGAGTAAAGATTGGGTGGGTTTTCTTGTTTTCTTTCTGGGAACAAGTGACCGATTACAGCCGCAGCTTCAGCATCTATTTATAGTGCAGGGGGCGGGAGCTTCGGATTCTAGAGAGCGTTTGATTGGACAGAAGATTTGATGAGAAGATCAAGTGTGATGTGATGTTAGTGGAAGTGAGAGACTGTAAGTTTTGAATACTTATATCTCAGAAATGTGAATTTTGTCTCTGATTTTAAACACACAAGTTGATTCAACATAATAATAATAAAAGCTAAAAAAAAACTTAAATTTTGATTTCATGGGGACTTTAAGAGCCACCCATGTTATCTATAAAAACACTTTCTCTCTCTCATTTTCTTCACTGTATATTTCCTCCTGTTTTCATGTTCCTCCAGTTTATTCTGAATACAGTTTTCTCTTCTGCTCAATCCAGCTGTGAGTGACTCTCTATGTTTTACAGCAGAAACCCTCATCTGACTCTGAGACAAACATAATGTCAAGATGCTGATGTTATCGTTTCATACTGACACTTATATCATTTCTAATAGTGTTGATTCATGATATTTATGTTCGTAATGTAATGTTTTCTATATATTTTCTCTAGATCACATACATTTGTGGTCATGACAAGTTAATTATTTATTATTTATTTGTAAAAAGGCAGCACAATTCCTCTTCTCAAACAAGTTTTCCACTGCCAGGTCAGAGTTTGGGATGAATCCTTTAGAAAGTATTACAGGTTCCAGAACAATATTAAACCTGATACTAAACCAGCATATGATAATGATTCTGAAGGATCATGTGACACTGAAGACTGGGGTAATGGCTAATGAAAATTCAGCTTTGACAGGAATAAATTATATATAACATTTTATATTTTAACATTTATATTTAACCCGTTATTTAAAATTGTGATAATATTTCACAATATTACTTTTTTTTGTTGTTGTTGATCAAATAAATTCAGCTTTGATGATCATTAGAAACTTCTTTAAAAAAATCTTGTGGTGGCCAGATTTATTAAAAGACTAGTATTTTCAGCAGCTAAAATGGTTTGAAGTCAGATATTTCTATCTTTTGCTGTAGTGTGGCAGTAGGAAATACCAGTTTTCAAAACATGAATTTTGTCATTAATTGTAATAATCAGTGAGATTTCTGTCTGATGACAGCCAGTGCTCCACACAGAGATCTGATCTGATCTGATCTGATCTTCATCAGTCTGTTTGGAATGACATGAAAAAACCAGAACAAACTGAGACAGACTCAATCAGAAGGACTCTGGAGAACAACGTCTTCAAGATGCTTCCAGAAACAAATGTCCCTGAAAAACTATGCACAAGTTCACCTATGGCTAAAACTGCTTTAAACCCAAAGGATGCTCACACCAAATGTTGATTTAATTTAGTTAATAGAATTTAGAAAAAAATCTATGTATCACATTATTATTGACAACAACCTCATTTTAGAGCAGCTACACAAGTGCTTAACACTTTTAACAGCACTGTAGCTTTGCAGGAGGTTTCTTGAAGCATCAGTTCTTCTGGATTGAGTCTGTCTCAGTTTGTTTCTTCATGTAACTCCAGACAGACTGATGGTGATCAGATCTCTGTGTGGGGCACTGGCTGTCGTCAGGGAAAAATCTCACTGAATTATTACAATTAATGACAAAATGAATGTTTTGAAATGTGAACTGTAATTTCCTACAGACACACTATAGCAAAAGATAGAAGTAAATGACTTAAAACCATTTTAAGCTCATGAAAATACTAGTGCTCTAATCATTTTGGCCACCACTGTATATATTTATGTGTTTCAGCAAATATATTTTAGGCATGTCAGTATTATTTTATCAGTAAAATAAGGTATTTTAAGTTAAAAGTGTAGTGCAGGGCTATTCAAATCTTGTCCTGGAGGGTCAGTGCACTGCAGAGTTCAGCTCCAACCCTGATCAAACACACCTGAGCCTGTTAATCAATGTCTCTGGGATCATTAGAAAATCACAGGTAGGTGTGTTTGATCAGGGATGGAGCTAAACTCTGCAGTGCACTGACTCTTCAGGGCAAGATTTGAATAGTCCTGGTGTAGTGTGTCAGAAACCATTCTAATATACTGATTTATTATCAATGCTGAAAACAGAAACAGACAGTATATGGTAACAGTCACATAAAGAGTACACTTTTAGGGGATAAAATAAGTTGTCACAGTAGTTATCAACTAAGATCCTTGACTATTCCAACTGTGAACATTCTGAATGTCTCTGTTTTCTCTGTACTCTACGTCTCGCTCATTTGAATGTTTTGACATTAACAGAGTCTGAGTTGTCTTTGACTGACATTAACACAATGATTGAGTGGCTGAAGAACAACAGAAACGCTCACAGTCAAGTTGAGGACTTCATGAAACGTACAGCACCTCATAGAGCTGCATGGATTCAGACTTCTGGAAAATAAACTATTGAGGAAATCAACAGAGAATATCCTAGACTTCGAGACATTCCTGGAATGGTGAGAATAATAATGTGCAGAACAAGACAACCCTACAGAGTTTTCTGAAGTGTAGCCTGCAGCAGAAATACTACATTAATTTAACTAAATTTAACTAAAATGCTTAAGCTTATTCATTCTTTTGTTGCAATCTACCATATATTAATAGCAACTTAATTTTATGAACAAACCCAACATGAAGCAGCATGATGTAATGAGTGAAGGAGACTGAATGAAAATGTAGATTCACTCTGAAACTGGGTCACATTAATGGAACAAACAAAAAAAAAGGAAGTCAGGTTTTACATGATTTCAAATAGCTGATCATATTTTTGTATTCGCTATGGTGTATATCAAACCAACAAAAAGACTTCATACATTTTGTGTCATAAATACTATGCTTAAAGTTATTTTTATTATATTAGAAAATACTAACCTGTTATAAGCCGTGTAAAGCTTGAAGTAATTCATTAAGTCAGAAAATCATGCAGCTTTTTTAACCTTAAATGACATTTAAAAGACAAAAAAGAAATAAAAAATCATGTTTTTTGTTTAGTCATTGATACACCAGGCTTTTATTGCCCATGTCATGATATAATGAGAATATGGAGGAAAACAGCTCATTTGTATTCAGAAACCCGAACTGAGCAAAAATAGCTACTTGGTGCACTTTATTATTTATATAGCCAATATGTAAATTAATGTGGTTTTTATAACAGTGTGCTATTCAGGACATTGACTACAATGATGGCAAGATGAACAAATAAATGTTCCTCAAAACACTGTTGTATCATTATTCAATATATATTCTAACACGATTTGTCTAATGATTTTGATCATGTAAAGTTTTATTCGTCTTGATAATTTAGGGTCCTTGGAAATTCATCTATTGAATATGATACAGGTTTATAGGGTTAAAAGGACAACACTTCATTTTCTCTTTTTAACTGTTCTCTCATTATAAATTACACAGGCCAGAGCAGTGAATAAAGACACCAGTTATAAGAAAGAAGAAGCTTTATTGGCTTGGTAAAAAAAAAAGCATTGCAACATTTAAATGAACATTTAACACAAATATACATAACAGAAGTACACAGCATACAGAGTCTATATATTTGTATACAGTGAAATAAAGTACTAATAATAATGATAATAAATAGACAATGAGATCTTTATAACAGTCTGACAGAAACTTACATAAAATGATATAAATATCAGTCCCTCTGTCTCTCAATGTCTTAGTAAGATGAGATTTAATAGTTTATATTACAGCTCTTTAGTTTCAAAACATGTAATTCAGTACAATACAATAATTACTGAGATAATAAAATATAATTATGTTTGGATAAACAGGTAAAGTTATTTAAATCCAGTAAATGTATAAAGACCTTTTATTTGTTAAAAAAGTATGATACAAATCAGATGACAGAAGACATATAGAAGGTTATTATTAATAAATAATATAAAAAAAAGCACACAAAAAAAAAGCATCATCAATTAAAAACATGTGAAGATGTAATTTGAAATCACGTAACTGTTGTTAGTTTTATCTGAAACAAAGGTCGCTCCGTCTTATCTCTGGAGGTCTGTTCACTTAAAGTGTCATAATGAACCTGTTCCTCACATTCAATAAAATATTCATAAATCAGATATTATTGATGTCTCTGTCTCAGCTTTTATTGACAATCAGGTTAAAACTGAATAAATCATCTCTGGGCTGAAATGCCATTAGTTTGAACATTTCTCATCTGTGGGTCTGTAGAAGAACTGATCAACTGCAGTAAAATGGATTGATTTTATTTAAAAGTTGTGTTTGTTTCCTAATTTAGGATGATATCTAGGATGAAATCATGTGATAACATAATAAAATAAAATTAAATATAATATAAAAATAAAACTATAATAATACAATATAAATAATATGAAATCATATGATAAATGATAACATTTAGGATGAAATCTATGTAAAGTTGTATACATGAGACCCCAGGAGCAGGGGCGTAGCCATCTTTTCAGAAGTGACGGGGACAGAAATTATCTATATATATATATATATACATAAACATAAACATTTCTATAATCTATATAGCCTACCAATCAACAGTTTTTGAACTGTAAGATATTTAGTTTTTAAAGAAGTATCTTCTGCTCACCAAGCCTGCATTTATTTGATCCAAAGTACAGCAAAAACAGTAATATTGTGAAATATTTTTATATTTAAAATAACATTTTTTCCCTTATTGAATATATTTTAAAATGTAATTTATTTGTGTGATCAAAGCTGTATTTTCAGCATTTTTACTCCGGTCTTCAGTGTCACATCCTTCAGAAATCATTCAAATATGCCGATTTGCTGATTATCAATATTTAAAACATGAGTTTTTTTTTCAGTATTCTTTGATGAATATAAGGATCCAAAGATCAGCATTTATGTGAAATAAAAAGCTTTTGCAACATAATACACTATATCATTCAAAAGCTTAGAGTCAATATAATTTCTGTTTTTTGGAAAATATATTAAAGAAATTAACACTTATATTTAGCAAGGACTCTTTTGTGGGTTCGAGTCTCAGGCCAGCAACACCACTGCTCCCCGTGCACCGCAGCATAAATGATGACCACTGCTCCGAGTGTGTGTTCACTGTGTGTGTTCACAGTGTGTGTGTGTGTGTGTGTGTGTGTGTGTGTGTTCACTGTGTGTGTGTGTGAGTGTGTGTGGATGGGTTAAATGCAGAGCACGAATTCTGAGTATGGGTCACCCTACTTGGCTGAATGTCACTTCACTTCACTTTGAATTGATCAATTGATGATAAAGTAATAATTTTTCAAAAGATTTCTATTTCAAAATAAATGCTGTTCTTCTGAACTTTCTATTGATCAAAGAAACCTGGAAAAAAAAAATCTACTCCGCTGGTTTCATTATCATAATGTGTTTTTTTTTTTTTTTTTTTTTTTTTTTTTTGAGAAGCAAGTCAGAATATCAGAATTATTTCTGAAGGATCGTGTGACTGGAGTAATGATACTAAAAATTCAGCTTTGAAATCTCAATAAATTACATTTTGAAATATATCCAAATAGAAAACAGTTAATTTAAATAGGTTAGTAAAAATATTTCAAAATTTTTCAGTTTTGCTTTACTTTGGATCAAATAAATGCAGGCTTGGTGAACAGAAGAGACTTCTTTACTGTTCAAAAACTGTTGACTGGTAGTGGATACTATAGGCAACTTTAATTTTTCTCTAATTTCTAGATTTTAATTTGCTTAGAAATCTATAACTGCTAGACAATAACAAATAATAATGATTTTTTTTTATATACTACAAACAATTTTTTTTATCACATAATAAGGCAGAATAGTTTCTAATCTGTAATAAAAGCTATGTCAATAGGTACTAAATTGGTCATTCTTTATTTATCACCTGCTGGAGATTACTTGAAAATCCATATATTGTTGCAATCATATGCTTAATGTCTTAGTGTTTGCAAAAGTTTCTGGGCTTTTTTTCTGTATAAAAACTGTTTTCACACAGCGATAGCTGGACGCTTTTGCCCATATTAGGATCTTCCTGAAATGACTTTCTGCGCGAGAGCGCCCTCCGGCTTCGAGGATGAATTTAATGAAAAGCACACTACAGGAGTGTTTGCGCTCTGTAATATTCATCTCGCTGTATTCTGGGTCCGAATTAAATCTCAAATCATATGCAGACTATCCCGTCTCTTTGAGTTTAAATCTATATTTATTCACACAATCTCACCAACTTTTGAAAACCTCTATGAGAACAAACTTGACCGAAAAAGTGCGGGGGACGAGTTTCCATGATATTAAAAGCAGTGAATAATCTACGCCCCTGCCCAGGAGAATCAGAAACACTTATTGTCTGCGTGTGTGAGAGTGTGAATGTGTGTGTGTTAGTCTTGTGTGTTTCCTTCAGTCTGAGACTCCTGCATCCTGAGACTCTGCACGCGGTTTGAAGAATGGATGAAATCAGATTGAAGTTTGTTCTTCTGTTACAGCGTACTGGCTTTGGTCTTCAGTAGATGTAACTGTGACACACACACACACACACACACAGCATTCACTTTCACAATTCAGTTGACACTTTCTGTTTTGCTTCCACTGCAGTTATTGATTATGAACAAGCATCATCTGTTGTAAATATTGATTTATAACATATAAAGACGAAGAGTAAAGGTCTGTCTGTCAGTGAATGTGAATCATTGGTAAAAGTGACTGAGATGGAGAGAGACGGATCAGACAGAAGTGTTACCTCTCGCTCTGTAACATTTGAACAGCAGCACGACTGTCGACAGCAGATACGGACAAGCTGCCAGAAGAAAACTGAGGATGCTGAAGACAGAAATCTGACCTGAACCTGACAGACAGAGACACAAACACATTATTGAGACACATTACACTCCTAAAGACTTTCAGAAACTTTCTCAGGGAACCCAATGTTTTATGAGTATATTGTCATTTGACACAACAGGCAAGTATTTAGCACAGTATTTACTCACCATTAACAGACAGATGTATTTGGTTACTGTCCTGTGATGAGTTTGGTCTCTGATCTCTCTGTCCTCTACACCAGTACTGACCCTGATCAGATGTAATTACTCCTCTGATAGTGAGAGTGTCTCTGTTTACAGTGTGACGATCAGACGTCTGTAACATTACACTGTCTGTGTCTTTATACCACTCATATCTCCAGTTACTGTGAGACTCAATCACACACGTCAGATTGACTGTCTCTCCAGTGAATACAGGACTGTCTGGAGTCACAGTCAGTGAAGATCTGGGGGAATCTGGGAAGAAAATAAAATGTGACTCAAAACACACAACACAGAAGACATGAATTTAGGCTTTTATTCACATGGTTTTTGGATCTTCTAAGTTCTGGTTTCCTGAACTTTTAATGGAGGAACAGAAACCTCTCAGGTTAGGTCAGGTTAGGTTTCTTAATTTGTGTTTCAAAGACTAAACAAAGTCTTCTGGATTGGAAGCACATGAGGCCGAGTAAATGATCTGTGTGTAATAATAACTGCATTCATCTCTAGAACAATCACTGATCACAGCATCTGTCCTGTAAAGAAACATCTGACACAGTTCTGCATCTGAACAGAATCACGACTGAAAGTGAATTGATTCAGTCCTCTTATAAAAACAGACAGATGTGACTCTTAAAGAGGAGTGTGAAGAAAAGATCTGAGCTACAAACACACACTGCTGTTCAAACGTTTGGGATCAGTAAGATTGTATTATTATTATTATTATTATTTATGTATTTGCTCACAGCTGATTGGTCCAATATCTGTTGCAAACTCTTAACTAGATCATAATATAATCTGACTGTGATCATGAAAGGAGAGTCAAACTAAGATCACATTTACCTGGTTATGGACTCAATCTGTTTGTTGAGATGATGTAATGAGAAATGAACAGTCTCACCTGATACTGTCAGTGTAACTCCATCACTCATCTGTGTGTGTGTTGCTGCTTGTGTCTGAGTTCCTCTACAGCTGTACACACCACTATGAGACGGATCAACAGATGGGATTTTATAGTTCTGGTCTCGTCCTATGATATAATCTTGTTTGTTGTCTTTATACCAGCTGTACTGCCAGACTCCTGTCTGCTGTATGTCACATGTGAGAGTGACCGTCTCTCCTCTGAACACACGTCTATCAGGATCAACACCAACTACAGGTTTGGGTCTCACTGTGAAACGAGCAAAACACACACTTCACACGTCTGAAAACATTTCAGATGATCTGTGATACCACAATTATTATTCTTTTATTTGACATGTAGTTTAACTGACAACACATTGTTAATGTATGACACTATTTATCATGTTTTATAACAAACGCATCTCGTTGTCTTCCATTATAAATGTACAGAAAGTAAGCGAGCACTGACCTGTTACTGTAATCTTAACTGTATTACTGAACTCGCTGTAGTAGTTTCCTCGTCGTGCGCTGCACCTGTATTCTCCTTCATCAGAGTCTCTCACAGACTTGATTGTTTTAGTTGCATCAGTCGTGGATTCAGGGTTTGAGTCTTTTCTCCAGTGAATTGTCCATCCAGTTAACTGTCCCACATCACAGCTCAGAGTAACTGTGTCTCCAGTGAACACTGAACTCTGGGGTTTTACAGTCAGAGTCAGCTTCGGTTTATCTGTGAGTGTACAGTAATGCAGCGAACATTTTACATTATAGTTGACTGAACACAATATTTCATATTATAAAATTAAACTGAACACTGCTGAAATACTTTTTGTATCTGGAACTGAATTAAGTGTAATAATCCAACAATTAGCAAAAGCACACACACATGAACATCACTGCATCAGCAAATACACACTTACTGACTTTTAATTAAAGCAACATGCAGCAGACAATGAACATGTTTTTTTTAATGTTAATTTACAGTGTATTCAGTTTAAAAAAAAATAAATAAAAAATAAAAAAATAAATAATTATATATATATATATATATATATATATATATATATATATATATATATATATATATATATATATATATATAAGCTAACTTAAAGTTTCAACACATTATTATTTTGTATTTTTTTATTTCTAGATCAATGTTATCCCATCTTACTAAAAAGTTTTGAACACAAACTGATATTTTCATCGAGATCATAACCAATATTGGATTTTTAATTGAAGTGAGTTTATGAGGACAGTAGTCTCTGCCTCACACGGACCGATGGCTAAACGTCTGATGCAGGGGAGAGGAGGCCAAGATGGCAGCCAGTGCGGTCGAAGTTTCATGCAGCTGATTCAATTTTACTGTCCATCCCCTACATTTTAACTCTATTTAAACCCGGACGCATCATAATGTTTGAATATGCATTAGGGCACTTTTCTGTTTTGTTTAAGTGAAGTAACTTGTTATTGAAGTAAGTTTAATTTTCTCCTTTACTTGGCGATCGTTAACTGATCTCAAACGCACCTGGAAACCAAGGATAGCACGATGAAACGCAAAGGAAAAAATAAGAATTCTACTTACTAGTAGCTTACAGGAGAAATTGAATTAGATGTTCCTTTTACTGTTGTTGGGTCTGCTGCACAAATCGAGATAGACCATCAATACGGCAAAAAAAGTCCCGCTATCACCCAGTCTGAAAGCCCAAGTCTCGAGATTGTCCACGACTCTGACCTAGATACGCCTGTGAAACCTCAGCTAAAGAAATCTTGAGGTGAAATTTCTCTGACGTAATTGCAAGATAACGTCATTGAGGCATTGACATCCAGGATTAAAGAAGTGCAACCGACCTCAGCAAAATGATTACCAGCAACACGGTGAGCATTGAGGGTCTTAAGAAATCAATTGACTTTGTGTTTGAAGAAGTAAATGCTTTAAAAACAGATTTGATATGAGGACAGTGATATTCAACTCACCCATCACTGAGAGAGAAACAGCAGAGCTTGATTGTGATGAGTTTGGTCTCTGATCTCTCTGTCCTCTACACCAGTACTGACCCTGATCAGATGTAATTACTCCTCTGATAGTGAGAGTGTCTCTGTTTACAGTGTAACGACCAGACGTCTGTAACATTACACTGTCTGTGTCTTTATACCACTCATATCTCCAGTTACTGTGAGACTCAATCACACACTTCAGATTGACTGTCTCTCCAGTGAATACAGGACTGTCTGGAGTCACAGTCAGTGAAGATCTGGGGGAATCTGAGAAGAAAGAAGGAAGATAATACATTAATAAAATTAATTATCATAAAAATAAATCAATTTACAGGGAAAATATGTATGTAAATGTTTTACTAAACTATAATGCATACTTTTTTTTAATAAAAAAAAAAAAGTGGTAACACTTTATTTTGATAGTCCACTTTAGACATTCTACTAGCAGTAAGTAACTTTGCAACTACATGTCAACTGGCAGTTAGTAGAGTATTAGTAGACTGTCTGCTTAATATCTTCTAACACTTTCTTTGTCAACTTATTGTCAACTTATATTAAGCCTAAACCTACCCCTAACACTAAGCCTAAACCTACCCTAACAGTCTACTCTGAGAGTTAGTTGACATGTAGTTGCAAATTTCTGAGATTTAGTTGGTTTGTAGTTGACATGTAGTTACAAAGTTACTTATAGTCAGTAGAATGTCTAAAGTGGACTATCGAAATAAAGTGTAACCAAAAAAGTTAATAGACATGAAAGCAAAAATGTGTGACTCTCTTAGTTCATTATACTTTATGCACAATTTTTAATGCTAAATTAAATCAATTTAAACGTTTGGTTACTTTTTTTCTCCCATTGTTTCTGTGTTCACTTCCTGTTTCTCTTGTTGCCTTGCCTATCTCGTCTGTTTCCATAGTAACCCTCCTCTGTTACCATGGCTACTCATTGTCTACACCTGTCTCTTATTGTCTGTATGATCTCCAGTGTTTCTTTTATTTATTGTCTGCTCTTATACGGATGAATCGTGAGCATTGGTTTCAGTTCCTGTATTAGTTTGTCTTGTTCATTGCTGGATTAACTTTTGTTATCTTGTTTAAAGAAGCTTTAAACTGCACTTGGATCCAACACTGTGTTTCACTGAAACAGAACAACAGACACTCACAGATCCAGCGGTCACATTAATTCAACTTCACCAAGAAACTCATTCACTCGAGGACCATCGGAGACTTGCTGGACGTTTCTGATCTAACTGAGCTGCCTGACTTTGCTCTCATTGATTTCTTCATGGAATCAACAGCCGTTACAATCCACACTGATCTGTGATGATCAATCATTTAAATTATGACAATATTAAATAGGTTACATTTATTTAGTCAGAATATTTCCTATTCCTTTTAGTGAACCCCTAAACATTGATGCATTAACGATCAAACATGTACTAACATGTAGTTAAGACTGTGCTCTTCATGAATCCATATGATTTGTCAAAGATGCTCTTGATTGATTAATAATTTGTTCGTCTGCATTAATCATGAGTTCAAGTTGAAGTAAGTATTAATTCAAGTGTTAGTACATTATTATTCATGTATCTTTATTGTAGTGTTACCTAGAGAGAGTTCAGGAGGACAATGATATTCAACTCACGCTTCACAGAGAGATAAACAAGGTTTGATCGTGATGAGACTGATCCTCCATCTCTCCGTCCTTCACATGTGTAATAATACTGATCAGATGTATTTACTCCTCTGATAGTGAGAGTGTCTCCGTTTACAGTGTGATGATCAGACATTTTAAATGTTACACTGTTTTTATACCACTCATATCTCCAGTGACTGTAATAAGACTGAATAACACACTTCAGATTGACTGTCTCTCCAGTGAATACTGTATTATTTGGAGTCACAGTCAGTGAAGATCTGGGGGAATCTGGGAACAGAAGAAAACAGACTCTGAACTGAAAATCTGACTTAATGTAACTGATAGTGATGTCATTATGATTAAAAATAGATATGTTATAATAAAAGTTGAAATAAATGTAAAATGTTTTATTCATTTCTTTGTTTTGTTGTATTTTGAAATGAGAAAGTTATTAAAACATAATTGATCAGTTTCTGTTCTGGCCGATAGATGAGACTGTTTTCAGTCCGAGGTTTCAATAAAGCATCTGCATTTACATTTAATTATTTAACAGATGTTTTTGTCCAAAGCCAAGTACAAATTATATACAGTTGCATCTCAATAAATTAGAATGTCATGGAAAAGTTTAATTCAGTAATTGTGAAACTCATTTATTAAATAAATTCAGTTCACACAGACTGAAGTAGTTTAAGTCTTTGATGATTTTGACTCACATTTAACAAAAATGCATCAATTCATTATCTCAACAAATGAGAATATGATGACATGCCAATCAGCTAATCAACTCAAAACAAAGAAAAAAAAAGTTTTTGAGTTATTGACTAAACTTTCCTGAGTCTCCAAACACCAACCCTGGTCACTACCTTCCTTACTTACTTTTTTATTTTTAGCAGCAGCAGCATGAGGAACATTGGAGAAGGTGAGTGACAAAATATAGACAGAAATCATCAGCAAAGAGACAAATGTGGGACCATCATATGATCCATGTAGTCAAATAAAGTACTACAACACAATTCACATTAGTTTAATAAATCAGATGTAGTGCAGTAAAGCACAGTACCTTGAGTGAGTCCAGCGTGGATGAAGGACATCAGCACTAAAAACAGAAGAAACACAGATATGAAGCATTTCCATTCATTCAACACAATGCAGATCACTGAAACATGTCTAGAGTTTGAACTGAAAGTGTTTTTCTGTGTTTTGAAGCTCATCATGAGAACTGATGCTGGAGATTCTCCATCATTTAACATCAACACACACAATGACGTCACAGGACTCATGAACCGATACGAGAGTCGATTCACTGATGATTCACTGCTGCCCAGAGAAGCACTTTCAACCTCTGAGATTCACAACATACAACACATGAGCGTATTCTCATCCACCAGCGTGACGTCAGACAGTAAAGCTCTAGAGAAACGGCTGACCAGTAACAATGACTGTAAAGCAGTTTACAGAAGTGCTCTTGCCAAGTGTGCAGCTCTCTGGACAAAAACTAGTCACTCTAAAGTGGCTTCAGACCAGGTTGAGGATGTGTAGGGGATGTGTTAATTTTTTCCAAATTATTTTTTTTTTTCCGTTAAAATTTTTCTGGATTCCGTTTTTTTTTTCTGTTTCAATTTTTCTCAACTCCTTTTTAATTGTTACATTTAATTGTATTAATCAAAAAGCATGTCTAATTAATTAAAATCATAACACATGCATTTTAACAACAATCTATTACAAGTTTGACAAAAATGGCATGTTTAGGGCCCTAAGAAATGTTTTATTTTTTTCTTCACCATGTTTTATTGTTACCAAGTTCTTTTTCAGCATGTCTAATTATTAAAATTCATAAAAACAACTTAATTTATTCTTAAAACATTTTAGTAGTAATAGTAGTAGGCTATGTAAATTCTGCTGAACAATATTAATACATTTCTGGCAAATTCTTATCTTTGAATTAAAGACTTTTATTTTGACGGCTTACCGTGAATACCTTTACAGTTCCATGTATTTGATGTGACGCTAGTTTTACTCGAATCAAAATAGTTCTGGAGATGTTGTTCATGTGTTTATGTCCTCATTTAGTGAGACAGCAGACGCTGAAATCGCAGCGAGTGTCACGCGCGCTTCAGTGTGTGTAATAAACGACGACGTGCTTCTGCTCCATTCATTAACAGAGACAGAACATGCAGGATTCATATTTAAATAGACTTTTCCGACTTAATATTTACAAATATTAGTCCATATCGTAATTAGATTTAAGTGCAATGACCCACTTTTGATTAATTCATTAAAACTTGGACAAATTCTGATACATTCTGTGTTAAACTGTAAATTATTTTAAAGAAAGCTCATCATACCCACTTGCTACTCGCTGGAACTCAACTCATGACGCCTTGTCTCTCATCACAGAAATCCCAATCAGAGATTTAAACACTATTTTTCTAGATGGAGTGTAAAGAGCATCACAGAGCGACAGTATCAGTTCCTGAAGGAATATTGTGCAGTGTTAAGTCCTCTTGCTGCTGCATTAGATACAGTATACTACAAGGAGAAGATGATTGCTACTACGGCACCCTCCTGCAATCTTAGAGATTCTCATGTCAAAGTAGCTTGTGTTGAAGGATGCTTGCCTTTCCCAGATGACAGCTGACATGCCTGGTGCTAATGTACAGGTAAACACAGGCCCACATGAAGAAAACATGAAGGAAAAAAAATAAACTTTACTTAACTAAGTTAAATGAAAGTAACAAAGAAAATAAGTAACTTTATCGTGCTAAGGAAAAGGCTTAATATCTATTTAGTTGAAGTTTTTTTTTCAAACGATTTCACTCAAACAAAATAACATTGAATGAAGAATTTACTACATTTTTTTTTTTTTTTTTGTATTCTCGCCTGATGAACTTTTTCATGTAAATTACTTTTTTTTTTTTCTGTAGTATTTACTTCCCCACAGAATCATTTTTATCAGTGCCGCCTTAAATAATAGCTTGCAGTGTAGGCTATAAGCCTGGAGTTTAATATATCTGATGTACTGTAACCCAAATTTATGAGGCTGTAAAAGCTGTTAAATGAACTATATATGTTTGCCTAATGTAGCATACTATTTCAAATCACAGGCAATCAAAGACAGTCTTGGACACTAAGGATGCTCTGATGGCTGCTGCCACAATGCCCAAATTAAAGGTCCGGTGGCTCAAAGATGAGAAGAGAAGAGATGCTGTTAAAACCGTCCTTATTTCTGAGTGTCATGCCCTGATTCCTGAAGAGCCACTGATGAGACCAGCAGTTCAGATCCCGCAGAGACTGAAGTCATGGAGGACTTAAAAATGCCTGGATCTGACGGACTAGGATTATGGAAATTGCTAAGCAGTAAAAAACATTCCAACACCATCAAGTGCACCGGTCGAAAGGCTTTTCAGCCTGGACAGTATTGTTCTGATCCCAAGGAGGAATGGGCTGTCAGATAAAAGATTTGAAAGACTTTTGCTTATGTGATACAATCGTTATTGCAAAGAATATAGAGAAAAATGAGTTGAAAATGATAAAGTTTATGAGATATACTTTTTGTTGCACTTTCTGTTTTCTCTGTAGCACTTTTGTTGCACTTTCATTTTGTGCATTGTGATAACTGCAACAAACAATAATTCTGTAATAAGTTGAAGAGTTTGTGACTTGTTATGTTACCGCCTCTGGAAGCCACATCTCCAGGAGGCAGAGGAGAGTGAGCTAAGGGGAAAACAGGGTCAGGGTTTTTGGGATGACGTGAATTTTCTGTTTAATTAATTTACTTTTCTATTTCCTTTTCATGGGCTTCTTTTTTTGTAGTTGCCATGAATCTAATAAAAAGCTGGTTTTGTTCTCAGGAGAAGAGTTTTGTTCTCATGTTTCCCAAAGCCTGTGTTTTGAGACGTGTGTTCACACCATTTTAAAATGACCCCTCCATAGCCTTCTTTATCCTGCTGTTTGAGGCATATTTCTTTGTGCAGATGCGGATATCGTTCTTTCATATGGTTCAATATTTATACAATAAACTCTATGCAGAAAGGTTAACTGACGATACGGATATAATGTTTGTCCATGTATCTACACGTATCTAAAATGTATCTAAAGTAACAAGTAGTGAAGTTACTTTTCAAATGCAGTAACTAGTAAAGTAATCTCATTACAATTAACAGAAGTAACTAATTACATATTTTGAGTAACTACCCCAACACTGCTATTAGTACAGGCCTGTTATTTTTACAGGAAATGCAAGTCAGTCATATGATTGCACTGTGCATAAAAAAGCACTTTATGAATTACACAGACAGGGGCACGGCACAATAAAAATAACTCATGATGCCATACAAACTCTGTAAGCTCCACTTGTGATTATGAGCTCGAATAATACCAACTTTCATATGCAGTTTTAACTCCGACATTACTATTTACAATCATTCTAGGAGCACGTGAAGGCAGCATCAGTTAAAACAGACAAACAATGGTAGCTTTAGCAACATTAGCCTTACAGAGTCTCAAGAAGCTCTTTCAGAAAGGCAATGGAGAAACTTTTGTGCAAAACCTGCTTCATACTGACCCTCATTGACAAAAGCAGTCTGGTGTAAAATGATTGGCGCAGACATAAACTTATTTTTGTAGAATTGAGGGAGCATTTCCTCTGAAAACAAAACTAATCTACCTTGTCCTCAGCGGATCAGTTTTCGGAAGTAAGGAGAGGGCTATGAGGATTCATACATCCAGCTACAGAACAACTAAAACTCTTGGGAGACATTCTCGTCAGCGCAGCAATGGTGGACATCTCACTGTATCTCACTGTAAATTTGCTCAGGGCAGCTCTAAGTTAAAACGACAGTGTCTGTTAAAATTTGTGACCGAAGCCTGTGGCTAATGTGACATCACCCCATGAGTGGGTGGATTTGTATCATTATAGGGTTGTGTACACACACTCCCAACACACATTTATGTCCAAACACCATACAAAAGTGAATTTTGCATAATAGGGTCCCTTTAAGTCTTCAGTTCTCCTTCAGTTTTGTTGGTTCTTTCAATATGTATGTGTGTTCCTGCCCACCTCCATGTTGCATAATCTTTTGTGAAGCAATAAAATGACAATTTACCCTTCATCTTCCTGTGTGAACTCTCACCACCGACCTATGACAATATGTATGTATATATGTATATTTATCGATGTATGTATACAGTCATCGTCAAAATGTTTGGCAGTGATATACATTCTGTTTTTTGCAAAGTTTGCTGCTTAAGATGTTTTGGTGTTCATTCACACTGTTCCTAGATTGTGTAGATTGTTCAGATGCAGTTTAAATAATCACTAAAAGTTTCATTGGCCAAAAAATGTACATTTAACAAATAAAAATAAAATAAAACATCACTGAAAATGACTGGGAGCAAGTTCCAGCTCAAACCGCTGCACACCGTTCTGCTAGGTTTTCAGAGTTGAACAACATGTTTCCTGGAAACAGTGTGCAATGGGATTTGAGATAGTTCTCTCTTGTTTGGTGGGTGTGTGTTAGAAATCTCAGTCCAATCAGCAGCAACATATAAACAACACGGTATTAAAGAGACCGCTCACACAATGTAATTAACATCAAAATAAATTCACAAAGAGCAGGTATATTGTTTGCACATGATTATTTACATTAAAGGAAAAATAACTGAAATACTAAGAGCACAAGTATAGATCTGGAACTTCTTTTCATCTGTCTAAATATCATTTAGTAATTGCAGTGTCTTCTGGTCCATATCCTTTCCTTAGGAATGTGTGCTAAATACTGATTAATGTAACAAAAATGCTATACATATTTATATATTTTGCTGTTGTATTGTGGAGTAACACTTTCATAAATGTCCCTATACTCCTCTGATTATATAATGGTGAATAGTACAATATCATGGCACAACAACATTGTTTAACAGTAATGATAAGCCAATACTCACAATAAAATAATAAGGTCATATAGATCCTAACACAGTCTCGAAGCAAATAAGTGGATTATCCTTCACCAAAAATGTTGGATTACAAAAATGTCCACAATCCGTCTGTGACGAGTGGTGCGGGGCCGAGGGCCGTGGGAACGAGGAGCGAGGGCGGTGGAGTGATTGGAGATGAGCGACACCTGCTCGACCCACCACCGGTCTCGAGTCCCACGGAGGAGATGGAGGGATATACAACAGGAGCGACGACAGTGAAGGACGAGAGAGGACCAGGCCTGGGCTTTTAGTTGTGTTTTGTTTTTTATTTGTACGATCAGTCGTCTGTGAGGGGCTGATGCGCTGTTTTGTGTTTATTTTGAATTATTAAAGTTTAATTTTGATTGTCTGCCGGTTCCCGCCTCCTTCTTCCCGATGATTATGGAGTTTGTATTATTACACCGTAACTTGATTGTTCTCTTTTATTCTGGAGGGCAAGGGCAGTGACCGTAAATTTGAGTGTATTTTGCAGTGTTAAACACGTATTTATTCTGATTTCATCAGGCTCTGAAATTCTTGAGAAATAACATAAAGAATGGCCTTAGCCTCAGCTGCTATAGTTCTAACTCTTGTGTCATTAGAACAGGGTGTTCAACAAACCACTGTTTCCATTTAAAAAACCTTTTGCACCATTCTGCAGTTTATTACATCTAAGCTATAATATATATATATAAGTTTAATATATATATAAGAAAAGTTTTTCCCTTTTAACACCATTCTTTGTAAACCCTAGAAATGGTTGTGTGTGAAAATCCCAGTAACTGAGCAGATTGTGAAATACTCAGACCGGCCCATCTGGCACCAACAACCATGCCACGCTCAAAATTGCTTAAATCATCTTTCTTTCCCATTCTGACATTCAGATTTGAGTTCAGGAGATTGTCTTGACCAGGACCACATCCTTAAATGCATTGAAGCAACTGCCATGTGATAGGTTGATTAGATAATTGCATTAATGAGAAATTGAACAGGTGTTCCTAATAATCCTTTAGGTGAGTGTGTGTATATATATATATATATAATTGAAAATAGTCTTTTATCTCCAACCTTTGGAATCGACTCTCGATTCCCAACACCTTGGACTTGAAGCTCGGCTACAGACGTCGATCAACGAAAGTAGCCGCTTGCAGTTGGGGGCAGAGTTGAAAACGGAGCAGTCAAGTCAGACACTTTCTGCTCCCGCGCACACGGTGTTTGCATACTTTTATGACAGATGAAGTGAATTAAATGCAATATTTGTCATATGCACAGACGTTTCAGAAGTGTTTTCATGAGCAACAGAAACTGCTTAATGCAGCGCCATCTTTTCAAGAATAAAGTTCAACATAATCATATATACTATTTAAATACTAATACAGTGGGGCATACATGCTTTTCTCAGTGTTGTATGATAAACGGTAAACTCGATACAAAAGTGTGACTACAGTAAAATGAGCTTTTACCGTTCTAAAAACACTGATTTGTGGCCATTATTGGAACTGAAAAGGTTCGACTAACCCGAAACACACGTGATCGTTGTCATACGGTGAATTTGGCCAATTGTGAAACAGCTGTGACGTTATCAAGCAAACTTTTGCAAGATTAGCCTTAACAGAGGGCGTTCAAAGCAACAGTGCGCAGGTAACAATCCAGCGTCCCGATACCGAAACCAATATAAAAGCCACAGCAAAGCAGCAGCTGGCAACTTCTGTAAAACAACAAATAAACATTTTTTTCTTCTCACTTCTCGCTTTCCTCATTTAAATGACAAGACACTTTCATACTCATAAACAATGCCTGCACGCACCCAACTAATCTACAATTTCATAAAACAACAATCACATTAATCCAAATATGAGTTCATCCAAATTAAGTTAATTTCCCAAAAACTCCCACATTCTTAGTTTATAATTTAATTTTAAACTTTAAAAATGACAAATACTTTACTAGAGGAGTGAAGAAGATACATGACCCACACAAACAGGTCAAATCATTGTAATGCTATGAGGAAACTAATCTCTCAGTTGTGTCTATAATTACGTGATTACCTGACGAACCAAACCACCACAAACTCAGCGCATTGCAAAGATGACATGAAGAACAACAGGATATGATGACAGTAAAGACTTCTTCTGCAACATGAACACAAGCACGTAGTCCATCATCGGGTGCGTTCGACTTGAAGCATGGCTACATATGACGGTCAACGAGAATGGCTTTGTTCTACATGTTTATAGCTAATTTTACCCTTCATGACAACTGTGAGGGGGGTGATTTTTTTTTTTTAACTCATCCATTTAAATTATATTAAGCCTTAAAGTTCTGCATAATTAAGGGCGTGGTCACTAGAGTGACAGGTGGATTGCCGCTGCCGACACGTCGTCGCGCTAGGTGGGTGTGGCTTCAGCAACTAGCTGAACTTTTGAAAATAAACAGTGTAATTTTATGTTTGGTGGACTGCATTTCAGTTTGATGATGGATTGCTGAAATGTCAGGTTACACTTGAACAAATGTTGTTTGTGTGTACATGAGGCGTCTGTGCGATCAGATGGGTTAAATCAAATAAATATAAAGTAAAGAATTAAAATGCATTAAGAGTGTCACAAAAACAAGCGTAGTCTATAATTGTTGCAAAGTGTGTTTTTTTTTTGTGATGTGAGGATTGAATCTTGATGATCTGTGGTTTAAGCTGCTATTCGCCTCCTGTTAAAGCCCTGTCACAACATGAGGGTTAAGTCGATGTTGTGAGCGCCAGACAGGAAGTGAGGCTGTGTGTTTCTCAAACATATATTGTTATTCATAATGTATAGTCTGTTCTCTGTTTGTTTTTATTACCTTAAATTTTATATGTATGTCTGCACTATGTCTTTTTCTGTAGTGGAAGCTCCTGACACCAAGACAGATTCCTTGTGTGTGTAAAAATACTTGGAAATAAAACTCTTTCTGATTCTCATATTAACATTTGTGATGATTTTTTTTTTCACACCACAGATTCTTCACTTTAACAGAAGTAAAAACCACATTAGGTCAAAGTGTTTGAGAAACACACAGCCTCACTTCCTGTCTGACACTGACGACATCCACTTAACCCTCATGTTGTGTTCAGGTCATTTTGAACTGGAAAGAATTGTATTTTTTTCCTAAACATGCAAATTAATGTTATGCAATTGAACTAAAACTTACTGATTTTGCTCAGACAGGGTTTAACAAAAGCAATTCCCTTCACGTCTGCATTTTGATTTCGACAAATCAATTTGAGCGACTGCAAACCACATGATTATTGATCAGGAGCATCCTAGGCAAGAAAATATATGCAGTCTACTTGAGGGAAGAAGTCTTTCACTATTGTAAGTTAATGTTAAATAGAGACAGAAAAAAAATATATATCTTTTTTTTAAATAGTAACTTCTAGCATTTATTGAAGCACAAATTCAATCACCAAAAGCAGCCCACATTCTCTAAGTTCTCTTTAATTAAAATACAGTATTGTTCAAAATAATAGCAGTACAATGTGACTAACCAGAATAATCAAGGTTTTTAGTATATTTTTTATTGCTACGTGGCAAACAAGTTACAAGTAGGTTCAGTAGATTGTCAGAAAACAAACAAGACCCAGCATTCATGATATGCACGCTCTTAAGGCTGTGCAATTGGGCAATTAGTTGAAAGGGGTGTGTTCAAAAAAATAGCAGTGTCTACCTTTGACTGTACAAACTCAAAACTATTTTGTACAAACATTTTTTTTTTCTGGGATTTAGCAATCCTGTGAATCACTAAACTAATATTTAGTTGTATGACCACAGTTTTTTAAAACTGCTTGACATCTGTGTGGCATGGAGTCAACCAACTTGTGGCACCTCTCAGCTGTTATTCCACTCCATGATTCTTTAACAACATTCCACAATTCATTCACATTTCTTGGTTTTGCTTCAGAAACAGCATTTTTGATATCACCCCACAAGTTCTCAATTGGATTAAGGTCTGGAGATTGGGCTGGCCACTCCATAACATTAATTTTGTTGGTTTGGAACCAAGACTTTGCCCGTTTACTAGTGTGTTTTGGGTCATTGTCTTGTTGAAACAACCATTTCAAGGGCATGTCCTCTTCAGCATAGGGCAACATGACCTCTTCAAGTATTTTAACATATGCAAACTGATCCATGATCCCTGGTATGCGATAAATAGGCCCAACACCATAGTAGGAGAAACATGCCCATATCATGATGCTTGCACCTCCATGCTTCACTGTCTTCACTGTGTACTGTGGCTTGAATTCAGAGTTTTGGGGTCGTCTCACAAACTGCCTGTGGCCCTTGGACCCAAAAAGAACAATTTTACTCTCATCAGTCCACAAAATGTTCCTCCATTTCTCTTTAGGCCAGTTGATGTGTTCTTTGGCAAATTGTAACCTCTTCTGCACATGGCTTTTTTTTAACAGAGGGACTTTGCGGGGGATTCTTGAAAATAGATTAGCTTCACACAGACGTCTTCTAACTGTCACAGTACTTACAGGTAACTCCAGACTGTCTTTGATCATCCTGGAGGTGATCATTGGCTGAGCCTTTGCCATTCTGGTTATTCTTCTATCCATTTTGATGGTTGTCTTCCGTTTTCTTCCACGTCTCTCTGGTTTTGCTCTCCATTTTAAGGCATTGGAGATCATTTTAGCTGAACAGCCTATCATTTTTTGCACCTCTTTATAGGTTTTCCCCTCTCTAATCAACTTTTTAATCAAAGTACGCTGTTCTTCTGAACAATGTCTTGAACGACCCATTTTCCTCAGCTTTCAAATGCATGTTCAACAAGTGTTGGCTTCATCCTTAAATAGGGGCCACCTGATTCACACCGGTTTCTTCACAAAATTGATGACCTCAGTGATTGAATGCCACACTGCTATTTTTTTGAACACACCCCTTTCAACTAATTCAACTAATTGCCCAATTGCACAGCCTTAAGAGCGTGCATATCATGAATGCTGGGTCTCATTTGTTTTCTGAGAATCTACTGAACCTACTGGTAACTTGTTTGCCACGTAGCAATAAAAAATATACTAAAAACCTTGATTATTCTGGTTAGTCACATTGTACTGCTATTATTTTGAACAAGACTGTATTAATAGGCAGTTACAGGCGCTATTAAAGGTAGTGACTGTTGTTCTGTTTTATATAGTTTTATGGTTATGTGGTGAGCCTGAGTCTATTCTGTAACATTAGTGATACGCAGAGTGAGGGTTTTTCGCACATTATCCTGTCCTTTTTCTGGCTTCGTTAGTGCAGGCCATGAACAGAATTTGAACACTTAAGAGTATTTTTTACTTGAAATATATTTGAAATGAATCAACCCCAGTTCAGTTAAAGTGAGCCAGAAAGTGAATTTAGTGGCGAGTATGTATATTAAGTATATTAACAAATAATAAATAGGTTGTTCAAAATGAAAACAGAAAACAGAAGTTGCGGACAATTTATTTTCAAGAATAGGACCAGAAAGAATTTCAAGTTATATAGTAACTTGTGTTTGGTCACTGTTCTCAAACTCTGAAGCTCTGATGGAAAATCTATTACAAGATACAATATCATACAATATCAAACTCATAATAACACAAATACATCTGATTGAACTGAACCAAACAAAACCAAGAAAAAGCACAATCCACATGTCCTCCATCTTTCACAAGCAGCTCAGATAAATACATGTTCTCTGAAACTCTGTATCTGATCCACACGCAATACATCATCACATTAATCTGAACGATAAAGAATTCATAGAGCCTCCGACACACAATCATTCATTTATCTTCAGCTGAACACTGTTAATAACAGAAAAACTGAAGATAGAGTAGAATATAGTGAAATACTCACAGATCATGAGAGGCAGTACACTGGAGCCCATACTGACACATTAACAGACTGTTTTAACAGAGATGCGTCTCTAAATCAGACACTTCCTGCATTTCACAGTTCAAGAAGAGATGAGGGAGGAGACACAACTCTACACAGAAACACAAAACAGGAAGAAAAAGAGATTGATTGTAAGATATTTAGCTGCTCTTTCAGTGCATGCAAGTTGTTAAATCTGTTTTTGTTCTTGAAAAGACTGTTTCACAGAGAATGTCTCCAGTAATTGTTCTCAAACTTCTTTATTTTGTTGTTCACACAGTAAGAGCTGCACAAATTACCACACAACCATCAGCTCAACCTTTATTAGGCCTCTATAAACTACTACAAGCAGCTTCCAAAGTTAGCAATGCACAAATAGCGTCTTTTTTTTTTTTTACTAACTACGGCCTCGGTAACTATGGTTAACTTTGACTGTCAACACTGAGGAATGTTTCCAGTTTTATTAGAGATGGGATGTTTGACACTGAGGCTCTGAAGCCTGTTTTTCTCTATTACAACAGACAGGTTCGAAAGACAGTATCAAGGATTGTATAAATTTCTGTGATCACGTGACCAATGAGGTTTGAGTCTTCATGCGTCACAATGAAAGTGAAAGCGAAAGTGAAATACAGCCAGCTATAGTGACCCATACTCAGAATTCGTGCTCTGCATTTAACCCATCTAAAGTGCACACACACACACACACACACACACACACACACACACTGTGAACACACACACGGCCGGAGCAGTAGGCATCATTTATGCTGCGGTGCCCGGGGAGCAGTAGTAATAATGATCTAGCTGAGTGTACATTGGAGACCATGTCATGACTATACCAAACTATTATCATAGACAGTAATGTTAATTGTTATTGTACGTGCCAGGTTTGGATTGATGTCTTACATATATAAACAGTGATCAGACAAGATTTTGTACATTCGTTGCCAACCGACTTTCTGTTAACAGAGATTTAACAAATAAAGATCAATGACAGTACGTAAGTTCAGAGAACAATCCGGCTGATAAACCATCGAGAGGCATGCATGTAGATGCATTCTTGAGATCAAAACTGTGGTTTAATGGTCCAGATTTCCTTTATACAGATAAAAGCCAGTGGCCACACGTTACCAAAGGGTTTCTCTCCAAAAATCTGAATGGCCTGGAAGTCAAAAAGGTTACACAGGCAAATGTTGTAACAATAATGGAGAGTCCCATAAGTAAATTTATTGAACAATTCTCACAGTGGAATTACTTGGAAAAAGACTATTAAAACTTAAAGATGTCCCAAAAGCAAAGCTGAAGAGAAAAGAGGTCAAAATGGTGGCTAAAAGCATGTGCAAACTAACCATCTTTCTGTAAAAGATTTAGCTAGAGCAGAACAAGCACTTGTACATTAATACTCAGAATGTAGGTCATTTCAGTTACAGCATCAGAGAAGAACCAGAAAAACACTTTTGACATGCACTGAACTGTCCAAAATATGCTTGTTTATTTATTATTTTTTCATAACAAAAACAACAACTAAGACTCAACATTCTTAACATTCAAAGCAAAAAGCCTGATGTGTTTAGTTCTGCTACTCTGATCTATGGTTAAAATGACTCTTAAAGTTAAGAAATGTGAAAAAGTCCAGCAAACAAAACATAAAAGTTGGTTTTCATGTGTATATTTATCAAATCTAAATCTCACACTTCATTAACTGCAGCAAAAAAAAGAAAAAAAAAAAGAAAAACGCATCATGAAATGTCTTAAAAAGTGAATAAATGTAAAAAGCAGTATATAAAATATGAAAGCAAGAAAAGTCTCATTGTCTTGACAAAATCACAGGCAAAATTTTATAACACACTGTATTTACATCTACTGTATTATTAATCAAACACTTTATTATTCTGTTGGTTCTGTTGGCAGCACAGAGATTATATAATAATATAATAATAACTTCAGATCAGTTTCTCCCAGAGTTGTGTTGAACATAAGAGCTCATCTGTGAAGAATCTGAGGATCATCAAACTGTGTGTGTTTTGATCCGAGAAAGCAATCGTACATTTGTGTTGTGCTTTACTTTCTTTCTTTTATATAGTGATTTATCATTTAATAATTTTATCATTCAGTTTAATCATCTACTCATTTATAATAATCATTCTAGTCATTAAATACCCATTCCATTGATTTATTAATTGATTCGTCATGTATATTATATTGTTGTTTTATAATATTGTTCTTCTGGTGTTTATTCTTATGACTGTGTGGTTTTAAGGGCTGTTTGTCTTCATGAATCAGAGATCCGAGGGAAAGGAAACTCAAGGTTTGTGGGATGTTGTTGTGGATCAGTTTGGTGTAACAGAACTTGTTGAATTTGTTCTGGTCAGATGAAGTCTGAGCATTAAATCATATTCTTCAATAAACTCTGCTTCTTTATCATAACTTCATCTGCTGCTTCTGCTCTTCTCTGGGTTTTTCTTCAGTCAGCTTCTTCTCTGATAGAAGACTGTTACAGTTTGGGGTATTTTGGGCACCAGACCAGACTTCTGTGAACCGGTTTTGTGTTTTAGACTTTACAAAACCAACTTTACTGAAGAGTTGTTCTGTTACGAGACAAACTGATATTTTCTGATGAGATCTAGCATCTGGGGCTGGATCTTAATTATCTGGGGATATAACTAATGAATATACTAGAGAGACACTTGTTTTGCTTGTGTAATATGTGTAGAGATAACAGTGCATGTGTATCTCTAAAGTAACTGAATCAAGCACGTGTGTAAGCAGTTCACTCAGATTCATTTCTGAAGCGATGCAAGCGTCACGTGCTGCTGTGAATCTCTTTTAGCCGTCTGTTGTCTTCACTGCACTCAGAGACCTTTAACAGATAAAACAGATTCAAGATGATGCATTATGATCTGAATCATGAGCTCATTCTGTTGAAGATTTACAGTTTTAAGATCACAATAAACCTCTGATCATCACAAAAACAGACATTTTCAGTTATTGTATAAAAGGTTGAGCACAAGTTTCATCACCAGCATCAGCACCTGAAGAACACAAATGATCAATAACAATAAAATGATGATAAAACACATGATTGTCCTCCATGAGTCACGTGACTTCAGGAATCAGAGTGATGCGTGACAGAAACGGTTCATATTTCAGGTGTGTGGTTTGACTGTAATAGTGCTGAAGCTTGTCTTGTGTTTCTCTCACCTCTGTCTGTGTTGTGCTTCAGTTCAGAGTACAAAGTGTCTCCAGACTCACTGCTCTTCCCTGAAACACATCAACAGACGTCTGAACAACACTAAAAACTGATCAGATGAGCACGCAGCGATGGACCAGACCTCAAAGAAACCACAGATTTATTGATTAATAAGTGTGAATATCATTTCCAGTAAACAGAATGACAATCAATCGTTATTATTTTAATAATTATTGAATTTTATTAGCAGGTTTTGAAAAACAAAAACAAATGTAGGCTATATTATTAGTTTAAACATTTTCACATGATCTGTAATCAGAATATTAGTAAGTCCAGCAGCTGTCATGAAAGAGGTTGGTTATCTGACTCTCTGACTATAAACCTCTTTTATTTCTGATCTAAATTCAGGAAAGCAGAACCAGTAAAAACAGACAGACGTGAATGTTGCGTGCTTCTGGGTTTCTAAACAAGTGAATTGTTTCTCTCAGTCTTTATGATTGTAAAGGGTTTATTTTTCTGATAAAATGATTCTATAAGATTTAAATGTGATGAATCATTGTGTTCAGATGCAGTTTGTTGTGTGTCTACCTTTGACCTTGGTCTTCTTTTTGTCCTGTAAATCAATCTGAGCATAAACCAGATCACTGGGTCCTGCAGTATTAATATTAATATTAATACAGAACAGAGGATCAGTCAAAGTGTTCAGAACATGCTGGAAATATTGTACTTTAGGAAAAAAAAGCATTTCACCTTTACTTTTGGATTTCTTCACTTTGCTTCTGACTTCTGCGTATGTCACATCATTTGACCCTGTCCTGGTATCATCTAAAAATATATATATTAATATTAGAAAGAAATATGCATTTTTATTTAATTACAACCCCGATTCCAAAAAAAAGTTGGGACACTGTCCAAATTGTGAGCAAAAAAGGAATGGAATAATTTACAAATCTCATAAACTTATATTTTATTCACAATAGAATATAGATAACATAATAAATGTTGAAAGTGAGACATTTTGAAATGTCATCCCAAATATTGGCTCATTTTGGATTTCATGAGAGCTACACATTCCAAAAAAGTTGGGACAGGTAGCAATAAGAGGCCGGAAAAGGAACAGCTGGAGGACTGGAACAATCTCTGTGTGTAAGGGTCAAGGCAGGAAAACCATACTGGATGCCCGTGATCTTCAGCTCTTAGACAGCACTGCATCACATACAGGAATGATACTGTAATGCAGATCACAGCATGGCTCAGGAATACTTCCAGAAAACATTGTCATTGAACACAATCCACCGTGCCAGTCACTGTTGTCAGAGAAAACTCTATAGATCCAGAAGCGCAGGCGTTTTCTCTGGGCCAAGGCTCATTTAAAATGGACTGTGGCAAAGTGGAAAACTGTTCCGTGGTCAGACTAATCAAAATTTGAAGTTATTTTTGGAAAACTGGGGCTTTATGTGATCCGGACTAAAGAGGACAAGGACAACCCAAGTTGTTATCGTTGCTCAGTTCAGAAGCCTACATCTCTGATGGTTTGGGGTTGCATGAGTGTGTGTGGCATGGACAGCTTACACATCTGGAAAGGCACCATCAATGCTGAAAGGTATATCCAAGTTCTAGAACAACATATGCTCCCATCCAGACATCGTCTCTTTCAGGGAAGACCTTGCATTTTCCAGCAAGACAATGCCAGACAACATACTGCATCAATTACAACATCATGGCTGCGTAGAAGAAGGATCTGGGTACTGAAATGGCCAGCCTGCAGTCCAGATCTTTCACCCGAAGAAAACATTTGGCAAAGAGGAAGATGCGACAAAGAAGACCAAAGACAGTTGAGCAACTAGAAGCCTGTATTAGACAAGAATGGGACAACATTCCTATTCCTAAACTTGAGCAACTTGTCTCCTCAGTCCCCAGACGTTTGCAGACTGTTATAAAAAGAAGAGGGGATGCCACACAGTGCTAAACATGGCCTTGTTCCAACTTTTTTGAGATGTATCGATGCCATGAAATTTAAAATTAACTTATTTTCCCCTAAAAATTATACATTTTCTCAGTTTAAACATTTGATATGTCATCTATGTTGTATTCTGAATAAAATATTGAAATTTGAAACTTCCACATCATTGCATTCTGTTTTTATTCACAATTTGTACAGTGTCACAACTTTTTTTGGAATCAGGTTTGTAATAAAAAAAAAGTATTAATATTTCTGATGATGATCATATTGTTCAGGTGAAGTTAAGAGAATTTATTTTAACCTTTGTTCATCTTTTTCTTTTTTTTCTTGACTGTGATCTCTGAATATGTGACATCTGCCAATGGCTCTGGATCACCTTTAAAAAGTTTATATAATTTAATGAATGATATTTGTTGATTTTAAATGATATGTGTTTAATTAAGGTTTATGAATCAACCTTTGTCTCTCTCCTTCACTTCAGTCACAACGTCACAAATCTGATCAGAATCTGCTGGACAGAAAACAACCATTTGAGGATAAAAAAAATGAAAAGTAAAATAGTAAAACAAAAAATAGTAAAAAAAAGTCTGAAGAATACTGTGTGCATACACATTATGGCCCCACTGACATTAATTATATGGAAAAATAAAGCAACTGAGACAATACTGAAAATATCCACATGATTAGTGAGTGAGGCTGACCAGACTGTAGAGGAAAGTTTTCTGGTTGAGATTCTGCAGATTGATTTGGGACTGATGTCTGGTTAATGTTACGCTGCTGATCTAGAATAGAAACAAAGAGCATTATGGTTACTCAAGAGTATCTGCAGTGATTACACTGACTCTTTCTGCTGATATTTAGATCTTCTCATGAGCATGGGCGAAGTTTGGGGGGGCTAAGGGGGCACTGCCCCCCCAGACCAGAGCCAATTAATGCCTGTCTTGTGCTTTGAAAAATAAAAACAAATACATAATTTATATTTTCTAATTTTATTTGTCCTATCTTATAATTTTTGTAGATATAATGAGTAAGTTTAGAATTAATTATTTTTAATTACTATATTGAAAAATAATCTTATTTTGGTGGACTTCAAAGTATCACGGTAAGTTACGTGAGTGGACTCTCTTCACGTTCTGTTCCCGCTTTAGTCTAAATAAACAAAATGGACATTCGTCGTTTTTTTAATAAACCCACTAGTAAAAGTGTGGAGTTTTCTAACTCTGGCACTTCAACCATCAATTCCACTGCTGCTACTGACACAGCAACCGAGGCCGGGTGTAGCAGCCGATTCTGTTCCACTTTGAATGTCTGTTTCCCGTCGGGTTGCCAGGTCCGTGTAATAAACCCAACCAAATAGTTAATCAAACATTTTTCCAAAGTAGCCTAAATTCCACGGATTTGGCAACATACCCGCATGCAAATACACCTGGATGTAAGGAAAGCAAAAAGGGACAAATTTCTTGCTACACTGCAGCATAGTAAAATGATTCTCAGACTCCCGTTTATGTTCTTTTTTTTTTAATTATTCATCTTGCAGTTGTTCCGTTATTTTTGTCTTATGTTTTTACATTTCAAGTTGAAAAACCTCTCGTCTTAAATTTATTTTCAAGTTTAAGATTTAGGACGGTATTTTGAACTATTTGACTTGCCGTACATCCAGTCACGCTTCTTGCGCACGCTAGTTCTGATCGTACGTATAGTAACTCGGCAACTATGCAAGAATTGTAGTATGTTTGAGTAAAGGGAAACAGACATTCCGAGGGGAACAGAATCGACTGCTACACCGCATCTGCTGGTAGGTGCCCCCCCACGCACAAAAGTGAAACTCCGCCTATGCTCATGAGCCTTTATTCATAAACAGTATCTTTCATGTGTTTCTGTTCAGTTGTATTAATCATGTCATGAACACCTTTGTTCTTCTTGTATCTCCACAGCAGCAGCAGAGAGATGAAGATCAACAAGAAAACACTCGATCCCACAACCACAGCAGTGACCAGAAGAGAAGATGAAGAGTCTGAAACTGGAGAACATACACATTAAGATCTGATCGTAAGTCACATACTGTATGATATTATTATAGAGGTACATAAATCACTGATTATTCCCAGACCTCTGACTGAGATCCAGCTGTGGAGTGACTCTCCTCTCTCTGTTTTACAGTAGTAGAAACCCTCATCTGACTCTGAGACATTCATGATGCTCATCTCTCCTGTCGTCTGACTCTGGACGAGGGATCCGTCTTTATAGAAATCAGCTCTGAGGATCGAGGAGTTTGTAGATCGATGTAAACAGTGTAGAGTCAGAGTATCTCCCTCAATCACAGGATCAACAGAACTCTCCAGAATCACATCACCATCTACACAACACAACACATACATGCATGGAGGACGATGATGGTTATATAATATTCTACAGACATAAAAACAATACATCAGGACTTGTTGTTAATTGATTTGGGGTGTCAGACAAATATCTGCAGACTGGGTTTTAGTAGTTTTAGAAAATTATGATGTAAAGACTTGATCTAACAGGACTCACCGTGTACAGTGATGTTGAGAGGATGACGTTTCTCTCCAGATTCAGACTGACACCAGTAAACTCCAGAGTCAGATGTGCTGAGAGAGACGAGTCGACATGTAGATCCTGTTTGTTTTGAACAATCTTCTGTGTTTCTGTCTGTGTATCTTCTCACTGTCCATCCAGCAGAGTTCATCTGATCCTCACAGCTCAGAGAGAGAGAGTCAGACGAGAAGTGTTGACTTCTGCTGGGACGGACCACCAGAGAGACCTGCGACCCCTGACCTGAGAAGAAGAAAACCACTCAGAATCAACAGCATGTTGTGTATTTGATAATGCTTTAGATCTGATCTAGACTGAGAAATAGAGGGAAGTGTTTGGTGAAGCACAAATACAGATGAACACAATCATAAATGCTGACACAGACTCACCAGTGATCCACAGTGCCTGTGTGTTACTGTAGTTTGTGTAATAGGCCGGTCGTCCTCTCTCTGCTCTGCACGTATAAACTCCTGTGTGCTGTAGAGCAGCAGGACTGAGAGTGTAAGAGCCTCCAGCTCCTCTGCTGCTGTCTGACAGACGATCATCATCTCTGAACCAGCTGAACGTCCAGCCTGTAGAGGAGCCTGTAACCTCACAGATCAGAGTCACTGAGTCTCCTTCAGTCAGCCACGGCTGTGGAGACACTCGCACTGCTGCCTGAGCTTCAGCTGAACAAAACATGAGATGAGTTATATAGAGAGAAGCTGTTCACACTGATGATAATGAACACACACACAAACTCACCTGATACAGTCAGTGTAACAGCATCACTGCGCTGAGAGTGTTGTGTTCCCATCTCTCCTCTACAGCTGTATTTACCGCTGTGAGAGTCTTTAACACTGCTGATGTTCAGCTCTTGTGTTGAGATTGAGTTATTTTGGTAGTTTGTTCCCTCTGTTTCCCATCTGTACGTCCACTCAGTGTCTCCTCCCCACTTTATATCACATCTGAGAGCGACTGTTTCTCCTCTGAACACTTGTTCATCAGGTCGAACCGTCACCACAGCTTTAGGACTCACTTCACAAACACAAATTATTGCATTAGTTTTAGACTCAAAGTTTAAGGCGTTCTGCAGATATGGTCTTTGATCTGTGTGTTGTGTCAGATACTATGTTCTCTCTCACCTGTAACATTTACCCACAGTGCATCACTGTATTGTGTGTAGTAGACTGGTTTCCCTCTTCCAGCTCTACACCAGTACTGACCTCTATCAGACACTGAATCAATCTTCACTCTGTAGGAGTTTGTTTGTGTCTTCGTCTCTGAGTTCAGTGTGTGTTTGTACCAGTAAAAGTCCCATCCAGTGGCTGGATTCATGTGACAGGTCAAAGTCACTGTGTTTCCTTTCAGTGCAGCTCCTGCAGGATCTGATGTGATTTCAGGCTTTGGCTTCAGATCTGCAGGAGAACAAGAACACACTCAGATCCTGAAGAGTCAGAGTTCAGCTGTGTGAGACTAATCATTGAGTATGAGCCACATGTAAGAGCTGAAGAACCTCAGACACTTTGATCTCCTGAGAGACAGACAATGCAAACACAGTGTATTAACATAGAGACATCTGTTTCCACAACTCACTGAGAGAAGATGAGGAAAAACTCCTTTCTCACCTATACATCTGTTCCTTCACTCAGCTCTCTCAGGATGGTCATTAGCAATATATAATATTCGAGATGACTGCAAATGATATTCAAAGTCATGTTTGATATAATTTGAAATGTCTCAGTGTGATTGATATGAGAATGATACGAGAGTCTCAGTCTTACAAGAAGTAGACTCCCAGTTTCTTTCATGCAAATTACCATCTGTGCCGAAAGGTGTCAACTCTCCATGTATAGGTCTTGATCAACGCACATTCCAGTTGTTAGTTCCTGTCTCTTTTGGGGGATATTTGTCTTGGTCTAAGTTCTTAACGACATGTTGTGAAAGTGAAAAAAGTGAGGGTGATTCTGTAGACAGATGAGTGTGGAGTGTGTCTTTTCTGTACATAAATGTATGCAGTTTCAGTAGTAATGCAATATTTAGAAAATGTACTCTTGTACTCTTGATACTCAAGTACTTTTAAAAACAAGTAATCAGTACTTTTACTTAAGTAGACATCTGACTGTAGTACTTTTACTTGTACTTGAGTAAAATGTTGCAAGGGGGATCTGTACTTTTACTCAAGTATTGAAGCGGTGTACTCTGTCCGCCTCTGCAGTCTGGTTCTGCTAGGTGGGGGAAGTCAATCCAAGGATCTTGTGTATTACTCTCTTGGGTTTACATGTGATGTCCGGCGTTGCATCTAAATTACTTGCACCATATTTGACAATCTCTTCTCCAAATTGAAATTGTCAATAATTGTTCTAATGGTGTTAATGCTGAAAGCTGTTCTGTGAAAGAGTTGGTTGTTTGGTTAACTTGTTTCTGACTTGTGGCACTCGGAATGAATTACAACATCCTGTTGCCTTTCTGAGGAATTCAGCTTGTGTTTCAACCACAGTCCTGATCGACTTTTAAATTTGTCTGGTTAGGGTCTGATACGCCACATGGTCAAATTTTGTTTATATATATATATATATATATATGTATGTATGTATATTTATACACAGTACAGACCAAAAGTTTGGACACACCTTCTCATTCAAAGAGTTTTCTTTATTTTCATGACTATGAAAATTGTAGAGTCACACTGAAGGCATCAAGGGCTATTTGACCAAGAAGGAGAGTGATGGGGTCCTGCGCCAGATGACCTGGCCTCCACAGTCACCGGACCTGAACCCAATCGAGATGGTTTTGGGGTGAGCTGGACCGCAGACAGAAGGAAAAAGTGCCAACAAGTGCTAAGCATCTCTCGGGGAACTCCTTCAAGACTGTTGGAAGACCATTTCAGGTGACTACCTCTTGAAGCTCATCAAGAGAATGCCAAGAGTGTGCAAAGCAGTAATCAAAGCAAAAGGTGGCTACTTTGAAGAACCTACAATATGACATATTTTCAGTTGTTTCACACTTTTTTGTTATGTATATAATTCCATATATAATTCCACATGTGTTAATTCATAGCTTTGATGCCTTCAGTGTGAATCTACAATTTTCATAGTCATGAAAATAAAGAAAACTCTTTGAATGAGAAGGTGTGTCCAAACTTTTGGTCTGTACTGTATAAATAATTGTTATTCTCAGTTTTCTCTTGATATAGAGATCTTATTCTACATAATAAGTTATTGCCTAAATAAGCTTCCATCACTCTTTAAGAAAGATCATCTCGCTTTCTGATTGGAAATTGTTTTGTTTCATGTGATAATCTCCAGAACGTGTGCGTGTTTGTCCTTGGGGTTCCCCCCACACATCAGGATTTCTGATCGTAAATATTAAACATTTCTTTGCACACTGAAAAGACCGAATACACAGGAGACCTTCATTGGGGCAAGTGGTTGAATTTACACTCGTGTGTAAAAAAATGAGGAGTGTTTGTCCAGAAAAAGAAGATGCACATGACACAGCACTATATCACATTATAAACTGTTTGGTCAAATTCTGAACCAGTGAACTTGCTACTGAGTCTCTTATGTAGGTCTGCATCCAAACTGAATAATGACTAAAGTGAACAGATGTGGCTGATGCAGAAGAGAATGTGAAAGGTGTTGAACCACAAATATTGATGTTAAATGATGATTAAACAGATATGAATCTGAACACTCACCTGATACAGTCAGTGTAACAGCAGCACTGATGTCTGATGATATCTGTGAGTCTGATCTCTCTCCTCTACAGCTGTATTCAGCACTATCAGACACAGATGTGATGCTGTAGAGTCTCTCAGTGACGTCTCTCATGACTGAACCATCTCTAAACCAGCTGTATCTCCACTGGTTGTCTCCTGCTCCCTGTATGTCACATGTGAGAGTGACTGTCTCTCCTCTGAACACACGCTCATCTGGAGTCACCTTCAATACAGCTTTTGGTCTCTCTGTATTAATAAACATATTAGTATTGATATTGATGAAACATAAGAATATTATGAGCACTTTTCCTTATATGAAAAAAGAGTGCTGAATTTAATTTGTAATGCGATGAGCTCATGTGACTGATACTAAAGTTTGGATTATTTATTGTTTAATAATTATTAAATAAGTGACTTGTTACATATACTATTAAAAGGTATTAGGCAGAAAAAAGTATGTACTAAGTTATGTCAAATAAACAAGAACAAAACTAGTCTCTCAACTAGATATGTGATAACAGAGTGAGTTTATGAGGACAGTGATATTCAACTCACCCATAACAGAGAGAGAAACTGAGCTTGATTGTGATGAGTTTGGTCTCTGATCTCTCCGTCCTCTACACCAGTACTGACCCTGATCAGATGTAATTACTCCTCTGATAGTGAGAGTGTCTCTGTTTACAGTGTAACGATCAGACGTCTGTAACATTACACTGTATGTGTCTTTATACCACTCATATCTCCAGTCATATGTCCAGTCATATCTCCAGTCATATGTCAGGGCATTTCTCTTTGTCCAGTAACTGTGAGACTCAGTCACACACTTCAGACTGACTGTCTCTCCAGTAAATACAGGACTTTCTGGAGTCACAGTCAGTGAAGATCTGGGGGAATCTGTGAAGAAAGACAAAAATATGAGTCAAACTGTTTATATATATATATATATATATATATATATATATATATATATATATATATATAGTCATTATTTTAATAATATTAGTTTAATATTATTACTATTATTATTATTAACATTATTAAGACACCTTGTTCTCTGACTTCAGTACAAAACACGTCTCCATTTTAAAACTAAAAAACTGAGAAACCTTTTGAGGGACCCAGCTTCAGGAGATTTTTGTGTTTTCATGACTTTTTGTTGTATGAACTGAATACAATTCAAGAAAACTCAGAAATCTCCTGAAGCTGGTTGACTTAAACTTTTACATTTTCTCAAGTGTATTGAAAGTGTGTTGATCAAGTCTTTTCTTATTCTGATTATAGTGAATATCATCTGTAAAACACAGTCAGGTTTCCATCCAAGGATTTTTGTGTGAAACTCTATATATTCAGCATTTCAAAATTTTTACAGATAGCTAGCTATATATAGCTGATGGAAATGCCATTAATCAAGAAAAAATTATCATGTGTCCACAACATCTTTTTCCATTTAACTTTAGCGCATAAATTCCATATCGATACTTCAAATACCGCAAAAACACTTTTTTTATCGAGAAAAGGGGCTTTAAGGCAAATATTGTGTTGTCACATGACAAAATTAGCCTATAGGCAGCGTCCGTGTTCATGTTGTTGCTCACGTTAAATGTACAATTTGTAAGATATTTGCAGTAAAATATCCAAAAACCACTAGGCTAGTGTTATATATTTTGTCCAGCTGATTAACAATATCTCTAATGTTTTCAACTACTTGTAAATCATTAGAAAATTCAAATTCTAAACAGTGACATGGGGCAGTGCAGTCACCTGTCAATGATGTTAGTTACCCTTTGTGACCGCCTTTACTGACGTAGAAACCACATGACAACAGTGTCGTGGACAAATGCTGAAGTAGTGTCTAGTGTCCAGCAATCCACTAGCTTGCTTCAAGCAGTTCCTTATTTACTTCTTCTTGCACGTTTTATGGTGGATTGTGTTACTTATTTATGGAACATAATTACTGTTTACCATCTGCCGCTGGTTCTGTCGACAAGGACAGCTCCCGTAAACATACGGGCCAACCAAACGACCCAAGAAGATTTTGAGACAAGAGGAGAGAAAGAGCAAGGATCAATACCAGTGTTATTTTCTAGATGGAAAGAGAGCTTCGCGACAAACTTCAACTAGAAAGAGATGCGATTCTTGCTCGGAATAAAGTGCGTTTGGAGGACAGCGCTATCAGCCTATGATTAACAGTTTTTCACAAGTTCATCAAACAACTGTGGTAAGAATATTTCATTAAGCACGGTGAGTAATGGCTTCTCCTGCTATTGTTATATGCACCTCTTGCCACATGTACAGTTTATCTGTCTCTGTCGCTGATGAGGGATTCACATGTGATAAATGCAGGGAAATAGTTAGGCTGACAGAGAAGATTTCAGAATTAGAGACACGCATCCAAACTTTAATTGAGGACAGTAAGAATGTGAGGGCTAGATACGGCTTTGGATGCATCTAGCTCAGGGATTCCTGTACATTGTTCGGTTCCAGTAACAGGTTCTCCCCAGTCAGTGATGCACCCACTGAGAAACCTGATGAAAGTGCTCTAGTTATTGGTGATTCTATTGTACGGAACGTGAATATAGAGACACCAGCCACCATAGTCAAATGTTTACTGGGAGCCAGAGCACCTGACATCTTGGCAAATTTAAAAGTGCTGGCTAATGCTAAACGTAAATACAGTAAGATTGTTATTCATGCCGGCGCTAATGATGTTCGACTTCACCAGTCGGAGATCGCTAAAAATAACATTAAAGAGGTGTGTGAACTTGCAAGCACGATGTCAGACACTGTAATATGCTCTGGTCCCCTCCCTGCTTACCGTGGTGATGAGATGCATAGCAGATTGTCATCACTCAATGGCTGGATGTCAGAATAATATAGGTTAATATAGGTGCCCCAGAATAACATAGGTTTCATATACAATTGGACGAGCTTTTGGGGCAGACCTGACCTGTTGAAAAGAGATGGTCTTCATCCCTCCTGGGGTGGCACCACTCTTCTCTCTAGAAATATGGCAAATAGTCTTAGAGTGTATACTTGACTAACTGTAATGTTTTATTGGGTGGTTGTTCTGCACGCTTAGTAAACAAACTACAGCTAGTCCAAAATGCAGCAGCAAGAGTTCTTACTAGAACCAGGAAGTATGACCATATTAGCCCGGTTCTGTCAACACTGCACTGGCTCCCTATCAAACATCGTATAGATTTTAAAATATTGTTTATCACTTATAAAGCCCTGAATGGTTTAGCACCTCAGTATTTGAATGAGCTCCTTTTACATTATACTCCTCTACATCCGCTACATTCTCAAAACTCAGGCAATTTGATAATACCTAGAATATCAAAATCAACTGCGGGCGGCAGATCCTTTTCCTATTTGGTGCCTAAACTCTGGAATAACCTACCTAACATTGTTCGGGAGGCAGACACCCTCTTGCAGTTTAAATCTAGATTAATGACCCATCTCTTTAACCTGGCTTACACATAACATACTAATATGCTTTTAATATCCAAAACCGTTAAAGGATTTTTAGGTAAACCAGAACCGGGAACACTTCCCATAACACCCTATGTACTTGCTACATCATTAGAAGAATGGCATCTACGCTAATATTAGTCTTTTTCTCTCTTATTCCGAGGTCACCGTGGCCACCAGATCCAGTCTGTATCCAGATCAGAGGGTCACTCCAGTCGCCCGGATCCAGTACGTATCCAGATCAGATGGTGGATCAGCACCTAGAAAGGACCTCTACATCCCTGAAAGACAGCGGAGACCAGGACAACTAGAGCCCCAGATACAGATCCCCTGTAAAGACCTTGTCTCAGAGGAGCACCAGGACAAGACCACAGGAAACAGATGATTCTTCTGCACAATCTGACTTTGCTGCAGCCTGGAATTGAACTACTGGTTTCGTCTGGTCAGAGGAGAACTGGCCCCCCAACTGAGCCTGGTTTCTCCCAAGGTTTTTTCTCCATTCTGTCACCGATGGAGTTTTGGTCCCTTGCCGCTGTCGCCTCTGGCTTGCTTAGTTGGGGTCACTTCATCTACAGTGATATCGTTGACTTGATTACAAATGATTGCACAGACAAGATTAGTATTATGGGGCATACAAGGCTAGAAATGCGGGGCATCGCGTCTCTAGACCCAAGCGAGGACGCGTCTGATCCATAGTCTGATCGCGCCTTTGCATTGACTGTGTAAGTAATCTACTCGCGCAAATAGTTGAACTCACATTTGCTATGTATGCCCAATTATTGTGTTTGAATGTACATGAGTGTATATATCTGTTGAACAAGTGGTAATCGTTTTCATATCATCTGAGTAAACAGTAATCAATTAAATCCATGAAATATCATTACGTCTGATTGATGGCCGTCAGCGGTTGGGTAGAAGACAACAAATCCCATTGTTCCACACTCCTTCTTAGCGTCATCAAACCACACGATTGTTATTGTTTTAGTAGTGCGCCCTCTAGAGGCAGGTCCTATAACCTGTACCCTTAAAACACCCTTTCTCTGTAGTTCAAAAGCGCATTAAATCACGCATAGGCTATTATTATATCTAAAATTTATTCATTTTGTTCTAAAGATGAACGTTGTTCAGTTAATGCTTAAACGCGTGAGGTCCCTGCAAGATCACTTGATTTATATTATTTTTTTCCTTATAAAAATGGAAACAACTTACAATAGTCGTTCATTCGTGGTCATATAAGAATAAGACATTATTTCAAACCATTCTAAATATTTTTTTTTTTACTTGTGTTCATCAACAATAAAAACAAACATTGTGCTTAAATAAAGGAAATAAGAAGGATGCTGCTTTTTCAAGAGCGCGTCACAAAAATGAACCGAAATTCTGCTACTTCATGCAGTTTTTATTTATTTTATTTATTAATTATTTTGAAAAATATATAGGTATTTCGCATAAATTTTAGATATAATAATAGCCTATGCGTGATTTAATGCGCTTTTGAACTACAGAGAAAGGGTGTATAGGCATAGAGGCCAAAATCACATTCTGTTGTTCATCCTGTTTTTGCCGTGTGTACAATTAATTTAAAATTAATTCAGGTATTTTGAATGGACCACAGCCATGTATCACTCAGAGTTAATTTATTTGTAATTTAACATAATATTGTCGGCTAACGCTTAATAATGGCTTAACGACCATCGGGTGTCGGTTATAGGACAAATTAAATAACCAAAATAAATTTCCAATACAGTCTAATAAAATTTAATCAGAACAATAATAATAATACATCTGCACCTGCTTATTAATATTGCTTGAAGGTCAAGTATCTAATAGACTAGAACAAAGTACAAAAAAAAAAAAAAAAAAAAAAAAAAAAAAAATATATATATATATATATATATATATATATATATATATATATATATATATATATATATATATATATAAAATAATAATAATAAAAAAACTATAATATAGATGTTAACATTCAGATTCAATTAATGCGTTTAGCAGATGCTTTTTATACAAAGTGACTTACAGTGCATTCAGGCTAGACTATATAACTATTTTTATTGTTTCAAATGGATGAAGAATAGGCTGCTAGCTTATATAATTTGCGCAAAAGGTGAAATTATGTATGAAAACAGCTCAAGGAGATTTTTTTTTTTTTGGGGGGGGGGGGGGGGGGTAGGCTACACCAAAACTTATGCGACAATTAGTTTTTTAGGGATGACATTATTGGCAGTTGGATGGAAACTGACTGGACACCGACTGTTGTTCTGTTTTTTTTTTTTTTTTTTTTTTTTTACAAATGTTCTCTTTGTCGATAACCAAACTGGATGGAAACTTGGCAGTGGCTGAAGTAATTATCAAAGATGTGAAGGGAAAGCCATGTCACAATTAACATGACATTATAATAAACCGAAACCTCCAGAAAAACACTCTCAAGATCTGCAGGACTGTATCTAAACAGAATAATGGCAGAATAATGATTCATGAATTACTTCAGTCCTCTTATAAGAACAGATGCTTCTGCTACAAAAGAGTACATGAAAAGTGTTGAGCCACAAATATTGATGTTAAATGATGATTAAACAGATGTGAATCTGATCACTCACCTGATACAGTCAGTGTAACAGCAGCACTGATGTGTGATCTCTGTGAGTCTGTGTCTCCTCTACAGTTGTATACACCACTGTGAGAAACATAAGCTGTGAAACTGATCTCTGCTATTTCTGTTGTATGTGAATAGAAAGGGTGTCCATCTCTAAACCAGCTGTATCTCCACTGAATGTGTCCTGCTCCCTGTATGTCACATGTGAGAGTGACTGTTTCTCCGCTGAACACACTCTCATCTGGAGTCACCTTCACTACAGCTTTTGGGCTCTCTGTATTAATACACAAATGAGTAAATATAGATAAAAACATCAAACTGTCATGATCACTATAATACACACATACACACACATTAAAGCTTTGCTGTTTTTTATGCTTTTTGGTATTTTATTTTGCATAAATAGAATATATGTTTTGAATATTTATTTATTTATTTATTTATTTATTTATTTATTTATGTATTTATTTTTCCTTTTTTTCTTTTGATGTACATTATTTTATTCATGGAGATGAATGACTCAATGTTTGTTTGGTGGTAGATTGCTGCCATTAAAATAACATGACATTTCAATTATAGCCACTAGATGACTGCAATGGTCACTCGATGAATCATTTAGCTTTATGCTGAGACTGAAAAAAAAAAATGATTAAAAAAAAAGCATCTTCGTCAAAGTTTTTTTTTTTTTTTTAATCCATGTATTTAAAATGAACTAAAGAACCATTTTTACAATTAGGTTACAATATTACTCTATTGTGGATGTGTTATGATGTCACTCCTTTTTTTTTTTTAGATCACTTTTGCTCTACATTGTGGATGTTTGTAGGTTAACCATCCACTTCATTTCTGGGGTTTTTAAACACAGAGCTAGTGAGTTCGGCAAAGTCATGAATCTCAAGTCATTTAGTGGAGTTTTCATTATGGACTTTTGACTGGTTTTGTTTCATTTCCTGTTGTCTTTGTTCTGGTCTCCTGCTCTCTTTACGTAGTTACAATGACAATTAATTTGATAATCACATCTGTTCACCTTTCACTGTGGTATCTGTGTAAACTTAAGTTCCTTAAAATAATTAAAACATAAATGAAAAACCTTGTGTTGGAACCTTGAGACTGTGACAGAGGAGAGCTTTATTTATGTATTTATTTATTTATTTATCCACCCATCATTTGGCATCTTAAATGACCCTGAACTGCACATTAGCCTTCATTACACACAGTCATTAATTACAGTGTAATTTTTTTTTACAACAAACTAAAATTTTAACCTATTTTTTATAAGTTTTCTATCAGGATGAGGAACTGCACAGACAAATGATTCTGGGAGAAAGTAAATGATGGCAAAATATAGACATAAATCATCAGCAAAGAGACAAATGTGGGACCATCATATGATCCATGTAGACAAATAAAGTACTACAACACAATTCACATTAGTTTAATAAATCAGATGTAGTGCAGTACAGCACAGTACCTTGAGTGAGTCCAGCGTGGATGAAGGACATCAGCACTAAAAACAGAAGAAACACAGATATGAAGCATTTCCATTCATTCAACACAATGCAGATCACTGAAACATGTCTAGAGTTTGAACTGAAAGTGTTTTTCTGTGTTTTGAAGCTCATCATGAGAACTGATGCTGGAGATTCTCCATCATTTAACATCAACACACACAATGACGTCACAGGACTCATGAACCGATACGAGAGTCGATTCACTGATGATTCACTGCTGCCCAGAGAAGCACTTTCAACCTCTGAGATTCACAACATACAACACATGAGTGTATTCTCATCAACCAGTGTGACGTCACACAGTAAAGCCCTGTCTCTTTAAGTGTTTCTGCTTGTTTTGAGTTTATAAATGAAACCTGAGCAATTTTCAGTCTGGTTTCTGACCGCATCACAGCACAGAGACAGCACTCATGAAGATAATCAATGATATTCAGTTAAATACTGATTCTGGTAAAATATCAGTGCTGGTAAACTCAATCTCAGTGATGTGTTAGAGCCGATCCTAGACTTCTGGGGCCCGAGCTCCTCAACTCATTAACCTAATCTTTCAGAGCAGATTCACTGCCAAAACAACTATATATATATATACTGTATATAAACATATAAACGTTTCAGTCTGTTCTCAATTGTATTTTGCTTTCTTCTCTGTGACCTGGTTTTGTCTGTGTTCTGATTAGTTAATTAATTCCTCCTGTTGTTTAAATTATCCTCAATTGTGTCTGTTACTTAAAGGGATCATCAGATGCCCATTTTCCACAAGTTGATATGATTCTTCAAGCTCTTAATGAGAAGTCTATTACATTCTTTGGTTAAAATTTCTAAAATTTATTTGGTTTAAAAATGGTAGTGTAAAAAATCTTCCTTTTTACCCTGTCAAAAGCAGCTTTGTTTTCAGCACTCTGTTCAAGTCTGTGTTGCTTTAAATGCTAATGAGCTCTGCTGACCCCGCCCCTTTCTTCTGTGGGGTGATGAGCAGACTGTAAACTCCAGCCGTGAAACTTGCTAGCATATTAGGAAAGGTGATTTGCAAAGATTCATTAAGAAACACTTATACTCACTTCTACTGTACCGTGGGCAAATATAAACACAATGAAAGTGTATTCATATGTGTGTGTGTGTGTGTGCATGAGTGTGTGTGTGTGTGTGTACAAGTAAGTTTCATTTCTAGGTCCTTTGCAGGTCTGAGATTATTTGAAGTGTTACTCATAGAAATTTTCAAAACATTATACAAAATAAAGTTATAAAACAATAAATATGTTTTGATAATGAATGCCAAGAGTGTCACACATTAGTGCACTGAAAAAAAAAATTCAAGCAGTAATAATTTGTCTTTTGATTCAATTTACCATTATTTGTTTTATTTTTCAAGTAATATTTTTTTTTCGTTCAAAACATGATAAATATAACGGTTTTTCATGAAGAGCTCAACTAAGACATTTGTTTTTATTACTGTAAAATATCAAGGTTAAGTTAAATTAAGTTTATCTCCTAAAACTTAATTCTACACTTCATATAATAGGAAAACCCAGCACTGGATTATGTGAAACATGTCAAGTAAAGGAAACAGTTGATCATGTGTTGTTACTCTGTCCTAGGTGTGAACAGGAAAGGAATGAACTTAGAATCACAGAACTTAGGATACATATTAAACACAAAACAAGTCAGACAGACTAACAATGAGGCTTGATGACTGCAGCTCCTAGCGTCAGTCGCTAGTGCTCTCTTGAGATCAGGGGAGAGAGGTTTACCTGCACATCAACTACTCGCTGGCCTCCGTTACAAACACAATATAGTTATCATAATATATACCTAGACTGAAATCACTTCACAATGATCTAAAAGAAAAAAAAAAAAAAGAAAGAAAAATATATATATATATAATAAATAATAGTAATAATAATACCTCATTAAGAAACAGTATTATAGTTGCATATGTGCAAAACCACACATACATATACTATACGTATTCATAATATAGAGATATTACCTCAGGTTACAATGATTATCAAATACCAACAATGGTAGATGGAATAGCACAAGTTAAATACACATGGAAAATAACAACTAATCCAACACTCCACACATTAATACAATCAAACCTCATTATCATTGTAATGGGACCAGACCTATTTTTGTAAAGATGTTTGAAAAGGTGAGTGCTTTGACATTGCTTTAATTCATCCATTTTGCAGGGGATCTTTTGCTCTTGTGATAGTATTTTAAGGTTTATGAAACTATAGATGCAGAATAAGAATAACTATCTTCCCTGCTCTGATTAAAACTATAGAGTAGAAATAGAGCAGACGTCAAACCACAATCATCAGCTCAACCTTTATTAGGCCTCTTAACACTTCTGTCATTTTCTCTCTACACGCAGCTCCTAAAGTTAGCAAAGCACAAATAACAATGTGTCTTCAGCGGTGAGCTGAGAGAAGCCGGTGCAGCATATTGCTGTTTGTTTTGTTTTTTACAGGAAAAAAAAGAATCAATGTAAAATAAACTTTTACAAATGTCTAACATAACATAACTGAACATTAAACATTAATAGATGCTTCCCTTAACTCAAAAACATAACATAGCATTTAATTTCAAAATGTACTCTCCATATCCAGCCATATGCAAAGCATGCTGGGAACTAACAATCACCTCTAAAATAAAACTGCAAAATTGAGCTAATTCTCTTAAAATAAATAGGCAGCCTTTTTCCTTAAATATTTTAGTTTAATCAGTTCCCCAATTCAATCACCAAAACTGCTTAAAACATGAGGAAAACACATCTCTTGGTTTTATTAGTAAAAAGTCCTCATTATTCTCTATACAACACTGAATCACAATTTATTTAATGAAATCCATATATTATTTTTTTTTATTATTTATGAAAATTACAAGACCCATGATTGTTTTACAGTGCACTTTTATGAAGCAAAATATTAATGTAATTAAATATTTTTAAAAGCACATTTCTGAATAAAATTGTGTATTTGTTAGCCAAGGTATTTATTTATGCATGCACACAGACACCAGAATAATCTAAGTCCTTTGACAGTATCTCGAGGATGCTTTTAATAAGGTACACACAGTTTTGTACCTTTCTTTCTGAGAGTGTATGGACACTCTTTTCTGTTATTTACCTTTTGTCTCTCTTTCTTTTGCTCGAGAGACTGTTTGTGATCGGTGAAAATTGTTGATTGTCTAAACGTCAGGACATTTCTCATCCGTTAGCCAACGTTAGCAGCGGACAAACCACACTTGAACCAGCGTGCTCTAATGACATTTCATTAATCTCTTCCTATTTCTTTTTCTTTCGATGTTGTTTGTGAAGAGTGTAAGTTAGTATAAGTTAGTTTTACTGATACAGGAGCTGTGATTCCAGCGGAGGAGAGACGATGGTGGCACTAATATGATGAGTGCAATAATTTAATGACCATGATTAATAGACATGGCTGCTTTTTGAAAGAGTAAGTTTAAATTAATTAAAGGGATAGTTCACCCCAAAATGAAAATCTGATGTCTATCTGCTTACCCCCAGGACATCCAAGATGTAGGTGACTTTGTTTCTTCAGTAGAACAAAAACAAAGATTTTTAACTCTGTGCAATAAACTGAACAGTATTTATATAATATTTACCTCTGGTTCAGCACAATGTCCGAACTGTCGCAGACTTATAAGTGCATTACTGCCACCTATCTCTCAAATGAACCATTGACACTCCATCTACAATCTCAATCAGGAGTATCAATAGTCCACTTGAGAGATAGGTGGCGGTAAAGCACTTATAAGTCTGCGATCTGCCATAAAGCAAGAAGAAGAAGACACGTCACGTGCTAGCTGTTGAGAATGTGCTCAGGACAGTTCAAATACATAAACAGATGAATTTACTTCTCTTCTATAGGTTCAGAGCCCTCTTAACGACTGTCTTGTTGTGGAAGGAAGAAGAAATGAAAGAGATGCTTTGGAAGTTTAAGTAAGGCTCTCATAACTGTGAAAAGAGAGCACAGCTATAAACACATTATCCCTCTGTTTCACAGACAAGGCTTAAGGCTAGTCCCAGACTCAAATGCATGTTCAAGCTGTCTTAGATGAAACTACCTTGTACTGAAACATCTTAAAATCATCACATAGCCAAATACTTAAATATTTAAATTTAATATGTTATTTAGTTCCAATCTTTTTATTTTTATTTCACTCTGGACTACAACATGGCCTAGATATTGTTTGAGAGTGTTTTGATTATTTATTGTTCATTCACACTTTACATTAAGGCTTCATTAGTTAACATTAGTTAGTTCATTAGTTAACATAAACTGCAAATGAAAACTTCTTCTGAACATTCATTAATCTTAGCTATTCCAATATTTAATAACACATTGTTGCTATTGCTCATTGTGAATAAATATTTAACCACATTTAAATCTAAACTCAGAACTCATCTGCGTAGCCTGCACATTTATTGAATGAGCACTAAGTGATGTACACTAATACATGATTACACTATATTTTATGTATTGCACTGTATTTTATGTGAAATCATTTTCTATTTTTTCTTTTTTTTTCAAATTATTATTAAGTGAATTTTTAAATCATTTTCAAAGTTCTTAGTTTTATTTTTGTGATTATTTTTCTTCATGATTTTTTTTTTTTTACTTTCTTTTATATAAAGCACTTTGAATTACCATTGTGTATGAAATGTGCTATATAAATAAACTTGCCTTGCCTATGTATTTGTATTTTCTGTTTCACACCATTCATGTGATAAAGTTACACTCTCAACATCACCTCCTGGTTCTGGGAGTTATTGCATGAAGGTGTTTAACTTGCTGGACAATTGAATGTGATATGCCCTGTACCTGGACTAAGTGTTTGAAAAGCACTTTATATTTTCATTACATTACAGGTAATGATCAGTACTGTATATCTATCTATCTATCTATCTATCTATCTATCTATCTATCTATCTTTATTCATTTATTTTTTGTTTAGGCCAAGTTATTTATTTTTCAAGTTATGAAATATAGATGTGAATCATTAACTTAGATTTACTTAATTGGATGATTTTTTTTTTTTTTTCATAAACATGTTCATATGTTAATGAACTGAACTACAGTTGTGGTTTTCTGCTGAGAATTTGAGAAATTACTTCACACATCCGCTAAAAATGACACAGAGACAAACTGGTAAAAAAAAAAAGGCATGGACATCTTTTCTTTTTTTTTTGGCAAATGTCACTTGTTTGATATATTGTGTTTAATGCAATAAAAGTCATTATTAAATTAATGTGAATATTGTTTCACACTACTGATGCTTCATTGAATACAAACCACATCAGGTCAAAGTGTTTGAGAAACACACAGACTCACTTCCTGTTCGACGTTGCCATCAAACTTAAATGTGACATCAGCCAAAGAAATCTGAACACTTAGGGTTTTTCACATTAAATATATTTTAAATGAACATATACACATACACATATATATATATATATATATATATATATATATATATATATATATATATATATGATGTGGTCTGAGTAAGTTTCATTTCTATGTTTAGAAGGTCAGAAATGTTTAAGTACTGTTTTCAAACTCACAAAAATAAATAAATAAATATATAAATAGAGTTCTGAAACAATAAATATGTTGTTCATAATGAATGCCAAGAATGTCAAGCTTGAAAGTTTTTCAATTAATAATTTGTCTTTTAATTATTTTTTACCATTATTTGTTTTATATTTCAAGTAATATGTTTTTTTCGTTCAAAAAAACATATTACTTTTCGTTTTTCGTGGCTTTCTTAACCTTACGAAGACAGAACTCTAACCCATTGCTTCATCACAACTTCTCTATACAGCTGGGCTCGTCAACCATAACTCCTTCGAGGACAGCCAGAAACCTAGGAGTTGTGATGGATCATCAGTTAAGCTTCACAGACCACATTGCTACAACGACCCGGTCCTGCAGATTTGCCTTATACAACATTAGGAAGATTAGACCCTTCCTATCAGAGCAAGCAACCCAACTTCTTGTCCAAGCTCTTGTTCTTTCTAGACTGGACTATTGTAATGCTCTCCTGGCTCTTCCTGCATGTACTGTCAAGCCTCTGCAAATGATCCAGAATGCAGCAGCGAGGGTTGTCTTCAATGAGCCAAAAAAAGCTCACGTTACTACTTTCCTCATCAGGTTACACTGGCTACCAGTAGCCGCTCGCATCAAATTCAAGGTACTGATGCGAGCCTACAAGACGACCACTGGCACGGCACCAACTTACCTAAACTCACTGGTTAAATCTTATGTGCCCTCCAGAAGTTTGCGCTTTGCAAGTGAACGACGCCTTGTGGTGCCATCCCAAAGAAGTTCAAAATCACTCTCATGGACCTTTTCCTGGACTGTGCCCAGCTGGTGGAATGACCTCCCAATCTCAATTTATACAACTGAGTCTTTACTCATTTTCAAGAAACATCTAAAGACTTGTCTTTTTCACCAGCACTTAACCAACTAACACTAGCATTTTTCCTCTTCTTGTCTTTTTTCATTTATAAAAAAAATTAAATTAAATTAAAATTAAAAAACCTGGCTAGGTGTTATATACTAGACTAACTAAAACTTGTCATGGCACTTGTATACTGTTGTTGTTCTCTTGTTGCCCTGACTGCTTCTGTTGTTCTCATTTGTAAGTCGCTTTGGATAAAAGCGTCTGCTAAATGATTAAAGGTAAAGGTAAAACATTAATAAATATAAATATTTTTCACGAAGAGCACAAATAAAAAATATTTGTTTTGATGAATGTAAAGTATCTAGGTTAGGTTTATCTCCTAAAACTTAATTCTAAGGTGACGTGATGTCACGTCACCTCTACACTTCGTATAATAGGAAAACACTGGATTATGTGAAACATGTCAAGTAAAGGAAACAGTTGATCATGTGTTGTTTCTCTGTCTTAGGTGTGAACAGGAAAGGAATGAACTATGAATCACAGAATTTAGGATGCAATCAATTTTCAATCTGAAACACATTAAACACAAAACAAGTCAGACGCACTAACAAGGAGGCTAAATGACTGCAGGGAATCATGACTTTGAGAGTCATAAAAAAAAATAAAAATAAACCTTAAACACCTTTTTCTTCTTTTTTTTGGCAGCTGTGACTTGTTTGATATATTGTGTTTAATGCTATTAAATTAAATAATTTTTGGACTGCTATAGGGATAATTCATTTTCAATAATAGGGACAGAAAAGAATGAAAAGTGATCGGTTTCACCGCTCTTCTCAAATCTCTAACAGAGAAACTATTTAAAGATACAATACCATACAACACCAAACTCAGATTACCACAAACACATCTGACTGAACTGAACTGCTGAAAATAAGAAGAAAGAGTATCACATCGTAAACAGCAAGAGCACGTCGCAGAGCCTCCATCTTTCACAAGCAGCTCAGATAAATACATGTTTTCTGAAACTCTGTATCTGATCCACACGTAACACATCATCACATTAATCTGAACAATAAAGAATTCATAGAGCCTCCTACACACAATCATTCATTTATCTTCAGCTGAACACTGTTAATAACAGGAAAACTGAAGATAGAGTAGAATATAGTGAAATACTCACAGATGATGAGAGGCAGTTCACTGGAGCCCATACTGACACATTAACAGACTGTTTTAACAGAGATGCGTCTCTAAATCAGACACTTCCTGCATTTCACAGTTCAAGAAGAGATGAGGGAGGAGACACAACTCTACACAGAAACACAAAACAGGAAGAAAAAGAGATTGATTGTAAGATATTTACCTGCTCTTTCAGTGCAAGCAAGTTGTTAAAGCTGTTTTTGTTCTTGAAAAGACTGTTTCACAGAGAATGTCTCCAGTAATTGTTCTCGCACTGCATTATTTTGTTGTTCACAGCCAGATCTGAACACATTACAGACAGACAAGTGAATAAAGTAAAACCACGAGGTGAATAATGTAGGTCTGTTCATGTAAGTCCTGCTCTTATTTGAGTTATCCTCATGTCAACAATAGCAGCGGCCCGGTTAATGACAACTAATCTACTTTTACACAAAGATTGAGATAATCAACAATAATCCAATGTATCTGGTATTAAATTCTGGTAATATCTGCATATTTCCCTTCTATTTGTAGCTTATGAAAACACAATTTCTGCAATACGATCAGACAAAAATCTGCAACCACTTTGTGTTCATGAAATTATTTTTGCATAAAACACCATATTTCACATATAGCCTATAAAGACTTTGCAGCAACAATAACCCAGAATCAAAACCCAGTGTGATGTGAAAAATATGAAGAAACTAAACCAATACATTAAGTTTAAGATATTTCACTTCTCTTTTGGTACGGTAACTGATTTAAACTGTTGTTATTAGGAGCCTGACCGGTTTTATGTTGCCCAATTCAAACAGCATAACTTTACCAGATACAGTTACAAAGTAATATGTTGTGTTCTTTTGTGCATATTGGCCAGTAGGTGGAAATAGAGGCTCATGATATACGTTTAGTTGAATAGAGAAGAAGGAGAGAGTCCGAAGAATCCCCACCTGCTACTGCGTGTGCTGTACCACTCTGCTATTTAATTTGGTTAAATAAAGGATCTTGATGTTCGAATGCCTCCTCATTGCTTCATACAAAGGATATAACAATTGGCGACAAGGTATTTTTTTTACTTGAGGATGGCAGCTGTTTCTACTTTTCCCACGCCATTTTTACCATGTCCCGGAGAACCAACTATTCCGTTTGACACGTGGCTGCGGATGTTCCAGAACTATTTGCTCGTTGTTGGTGCTTCTGGAGATGCATGGCCGGGACGGAACATAGTGGCTGAGCGTCATGCTTTCAGGAAACGTATTCAGGTACCAGGAGAAACCATACTTCAGTACGTAGCTGCTCTAAGGGACTTAGCGGCTACTTGTGACTTTACAGCTACTTTGGATGACATGTTGCGTGATCAGCTGGTGGAGAATGTGTCCAGTCATCGCATTCGTGAGAGATTGCTTTTGGAATCTGAATTGACTCTTGAAAAGGCCATTACTATTGCAACTCAAACAGAAGCTGCGGGTGAACAAGCCAAATTATTATCGAGTAATCGCTCAGTTCCTGTGCAAGTGATAAATGCAAAGTCTCCACCTGCAGCTGCACGTCACCGTCGGAGACCACCTTCAAAGCCAGCGTCTACAGTGCGTTCTTCATAGCCATAATTTACGGCACCTGTTTCGTCGTCCCGTGAATGTTATCGGTGTGGATCTAGGAAACACCTCGCGAATGACCGTAGTTGTCCTGATGCATCGGCACAGTGTAATAACTGTCAAAAAATGGGACATTATTCACGAGTCTGTCGCTCGGGACAAGCTCGCTCAGTGCGTGAAATTGACTTACCTGAGATTCAGATCCTTTATATGCATGACTCGTTAACTGATAAAATTCAGTGCACGGCTGTCATAGCGACCGCAACTACGTCTGTGCCTATCGAGCTGACCGTGGATTCTGGATCATCTGTTTCGATTTTTGCCGAAAATTGTGTATGATACACACTTCAGGAAAGACGCTTTGCAGCCTCCTTCTGTAAGACTGGTGACATATTCTCGTGCTCCGATTCCTGTACTTGGATGCTTACCTGTGACTGTCTCTAAGGACGACATTACCTGCTCCACATCGTTCTTCGTGGTTGAATCTGGCACAGCTCTGCTTGGAATGGATCTGATCAATGGGCTACATCTTCGTTTCAAAGGCAATTCAATTTTGCCAGAGCGCACGTCAGCTCCGGTCTTGCGATTGTCTGCTTCGATATCTTCACCTGCTTTGGGATGCGCAAAAGGTTTTGTGCACAAGGTCAAAATTTTGTCTGCTGTGACTCCTGTGCGCCAGAAACTCCGCCGCTTACCTTTGTCTGTTAGAGATACAGTCAGTGAAGAAATTCATCGCCTTCTTGAGTTGGGCGTAATTGAGAGAGTGGATGCTTCACCGTGGGTCTCCCCGATAGTAGTAATACAGAAAAAGTCGAGTGCTATTCGTATGTGCGTGGACCTGCGAGAGCCCAACAAGGCTGTAGTTACGGATAGCTACCCTCTACCACACATAGAATAAATGTTGTCTGTGTTAAGAGACGCGACTGTATTTTCCACTATCGATTTGGAGAGTGCTTACTTTCAGTTATCGTTACATGAGGAGAGCCGCGATCTGACCGCCTTCATTATTCACGAAGGACTTTTCAGATTTTGTCGGGTCCCGTTTGGCCTTGCTTCAGCACCCTCCGCTTTTCAGAAAATGTTGGCAACAGTTTTACGAGGACTTCCGAATGTGGCCAATTACCTGGATGATATTATTCTTTGGGGACGTACACAAAAAGAACATGATCACACGCTCAACGCTGTCGTTCAGCGTTTACAGGATGCTGGGCTGAAGTTGAATCATTCAAATTGCCAGTTCAACAAAACCAGTCTGCGCTTCCTGGGACATACAGTGAACGCGCAAGGAATTCAACCGGATGAGGATCATCTTTCCGCTATTCTTCATGCACCTGCTCCGGAAGATGTGACCCAACTTCGGTCGTTCATTGGGCTACTGTCGTGGTACAACAAGTTTATTCCTAATTTTGCCACGGTAGTTGAACCTCTGTGTGCTTGTATCAGAAAGGGTTCAGATTTCGCCTGGTATGAAGACGCACAGCAATGCTTTAATGCTGTAAAAGAATTGCTCATCCGTAGCCCTGCACTTTCATTATTCGATCCAAATTTGCCTACAGTGGTATCTACAGATGCCTCTAACTACGGTCTGGGCGCTGTTCTTGCTCAAGTTCACGAGGATAAAACGGAACGCATTGTCGCTTTTGCATCGCGGACCTTGTCAGCGGCTGAACGCAAGTACTCGACCATTGAAAAGGAAGCGCTTGCTTGTGTCTGGGCCGTTGAAAAGTGGCGATCGTACTTGTGAGGCCGCAAATTCTTCCTGCGCACGGACCACCAAGCCCTAACTGTGCTTCTCTCATCCAAAGGAACTGATCGCGCCGGGATGTGCATTATGTGCTGGGCAGCGCGGTTACTGTGCTTCAATTATGACATGATTTACAGGCCTGGGGCTCTGAATAAAACAGCCGACTGTCTTTCTCGCCTGCCGTTGCCTGTTTCGGAAGAATACTGTTTGGAAGCTGAACCTGAGTTTGTAGCGTTTCTGTCTCCTGCGATGTCAGCTTTGTCGCCAGCTGAGTTTGCGTCTGCCTCCGCGTCATGCACCGGAACTGAATGCATTACGCGCACAAATAGCTTGTGGTTGGCCTTCTTATTCAACTTCTGTGGATATTATTCTACGTCCCTACTTTCAACTACGTAACGAACTGAGTGTGCAGCAAGATTATGTGTTCAGAGGGTCACGTCTTGTTGTACCTGTTGTGGTACGGCACACATTGGTGAAGTTAGCTCACAAAGGTCATCAGGGAATTGTGTGCACAAAACAGCGGCTTCACGAACTGTACTGGTGGCCTGGCATTGATGGTTTGGTTAAAGAGCACATCCAAACCTGTCAAATGTGTCTGTCTTCTGACAAAACTGCTAACACCTTCGCTGTGCCACTGTAGCCAGTGCCTTTTCCATCTGTACCGTGGGAAAAGGTAGCTATTGATGTGGTGGGCCAATTCGAAACCGTTATGCGCTGACATTGATCGACTATCACAGTAAATGGCCTGAAGTCGCTTTCACTGCTTCCATCACTACTCAAAGTGTGATCACCTTCTTGTCATCTGTGTTTAGCAGATACGGAAATCCACGTACGGTCGTGTCTGATAACGGGGCTCAATTCACATCAGTAGAGTTTTCAAAATTTCTGGAAAAGAGAGACATTCAACACATACGTACTTCGTTGTACCACCCTGCTGCAAATGGAGCTGTAGAACGTTTCCATCGTGTGTTGAAAAGCTGTATTCAGTCTGCTGTTCTGGAAGCGAAGCCGTGGAAATCTACAGTCAGGGAATTTCTCCAAGTGTATAGTGCGACTCCCCATTCTGCTACTGGACTTTCCCCGTTTGAGCTGCTTCATGGCAGAAAGATGCGAACGCGTCTCAATATTCTTCCTCCTCCCACCACAAGTCAGGATGCTCCAGCGCTTCTTCAGCGAGTTTCTTTGAAGCAAAAGAAAATTAAAGCATACACTGACTCCAGACGTGCAGCTCGCACCCCGGATTTTAAAGTGGGGGATTGGGTGCGTGTGCGTATTCCGACTCATGTTCCGAAAGCACATCCAAAGTTTACCAACCCTCGTCAAATTGTGCATAAAATTGGGTGCGTGTACTGTTATCTGACGGGAAGAACTGGCATGCTTCTCACCTGGCTCGTTCTATTGCACCTGTTTCGGAGGCAATTGACACAGGGGCTATGGACTTGTCATTTCAGCATCTTTCTTCGTCTCCTCCTCCGGAGATCCAAACTCCTGAAGCTCTTCAAAGGGTGTCTTCCCGGTTGAGACGACCTCCTCGTTGGCTGGAAGACTATGTCACTTAGTCACCTTGCATTGCGTGATTATCACGGATGAGTAATTCATTACGTCAGTTACGATTAATTTTAAATGAATGCTACGTCTAAAAAAAAAAAAAAAAAAAAAAAAACTTGTAAAGCTTAATTTTGTTCTTTGATCTGGTTACAAGTAAGTGTTATATAACAAGTGAATGCTTTAGTAACTTGTGGTTGTGTTCTTTTTTTTGTGTTGTTGTTCGTAAATATAGGGGTAAGTAGGTTGCTTTAAGTGATGGGGGAATATGTTGTGTTCTTTTGTGCATATTGGCCAGTAGGTGGAAATAGAGGTTCATGATATACGTTTAGTTGAATAGAGAAGAAGGAGAGAGTCCGAAGCATCTCCACCTGCTACTGCGTGTGCTGTACCACTCTGCTATTTAATTTGGTTAAATAAAGGATCTTGATGTTCGAATGCATCCTCATTGCTTCTTACAAAGGATATAACATAATTCACTTCATAGAAGTTTAGTCATAAACACTTGCCACAACTTCACAGACTGGAGCAGGGACACTAAAAGCCATTAAAAGGTGATCGCCTCAGGTAATGTGCTTATTTAACTATCAATATAGAGAACAGGAACTAGCAGAAGCCTCTCACTAGAAGTTTGCCTTCAGTTTTGCTTTACTGTCAGATAAATTATAAGAAAACAGAGACTCTTAAATATGTAATTGAAAATAACATGCATGTTGCTGTGACTCTTTTGCTTTTGTGATAGTATTTTGAGGTTTATGAAACTAACGATGCAGAACAAGAATAACTATCTTCCCCGCTCTGGTTAAAACTATAGAGCAGAAATAGAGTAGACGTCAAACCACAACCAATTATTTAGGCCTCTTAACACTTCTGTCATTTTCTTAAAAAAAAAAAAAAAAATGCTTCTAAAGTGAGCAATGCACAAATGTGTCCTCAGTGATGAGCTAAAGAAGCCAGTGCCAAAATGTGAGACGTATTGCTGGTTTTTTTATTTTTTTTTATTTTTTTTTATACCCATGGCGTGAGAAAAATGAGGCACACTACACAAAAACAACCAACAAAATGCTGTGGCTTCCACTACAACTTATGTCTACAAACCACTCCACTGACAGGAACATCTGCAGAACTCACTTTAACTGTGATCACTGGGGAATCCCCAAAATCACTATTAATAATAGGATTGGGACAGGAAAATTTGTCAGCGGGAGTGGGCAGGACCAGAAATCATAATAACACTTTGATCACCAGATCTATACACAAATATATCCTACCTTTTAAATAAATAACTGTAGGCTTATATTTTAATTTTGAACTCAATTCCACTTGCCCTGTCTCTTTATGCTCTCCTCCTGTTAGCTTTGGTGTGGCTGGTTAAGTGGACGGATTTCTCATCTGGGGTCTGTCCACCACTGCCGCATAGGCATCTTTCTTCCTACACTGGCTAGGTTCACATTGACTATACTTGATTAGCAAGCATCGTATCAATAAATGAGCGGTGCTCTTAATACACACTAAATCCACACTCCAGAGCAGTATTCAAGGCTTAGTGTGTCCCATCGTGCATCATCTTGTGGAAATAAATCACAAGACTTTTTTTCCAAGATCGCGAGAGGTCATGAAAATCTTTCCAATGTAAGTTAAAGGGTTAGTTCACCCAAAAATGTAAATTATGTCATTAATAACTCACCATCATGTCATTCCAAACCCATAAGACCTCCGTTCATCTTCGGAACACAGTTGAAGATATTTTAGATTTAGTCCGAGAGCTTTCTGTTCCTCCATTGAAAACGTATGTACGGTCTACTGTCCATGTCCTGAAAGGTAAGAAAAACATCTTCAAAGTAGTCCATGTGACATCAGAGGGTCAGTTAGAATTTGAAGAAACATCGGAAATACATTTTGGTGCAAAAATAACAAAAATAACTTTATTCTGTTGTGAGCATGTTCACAAAACTGCAGTTTAGTGATGTCTGGTTCATGATTGAATTATTCGATTTAACTGGTTCTTCTTGAACCAGTTCACCAAATCGAACTGAATCATTTGAAACGGTTCATGTCTCCAATAAGCATTAATCCACAAATGACTTAAGCTGTTAACTTTTTAACGTGGCGATGTTTCTCGAGTCGCAAAGAGGTCCACCTGAGCTTTGCCAAAAATTCTCCATATCTGCTTCACCACCTCGGGCTGAAGCTTCCATTCCCCTGGCCTCGACCCCTGCCTCGACAGTTTGTCTGCTCCCACATTTAACTTCCCATGAATATACACTGCTCTGAATGAGAGAAGTTTACCACAAGGATTTGATGTGCCAGCTTGTACAAGGGGCCCGAATGCAGACCTCTGTCGTGCTTTATATAAGAGACCACCGATGTGTTGTCGGTGTGCACCAACACATGGTGACCCCTCAGGTCTGGGAGGAAGTATTTTAATGTTCGATAGATGGCTAGCATCTCTAGAAAATTGATATGCCATGTCAGATGGCGACTGCTCCACAGACCACGAGAAGGGTGGTCACTCATGACCGCACCCCAACCAGTAAGGGACGCTTCAGTCACTAGTGTTACACGGTGAAAAGGAGCTCCCAGCAACGGACCCTTATTCAAGAACCAAAGTTTCTTCCACATGTCTAAGGCACGGAGGCATCGCCGCATGACCTTGATAGTTTGAAGTGGATTGCCCCTCGGGGAAAATCCCTTGGTCTTGAGCCACCACTGTAGGGGTCTCATGTACAGCGGGCCAAGAGGTATCACATTGGGCATGGCTGCCATCAGATCCAACAATCTCTGAAATTATTTAAACAGTGAGTGACTGGCCTTCTTTGACTCTCTTGACTGACGTGAGGATCGACTCGATACGAGCAGGGGAAAGACGTGCCTGCATCGTGGTCGAATCCCACACTATGCCTAGATAGGTGGTTCTCTAAACTGGAGAAAGTACACTGTTCTGGTGTTCAGTCTCAAACCCCACTCCCCCATGTCAGCGAGAACGACATCTCGATGTCGAACCGCTATGTGCTCTGATTGAGCTAGAATCAACCAATCGTTGATATAATTTCGATTGCGGGGTGAGAGTGCAAGGCCGAATGGAAGAACTCAATATCGGTAGGTCGATAACTCAATATCGGTATCGCCCCGAAAGCGAACCTCAGAAACTTCCTGTATTGTGGAAGGATGGAGACATAATTACAGTGATTATTCCTAGAATTAATTATTACATATTCCTAATAATTATTATTATATACAGTATATTTATATATTGCTTGCATACACTATAAAGGAATCATCTAATTTCTCTTCTGTCCTTTCATTTAAAAATACTCTTTCAATTATATTTCTATATTTGTTTTCTTGTGTTTAAGTTTGAACTCCTCTAAACTTTTACACTTTTTTATGCTTGTATATGCTTGAATAATATCAATAATTAATTTCTGTAGCTTGTGTGATTTTTCTATGTGGTGAATATCATCACTTTAAAACAGACCAGAGCTGATCGTATTCTTCTGGTGTGCTTTGGTTTGTTTATCATGCATCTTAATTTAAGAATTTGAATCTCAAAGTCTGTTTAAAAATAATTTTATAGCTTCTAGCTCTTTTTTGTAGGAAGATGCTGATCATCTCTACTTGTCATGAAGATATAAGTCAGGTGTCTCTTCAGGAATCATAATGCTGGACTGTGACTGACTCCACGAGGTAACCTCACATAAGTGTTACTTCATGGTTTCCTCATCAGGATCTGATCTGCGTGGCTCATATCTGCTGAAGGATGCTAAAGACACAAACATGTCCTCCAGCTCAGGAAACAGACATTACTCTAACTAATAATGATGAACTGTCCACCATATGGTGGTTCATTTTGTGCATAAAAATAACTGCACAATCAACCCGAATCCTCAAAAATAAATATGAATAATAAAATAAAATAAATGAATAAAATAAATAATTATAAAAGCAAAATAAAAGTCAAATAAGCTGACTTGTTGCTAGACTCATGCAAAGAAAACATACTGATGTTTTTGATTTTGTTATTTTTATTTATTAAATATAAAACTCACACTTCATAACTGCAAAAAAAAAATATATATAAACAAAAATACATGATTGTAAAAAGCAGTATGTGGAGATATATATATATAGCCTGGTAATACCAGACTCTGCTACTTCACTTTGCTTCGTAGACAGAGTCTGGAATGGCATAATAGAGAAGTGTTTTCTCTCTCGCTAGGGGGCGCTTGTCTGAAGTTTAAAATCATTGGTTACCCATAAGCCAATCAGATATGTTTAGTTAAGACGTATGTTATGCGCCTGTACAGCCGCATCGAAGCACAGACATCATGCATCGAACTCAAATCTATGATTGAACTTCCACTGTAAACCTGTTGTAAACATGATGATGCGAGCGAAATACCGGAGTGAACATGGCTGTAAACGACTTTTGCAGATTATGCGAAGTTAATCTACGCATCTACGTCACGGCTCTCAGCCCGCCCTCTGTTCGTTGATTGGCCCGGCTGTTTCCAGACCGGTGGCAAACAGAAAGCTCTGACGCTGTATCAGACTGAGTACAGAAGCGAAATGAAATTGAGCGGAAGTAGGAAGTCTGACGTAGTCAGGCTAATATATATATATATATATATATATATATATATATATATATATATATATATATATAAACTTCATCCATCTTAAGGGCAAAACACAAGCATTAATTTGTAACTATCAACAAAGTGCTAGTTACACTTTATCATTTTATACTATTTATTCTTTATTTTGAACAATTTAATTGCTGTGATAACTTTAAGTTATGAATTGTGTTAAACAACAGTGCTCACTGTTAAAGTGTTTTACTAAATATTATTGATAGATTTGTTTGCTCTCATGCGTACAGATAATACAGTGTATATGTATCTCTAAAGTAACTGAATCAAGCACGTGTGTAAGCAGTTCACTCAGATTCATTTCTGAAGCAATGCAAGCGTCACTGTGTCTGCTGCTGTGAATCTCTTTTAGCCGTCTGTTGTCTTCACTGCACTCAGAGACCTTTAACAGATAAAACAGATTCAAGATGATGCATTATGATATGAATACTGCAGATCTCTGATTTGAGCTCTTTCTGACAATGATCTACAGTTTTGAGATCATAATGAACTTCAAAATTAACTGAATCACTTAAAGCAGATTTATAATTTAAAATTTTAACCTCTGTTTATCAATTTGCACTGGCTTCCAATAGCTGCTTGTATAAAATTCAAGGCATTGACGTTTGCCTACAAAACTAACACTGGCTCTGCACCCATTTACCTAAATTTGTTACTTCAGACTTATATGCCCTCTAGAAGCTTGTGTTCTGCAAGTGAATGTCGCTTGATTGTGCCATCTCAAAGAAGCACAAAGTCACTTTTACGGACTTTTAAATTAAATGTTCCCTTCTGGTGGAATGACTTCCCCAACTCAATCCGAGCAGCTGAGTCCTTAGCCATCTTCAAGAATCGGCTTAAAACACATCTCTTCCATCTTTATTTGACCCTCTAACTTTAACACTCACTATTCTCATTCTATTCTTAAAAAAATCTAACTACCTTTCTAATCTTTTTGTTTTCTATTTTCCTTTTATTAATTATGCAATTGTATGTGTGTGTGTGTGTGTAAAGACCTCTAACACTAGCTTGCTCTATTCTTATTTTATTCTATTTTATTAAAATCACATGCTATGTGTACTGTGTTAACCTAACTGAGACTTATTATATCACTTATATATCATTGCTCTTTTTGTTGTTTTTGATTTCTTTCCACTGTCCTCATCTGTAAGTCACATTGGATAAAAGCGTCTGCTAAATGAATAAATGTAATTGTAATGTAAAATAACCAATATATTCCACAATATACGACAACAAGTGCAAATTGTGAGCTTGCTGTCAGTTATTATAAAATTATTGTAACAGAAGTACTGTTTTATTTTATTTTTTGGTTACCCTTCTTCCTCATAGGTTGAGCATAAGTTGCATCACCAACTCCAGCATAAGCATCTGAAGAATACAAATCATCAGTGATAAAATAATGATAAAATAAAGACACTTATTATGATAAACTATTTTTATTACTTTTATTTTTAACTGATGATTGATTTTGACAGATGACTCTATTGTCCAGTTGTAGTGAAGAGTTGTTGTTGTTGTTGTTTTTTACCTTTATCCACATATGACCATAAGACCACTGTATATGTGACCTCCGAATATGACTCTGGATCATCTAAAACAAACATGTCAACATTAATGAATGATATTTTCAGATTATGAATGGTATGTGTTAAGATAGTTTAAAACTCAACCTTTGTGTCCCTTCTTTACTTCAGTCACGTCGTCATAAACATGATCAGGATCTGCTGGACAGCGAACAAACATTTGAGGATAAAAGATGAAAAGTAAAACAGACTTGGAGATAAAAATAATAATAACGTATGAAGCTTAAAGGGATGGTAAAAAAATATTTATTTTAAAGAATGCTAGAGTCCAATATCATCACTTTAAAACAGACCAGAGCTGATCGTATTCCTCTGGTGTGCTTTGGTTTGTTTTTTCATGCATCTTAATTTAAGAATTTGAATCTCAAAGTTTGTTTAAAAATAATTTTATAACTTCTAGCTCTTTTTTGTAGGAAGATGCTGATCATCTCTACTTGTCATGAAGATATAAGTCAGGTGTCTCTTCAGGAATCATAATGCTGGACTGTGACTGACTCCACGAGGTAACCTCACATAAGTGTTACTTCATGGTTTCCTCATCAGGATCTGATCTGCGTGGCTCATATCTGCTGAAGGATGCTAAAGACACAAACATGTCCTCCAGCTCAGGAAACAGACATTACTCAATGATGAACTGTCCACCATATGGTGGTTCATTTTGTTCATAACAACAACTGCATAATCAACCCGAATCCTCAAAAATAAATATGAATAATAAAATAAAATAAATTAATAAAATAAATAATTAAAAAAACAAAGTCAAATCAAATAAGCGGACTTGTTGCTAGACTCATGCAAAGAAAGCATACTGATGTTTTTGATTTTGTTATTTTATTTATTAAATATAAAACTCACACTTCATAACTGCGAAAAAAAATTATTATAAAATTATTGTAACAGAAGTACTGTTTTATTTTATTTTTTGGTTACCCTTCTTCCTCATAGGTTGAGCATAAGTTGCATCACCAACTCCAGCAAGAATACAAATCATCAGTGATAAAATAATGATAAAATAAAGACACTTATTATGATAAACTATTTTAATTACTGTTATTTTTAACTGATGATTGATTTTGACAGATGACTCTATTGTCCAGTTGTAGTGAAGAGTTGTTGTTGTTGTTGTTGTTTTTTACCTTTATCCACATATGACCATAAGATCTCTGTATATGTGACCTCCGAATATGACTCTGGATCATCTAAAACAAACATGTCAACATTAATGAATGATATTTACTGATTATGAATGGTATTTGTTTAGATAGTTTAAAACTCAACCTTTGTGTCTCTTCTTTACTTCAGTCATGTAGTCATAATCATTATCAGCATCTGCTGGACAGCGAACAAACATTTGAGGATGAAAGATGAAAAGTAAAACAGACTTGGAGAGAAAAATAATAATTTTGTATGAAGCTTAAAGGGATGGTAAAAAATATTTATTTTGAAGAATGCCGGAGTCCAAACTGAACCAAATAAATTTTAATTATTTGTTATATAATGTTTTTTTTATATATATATATATATATATATATATATATATATATATATATATATATATATATATATATATATATATATATATATATATATATTATGGCAAGCCGTTCAGGAAATAATCATATTTATAATATGAAGTCTGAATATGTAGAATGAAAGTCTGAATAAATAAAATAAATGTCTGAATATATATGGAATGAAAGTCTGAATATATAGATTGAAAGTCTGAACATATGGAATGAAATTTCTGAATATTTGGAATGAAAGTCTGAATATATATAGAATGAAAATCTGAATATATATAGAATGAAAGTCTGAATATATATATAATTAAAGTCTGAATATATAAAATTAATTTCTGAATATATATGACCAATCACGGAAAGTAGGGACACAAGTTGGTTCTGGGGCATTTTGAGTTATATACAGATTCTGAAAGTGTAGTCTCCAAGCTTTCCAACGATGTGTAACACATGGATATCTGATAATATTTGGAGAAGTTGTGGCCATTTGAAGGTAGTTACTCAAAAAAGCTAAAAAAGCAGAAAATAGCCTCTAAAGATTGTGCAGTTCTCACCTCTTCTCACTGCTGGGAGTGACAATAAGGCTCATTTACATCTAAATACATCTCATATACATAAGCCATACCCCCTGTAAAGCTCCCCCTGTAAAGCTGCATGTTTGCATAGCAAAGACAGACAAAATGGGAAAAACATACTATTAATAATAAAGGATAATGTGCATTGTAAATGTCAGTAATTTATCTTTTTTTTCATCATAAAAATGATTTAGAGGCTGAAATATGTGAGTATCGTTTTATAAAACTTTTTTGTCAAAACTCTATTTGAACTTGTGCATTGTAAATAACGTTGCAAGACACTCCTTTAAAATCTGGCCATCATTTTAAATGTTATTATTTTAATGTTTATGTAAACAAAAAGTACATATTGATGCTAATTTTATTTGTTATTTGCTGGTTTTCTACATAAAACTTGGTGAATTGATTTCATTGTGTAGCATTAGGACTTTTTGAACAGGATTCTGTGATAACCGTGATCATTTTGGTCACTATAATCATGAAATGAAATTTTCATGCCATTTCATCTCTAGTTATGATCAACTATGATAAACTAAAATTCAAGGACTTAATGTGGGGACACATTTCGAGTGAGAGCAAGGTTACATCGTGTTACCTTGTAAAATGCATTGTTACAGTTTTCATGTGTCAAAGACAACTATGCAAAAAGCTTTTTTTTTTTTTTTTGCATGTATTTTTGGCCATATGACAGAGGTCTGATATTCTATTCATCATATTTCTGTTATGCATAAAACTGAAGAATATTCGGTACATCCTATACTGTATTCTAAAATGATCTGATATTAAATTTTGCATGGATTTTATTGAAAAGAGCTTAGGCTCATGTAACCAGTCATTTCACAGTGCGTCTGTGAAATGCTGAGGTACCGTAGTAGTTTTATGCACGCTTGAACACCATGGCAACGTACAACAAAAAATTACCTCACGCGGGAAACACTTAACGTAACGCGTAAATGCAAGTAACTAACGTAAGGTCTAAACATGGACTAAACATGAGATAATGTGTATGTGTTCTTAGAATGAACACAAAACGACAAACTTTGATGTTTATGGAAACTCACCCCATAAGAAACAGAAAAGTATTCTTGCTGATCTCGTTGCCTTCAATGAAATAAGTAACCATCTCCAAAGTTTGCACTGTGCGTCTGTTTGCCTCTAAATGTCCAATAATTTGCATGTCCTGCCATTCTTTTTCCACAGCTAAAGAATCCAGCCGTATGTTGTACATAATGTCTGGAGAAAGCTTCTGGCTACCTTTCTCCTCGTGTAGCATTTACAGTCAAAGTCATGGATTTTCCATGTCTTTATCCCCATCAAATGTTGCTATCGATATAGCCTATGATATCTTACAGTCCAACTCGTCTGACACCAGTCCGATACATTCTTCCTCGTCTTCATCTTCGCTCAGTTGTAGATTAGGGATATTATACAGTCTTATTATGCCGCTTTCATTGTCGCTCAGATCGTCTTCAGAATCAGTAAGCGCTTGTTTGCTAGAGCCGGACAGAGCGCTGCATAGTAAGTAGCCACGCTTCCCTCGGAGGGCGGGGGCAATAACAAAAGAAACAAAAGCCGTCTTATCCAGTATGGAAATACACACATGCCCCTACTGCGTGCTAGAATCTCCCAAAAACTAGCCGATTTCAACCTCAAAATGTACGCTTTTAAATATACCAATACTGCTATCTCAAACACGGAGAGGCTTCTTCGTGATCTCAACTAAAAGATTCTGCAAAAAAACAAAAATCACCAATTTTGAAAAAAAAAAAAACTCTTCTTTCTCATTTTGCTCGAAAGTTGTGCTGCTGACTTGTGTCACTGGTTTCCGTGACGGGTCACATATATGGAATGAAAGTCTGAATATATAGAATGAAAGTCTGGATATATAAAACAAATGTCTGAATATATGGAAAGTCTGAATATACACACACACACACACACACACACGCATACATATATATATATATATATATATATATATATATATATATATATATATATATATAAAATGAAAGTTTGAATATATATAGAATGAAAGTCTGAATATATAAAACGAATGTCTGAAAATCAATGCAAAAGCAAAAGCAATGAGCGAGTCCACACAAAATTTAGTAGCAGCAATTTTAAGTAACGATCATCTAATTAACACCCGGCGAATGCGTGTACGGCCAAAATACTGCCAACCGTACTCAACATCGTTCTACTGATGAAGAAATGTATTCGCTATTTCACCGCGGAAGAGCGAATGCGGTGAACTTCACAGCCCAGGAAGTTCCTGCTTATCAAGCAAACATTACAGAAAGAAACATGCCTGCCCTTCTACCTCACAGGGACCACCCACAGCTATCTACAATCTTCGCCCCTGAAATAGCGAATACATTTCTTCATCAGTAGAACGATGTTGAGTACGGTTGCCAGTATTTTGGCCCGTACACGCATTTGCCAGGGTGTTAATTAGATGATTGTTACTTAAAATTGCTACTACTAAATTTAATGCGGACTCGCTCATTGCTTTTGCTTTTGCAATGATTTTCAGAATATCATATATTCAGACTTTAATTCTATATATATTCAAACTTTAATTCTATATATATTCAGAATTTCCATATATTCAGACATTTGTTTTATATATTCAGACTTTCATTCTATATATTCAGATATTTGTTATATTCAGACTTTCATTCCATATATATTCAGAAATTTGTTTTATATATTCAAACTTTCACTCTATATATATTCAGACTTTCAGACTTCCATTCCATATATATTCAGACATTCGTTTTATATATTCATACTTTCATGCCATATATTCAGACTTTCATTCTATATATTCAGACTTCATATTATAAATACAATTATTTCCTGAACGGCTTGCCATTTTTATATATATATATATATATATATATATATATATATATATATATATATATATATATATATATACAGTATTGTTCAAAATAATAGCAGTACAATGTGACTAACCAGAATAATCAAGGTTTTTCGTATATTTTTTTATTGCTACGTGGCAAACAAGTTACCAGTAGGTTCAGTAGAGTCTCAGAAAACAAATGAGACCCAGCATTCATGATATGCACGCTCTTAAGGCTGTGCAATTGGGCAATTAGTTGAATTAGTTGAAAGGGGTGTGTTCAAAAAAATAGCAGTGTGGCATTCAATCAATGAGGTCATCAATTTTGTGAAGAAACAGGTGTGAATCAGGTGGCCCCTATTTAAGGATGAAGCCAACACTTGTTGAACATGCATTTGAAAGCTGAGGAAAATGGGTCGTTCAAGACATTGTTCAGAAGAACAGCGTACTTTGATTAAAAAGTTGATTAGAGAGGGGAAAACCTATAAAGAGGTGCAAAAAATGATAGGCTGTTCAGCTAAAATGATCTCCAATGCCTTAAAATGGAGAGCAAAACCAGAGAGACGTGGAAGAAAACGGAAGACAACCATCAAAATGGATAGAAGAATAACCAGAATGGCAAAGGCTCAGCCAATGATCACCTCCAGGATGATCAAAGACAGTCTGGAGTTACCTGTAAGTACTGTGACAGTTAGAAGACGTCTGTGTGAAGCTAATCTATTTTCAAGAATCCCCCGCAAAGTCCCTCTGTTAAAAAAAAGGCATGTGCAGAAGAGGTTACAATTTGCCAAAGAACACATCAACTGGCCTAAAGAGAAATGGAGGAACATTTTGTGGACTGATGAGAGTAAAATTGTTCTTTTTGGGTCCAAGGGCCACAGGCAGTTTGTAAGACGACCCCCAAACTCTGAATTCAAGCCACAGTACACAGTGAAGACAGTGAAGCATGGAGGTGCAAGCATCATGATATGGGCATGTTTCTCCTACTATGGTGTTGGGCCTATTTATCGCATACCAGGGATCATGGATCAGTTTGCATATTGTAGTAAACCTAACCAGGACACTTATGTTGTGGCTAGAGGAATCTACTCTACAGACCAAGCAACACCACAGGGGTAGAAACAGTAATCTTTATTTTATATAATTCATGCAGTTACCAAACATGTCAGACAGGGTCAGGTTCTGAAAGTCCCAAACACTAATGTTAAACAAATCTGGGCGAACAACACCACCATGGAAGCTGCTAAACAGAGAACCTCAATAAATAGGCCATAAAAAACCTAGCGCACATGCAATAAATAGGCAAAAGCTATGAAACACATATCACCCCCGCAGGACACGCACACGTTCACACAACACGTCACCGTCACACAAAAGACGCCATCAGACTGCCACATAAGAATTTAGTTCATCATAACCCTCCCACCCAATCATTAAATGGCTATACTGCTCTATTTAAAATTACACACACACACACACACACACACACACACACACACAAAGAGTTAAAAACTTAACTCTCCCGGGAAGCAAGACCCTCCCCCGGGGTCTAGGCTTTGCGCTGGTTGGTAGAGGGGAAAAAGCAAACACCAGTCCAGCGCTCGCGAGGCCTCCGACTGTAGCGAAAACGGAGCCCCCCCTTTTCTGAGAAGCCGCGTCGCCTAATGCACTCCTATACCCGTCCTTATCTACAGGTTAGCCCGCTAACTATCTTCACCGCCGGCAGCCCTAAACAGCATACGAACGGCACCCACCCCCCAACCTTGAGTGCAGCTCGGCGTTTAGCAAAAACACTGCTTCCCAGAACATCTCACGCTTCGCTATACCGCTCTATTTATTGTTCTCTCTCCTTCACACTAATCAATGGTCAGGTGCAACAATTATTTACTCAACCCCATCTTCCCTCAAATCCCTCCCGCCCACGCACAATCATAACAATGCATCTTTACCACGTCACTTCATTACACTCCCCCCACCCATAAAGCAGACTCGTCCTCGAGTCAAATTCAAAACATCTCATAGTCCCGAGACCACACCGGTGCCCTTCTTGCTCGTCCTAGATGCAAGTCCTTAGATACCGTTGCACCTTGTTGGACCTCCTCAGTCATTGGAACTTGGCTGGTCATGGATTGTTGCATATGCCCCATGTGTGAAGATCCTTGACCACCCTGGTCCTGTGTGGTCAAAGCCAGCCGGTCCCTTTGCCCTTGTGATCCCACTGAGGCAGCACTGCTTCCTGGCACACCACTTGCTCCACTCGTAGGTGTGACTGAAGGCACCTCAGACCTGGCCCCTGGCACTGCCACCTCGCTCTCTCGACCCGCTGTAGAATCTGAAGTCTGCAGCCAGGTCTCCTTAGGTGGGACACCAGCCATCCGTGGGCTCTCGACACCCTCTTGGCTGGTAACCTCTGTTACAGAAGCAAGACATGGTTTAAGTCGGTTGAAGTGCACCACTATTTCTGTCCCCCCCTCAACTGGTACAAGTCTGTACAGAACTTCAGTTATCCTCTCCTTGACTTTATAAGGCCCCTTAAACCTTCGTTGTAATTTTGGACAGAGCCCCCTTTTCCTTGCTTTCCCCTGAACCCAGACCAATTCTCCTTCAGAATAATATTGGAAATGTGCTCTGAAGTCATAATCTCTCTTCTGCTTCACCGCCGCTCTTAACTGATGGCCCTTTACCGCCTCTACCACTGTAGACAATGTCTCCAACAGTCTAGCCACATACTCTGACGTGGAAGAGAATATTCCCCCCCACCCACATTAAGCATAACATCGACAGGAAGGATGATCTCTCTCCCAAAAACCACTTTGTAGGGTGTATACCCCGTACTAGAGTGAACGCTGCTTCTATAGGCCATCATTACATATGGCAACAGGATGTCCCAGTTAGCTTGGTTATCATCTACAAACAGAGACAACATAGAGGCCAGTGTTCTGTTAAACCTTTCAACCATTCCATCTGATTGAGGATGATACGGTGACGTCCTGGTCTTATAAATGTTCAGCAACTGGCACACTTCTTTAAATAACCTGGATTCAAAATTTCGGCCCTGATCAGTATGAATTATCCTGGGGGCTCCAAAGCGGCACACCCACTGTTCAACCAGCAATTTAGCCACAGTCTCTGCTTCCTGATTAGGAAGAGGGAACGCCTCAGTCCATTTAGAAAAGTAATCGCCAATAACTACAATATATTTGTTTTCTTTGGGGGTTTCGGGAAGAGGTCCCAAAATATCTACCGCCACCCGCTCATAGGGCCTCGAGGTTACCACCGATTGGAGTGGGGCCCGCCATTGTTTCCCTACCGCTTTCCTGGACCCACAATCCACACACTCCCTACACCATCGCTTCACATCCCCAAACCAGCCCAGCCAATAGAACCGCTCTTTCACCTTTGCTTGTAATTTCTGTATTCCCAAGTGTCCACCCGTGACATCATTATGCAACTGTCTTAAGATGTCTGACACCATTACAGTGGGAATAACCACCTGGACCTGGTTTGCGGCATCAGAATTCAATGGAGGAAACCTCACCAACCGGGAGCCCTGCATTTGTAACTGGGGACCATACTGGTGCATACCTTTGTAGATCATCCGGCGGTTGCAACCCAGTCCCTCCCTCTTTTTTTTTTTGAACAATGATCTTTTTTAACTCTGCATCTTCCCATTGCGCCCGAGCCAGCTCATCCCCTTCTCCCTCTGGGGTTACATTAGGAGGCAAATTTTGTACTGCAGCTATTACAGGCACCCCTCCTGTCAGTGGTGCTGGCTCCATGGGCACTGGAGTTGACAGGTAAGCAGGCAGCCTAGAAAGGGCATCAGCATTAGCATGCCCTCGTCCAGGGCGATGAACAATTTTATACTGGAAACTTGCTAACTGCTCCACCCATCTGGCTAACTGTCCCTCTAAGCCCTGGAAATTATGCAGCCACCTCAAGGAATTATGGTCAGTTCGCAGAACAAATTCCTTACCTAAAAGATAATGTTTAAAATGCTTGATGAACGTGACCATGCTTAACAGCTCTTTCTTAGTTGTGGCATATTTTCTTTCCTGCTTAGTAAGGGCTCTGCTGGCATATGCTATAACATGTTCAAACCCCCCTTCTTCTTGTGACAATACAGCCCCAATACCAGCATCACTAGCATCCGTATCCAAAATGAATGTTTTAGAGGGATCAGGGTATACAAGAACAGGAGCTGACATTAAACTCACTTTGAGCTGTTCAAAAGCTGTTTGACATGCCTCAGTCCATTTAAAACGCCTGCCTTTCTCAGTGAGCTGGTGCAGCGGGCGGGCGATCTCAGCAAACCCCTTCACAAACCTCCGATAGTACGAGGCTAAACCCACAAAACTCCTAACCTCTGTTTGATTTTTGGGCACCGGCCACTGACGCACAGCCTCCACTTTGGCAGGATCTGCTTTCACCCCCTTTGAGGAGATGATGTGTCCTAAATACTGCACCTGAGTGGCAAACAAGTTACACTTCGTGGGCTTGACTTTGAGGTTAGCCTGGCGTAGTTTTATCAAAACTTCATCCAGACGGCCCAAATGTTCCTGAAAGGTCCGTCCAAATATAATAATATCATCCAAGTACACCAGACAGGTCGTCCACTGAAGATCTGCCAGCACCAGATCCATCAGTCGCTGAAATGTACTTGGACTATTACAAAGACCAAAACTAAGGACATTGAATTCAAACAGACCCTGGCGAGTGATAAACGCAGTCTTGTATTTATCCACAGGATCCACCTCCACCTGCCAGTAACCACTGGCTAAATCAAGAGTTGAGAACCAGCAAGCTTTATTCAGACTGTCAAGGGCATCATCAATCCGTGGCAACGGATACGCATCCTTCCTGGTTACATCGTTTAACTTCCGATAATCCACACAAAAACGGAGGCCACCATCACGCTTGCGTACCAAAACTACAGGAGCTGCCCAGGGACTATGAGAAGGCTGAATTATGTTATTGGCCAACATTTGCTTTACATGGTCCTCTACCTCACGTTGCAAGTGGAGGGGAACACGACGGGGTGGCAACTTCACAGGCTTTGCATCCCCTGTATCGATCTGGTGCATTGTCAGGTGTGTTCTCCCCAAATCCCCCTCCCCCTCACTAAACACAGACATATTTCTTTGTAACAGCTCACGAATATCTCTTAAATCAGATGAAGTAAAATTCTTCTGATGCAACCCGAAATGAACAATAAGCTTGTCAACAGACCAAGGCTCATTTGGGCAATCCTCATCCTCACCCATGCCTACAGGTTCAGCCTTACAGCCCACCTCAATGTCGGTATGCAAAGTTCCCAACCTCATACCCCCCTTTAATGTAAGGGCATCTTTAGTTACATTAATCACTCGTACCGGCAGTCTACCCCTCTCCACCCTACAGACCACCCGAGCTATCATTACATCACATTGATTTGATAAGGTGTCTGATGGTTCCAACATACCCTCACAACAGGCCACGAAGGAACTGTCCACCTTTCCAGCAATGATTGCCTCACTACGTGGGGGAATTACAGTATCTTCCAAGACAATCACGGTCCGAGGGGTATCAATATCTGCCGGAACAATCAGGGGAAGCATTTTACCCATAATTCGACATTCCTTTTTACCAAAATCCACAACGACACCATATTTACTCAAAAAGTCAAAACCTAAAAGAATATCCTGGGATGGCACATCAGCTACCAAAAACTCAGTGATTAATGCCAATGAATCAAACTGGCAGATGGTTTGCCATTTTCCCAAAATCCCCATCAACCCTCCATTAGCTGCCGACACCTCACCATGATGTCCAGACAGGTCTGTTCCCCCTTTAGTGATTTCAAGCCAACGTTGTTTTGGTATAACTGATAACGTTGCCCCACTATCTACCAAAAGGAGGGAGTCTGACGCACCTATTTTGGCTCCGATGTATCCAGAGCCACCCTGGTTGCTTGCAGAGGCCACATATGTACCAACACGCCAGGGGGCAGGCAGTGGGCCTACAGTACCTGCCCCCTGTAGTTTCCCTGCGAGTATGGGCAATCTCGTTTTATATGTCTAGTACACCCACACTCCCAGCAACCACCCCCCGCCCCTCTGGCTCGATCTATGGCCCCTTGTGAACCACTATTCCTGGGCTCTCGTACAGGTTCCCTAAAAAATTGAGAAGTAGGAGGGTTTACCATAGACTGTTGAATGTTGCTCACTGTTGTACGAAGAGATTTTACTTCCTGCCTCAATTCCTCCACCATTCCTAACATCATTTGCATTTGTTCTTCGCTTTTAGTTTTATTCTCTACCACTCCCCTTACTTTTGCATCAGGCATTAGATGGGTTTGCTCCATATTCCGAAGAAGCTCTAATTCTGAAGCAAGATCGATTGCATCTTCTAGGGTATCAGGTTTTGCTCTGCGCAGGCTAATACGGAAGTCACCGGTTGCAAAATGTGTAAGAAATTGATCTCTTGCCAACATATCTCGCGTGCAATCATCAGCTGTGGGGTAAGCTTTAGTGGCGAGACGCCGTAAGGCATTTCCGAATTCCCTTACGGTCTCATTGTGCATACGCCGGCGGGCTGTAAATGTAGCCCTACTCCAATCGCTACTATCACAAGGCTCAAAACATCTAGCCATAGCAGCTTTTAGCAGCCCATAATTTCCTTTAGCCTCAGCGGACAAACCACTATAAATATCTCTTGCACGCCCAGAGAGTAGAAGAGACATAAATTTAAGTTTTAAGGGTTCATCCCAATTATTTACATCAGCCGCCAAATCAAATTGTTCGGACCAATCAGACCACTCCCGCCCTACACCAGTGAAGGTTTCAGGCATAAATACTGGCCGTGCGTTAGCTCTTAATGTTCCCATCTCCCTTACATGGCCCCCACCTTCAGGCCCAACATTATCATCCCCCTGTAGCATTTTTGCAACAGTGTCTAGGTTTTAAGGTTCACAACAACAACAAAACCAAGATCCCACCGCTGCCGCCAATGTAGTAAACCTAACCAGGACACTTATGTTGTGGCTAGAGGAATCTACTCTACAGACCAAGCAACACCACAGGGGTAGAAACAGTAATCTTTATTTTATATAATTCATGCAGTTACCAAACATGTCAGACAGGGTCAGGTTCTGAAAGTCCCAAACACTAATGTTAAACAAATCTGGGCGAACAACACCACCATGGAAGCTGCTAAACAGAGAACCTCAATAAATAGGCCATAAAAAACCTAGCGCACATGCAATAAATAGGCAAAAGCTATGAAACACATATCACCCCCGCAGGACACGCACACGTTCACACAACACGTCACCGTCACACAAAAGACGCCATCAGACTGCCACATAAGAATTTAGTTCATCATAACCCTCCCACCCAATCATTAAATGGCTATACTGCTCGATTTAAAATTACACACACACACACACACACACACACACACACACACACACACAAAGAGTTAAAAACTTAACTCTCCCGGGAAGCAAGACCCTCCCCCGGGGTCTAGGCTTTGCGCTGGTTGGTAGAGGGGAAAAAGCAAACACCAGTCCAGCGCTCGCGAGGCCTCCGACTGTAGCGAAAACGGAGCCCCCCCCTTTTCTGAGAAGCCGCGTCGCCTAATGCACTCCTATACCCGTCCTTATCTACAGGTTAGCCCGCTAACTATCTTCACCGCCGGCAGCCCTAAACAGCATACGAACGGCACCCACCCCCCAACCTTGAGTGCAGCTCGGCGTTTAGCAAAAACACTGCTTCCCAGAACATCTCACGCTTCGCTATACCGCTCTATTTATTGTTCTCTCTCCTTCACACTAATCAATGGTCAGGTGCAACAATTATTTACTCAACCCCATCTTCCCTCAAATCCCTCCCGCCCACGCACAATCATAACAATGCATCTTTACCACGTCACTTCATTACACTATGTTAAAATACTTGAAGAGGTCATGTTGCCCTATGCTGAAGAGGACATGCCCTTGAAATGGTTGTTTCAACAAGACAATGACCCAAAACACACTAGTAAACGGGCAAAGTCTTGGTTCCAAACCAACAAAATTAATGTTATGGAGTGGCCAGCCCAATCTCCAGAACTTAATCCAATTGAGAACTTGTGGGGTGATATCAAAAATGCTGTTTCTGAAGCAAAACCAAGAAATGTGAATGAATTGTGGAATGTTGTTAAAGAATCATGGAGTGGAATAACAGCTGAGAGGTGCCACAAGTTGGTTGACTCCATGCCACACAGATGTCAAGCAGTTTTAAAAAACTGTGGTCATACAACTAAATATTAGTTTAGTGATTCACAGGATTGCTAAATCCCAGAAAAAAAAAATGTTTGTACAAAATAGTTTTGAGTTTGTACAGTCAAAGGTAGACACTGCTATTTTTTTGAACACACCCCTTTCAACTAATTGCCCAATTGCACAGCCTTAAGAGCGTGCATATCATGAATGCTGGGTCTTGTTTGTTTTCTGACAATCTACTGAACCTACTGGTAACTTGTTTGCCACGTAGCAATAAAAAATATACTAAAAACCTTGATTATTCTGGTTAGTCACATTGTACTGCTATTATTTTGAACAATACTGTATATATATATATATATATATATATATATATATATATATATATATATATATATATATTTTTTTTTTTTTTTTTTTAATGTATTTATTTATTTAAAAACATTTTGTTTTGTTCCATAGATGTCAACGTTATATACATTTGAAACGACATAAGTAATTATGGGTAAGTTGAGATTCTGCAGATTGATTTGGGACTGATGTCTGGTTAATTTTACGCTGCTGATCTAGAATAGAAACAAAGAGCATTATGGTCACTCAAGAGTATCTGCAGTGATTACACTGACTCTTTCTGCTGATATTTAGATCTTCTCATGAGCCTTTATTCATAAACTGTATCTTTCATGTGTTTCTGTTCAGTTGTATTAATCATGTCATGAACACCTTTGTTCTTCTTGTATCTCCACAGCAGCAGTAGAGAGAAGAAGATCAACAAGAAAACACTCGATCCCAAAACCACAGCAGTGACCAGAAGAGAAGATGAAGCTGTGAGACAGAAGAACAAACACATTCAGATCTGATTGTAAGTCACATACTGTGTGATAAAATTACAAAGGTACATACAATCAGTCATTATTTCCAGACTTCTGACTTTACTCTCATGTCCCTGCTGGATATAACACAATGATTTCATCAGAAAAATAGCATTTATGTTTATGTGTCCGTCACATTCTATAATAAACCCTGTTTTCCTAAAAGCAGATATGTTAACTTTTTTGTGCATCAGAGTATCATTGTACTGTAGGTGCATAGTCCTGGATTAATTTAACGTGGCAGGAAAAAATGGTTCTTCTTAAATGTGAGTTTTATCAAAACACAAAATTACAAAATCCAGTTGGTTCTTATATCCTATGATATTGCATTTTGAAATTCCTTTAACTTGTGTTTCCTTAAACGTTTAAAGAAGTTTTATCCACAAATGACAGCAAGACGGTAAGAAAACGGTTTCTCCCTTATTTCCCTAATCGCACCTATTGAACCTCGTCTAACAACAAGTGTGTGGCCATTAAAAAACAGAACCGAAACTATTCATCAAAAACATAAGAAAATAATATTGAAACATATACATAGAAAATACCAAAACTGCCTCTCGAGGAAAGTTACAAAAGTTACAAAAACTGTTATAATAAAACAAATATTGACATGTTAAATTGGCTCTCACAATCACGTAGTGCCTGGTAATGTTAGTTTATCAGAGTATTTACTCACCATTAACAGACAGATGTATTCGGTTACTGTCCTGTGATGAGTTTGGTCTCTGGTCTCTCCGTCCTCTACACCAGTACTGACCCTGATCAGATGTAATTACTCCTCTGATAGTGAGAGTGTCTCCGTTTACAGTGTAACCATCAGACGTCTGTAACATTACACTGTCTGTGTCTTTATACCACTCATATCTCCAGTTACTGTAAGACTCAATCACACACTTCAGATTGACTGTCTCTCCAGTGAATACAGGACTGTCTGGAGTCACAGTCAGTGAAGATCTGGGGGAATCTGGGAAGAAAGACAAAATGTTACTCAAAACACGACACACAAGATGTGAGTTTGCAGTGTAGAGTGACAATCAGGTTATAAAACAAATTCATGTGAATCTAGCAGGTTTAATCCAAGTCTTGAAAAGAGATATGATCACTTTATATGATAAACAGATTGTAATTTAGGCTTTTTTTTTAGGCTTTTTGGATCTTCTAGGTTTTGGATTCCTGGACTTTTAATGAAGGAACACAAACCTCTCAGGTGCATCTGAACAGAATCATGACTGAAAGTGAATTGATTCAGTCCTCTTATAAAAACAGAGAGATGTGACTCTTACAGAGGAGTGTGAGAAAAGATCTGATATTATTAGAAAATATGTCTAGATCATAATGGAAATGGAATGGAAATTATTTTATTTGAAACAGGGACAATGCACAAATAAACATTAAACGTGTTAAACAAGAGAATATATCCCTGGGCAGGTATGACAAAAAAAAAAAAAAAAATAACACATTTAAAATAGAAATTTCACATAATTATGGATAAAATTATGTCCATTGAGATTACAGACAAACAAGTTTGCAAAAAACAGAACCAGGGAGGCCATCAACCCATTTACTCTCTGTCTCCTCTCTCTCCAGCAAACACACTTAAACAGTTCAGTAGCATCTTAAGCACACACCCACATACATACACACACACACACACACACACCCACACACACACACACACACACACACACACCCACACAGGTATACTATCTCAAAGATGTGTGCAAACATGCTTACTTAGCAACCAACTCTTTGTCAGGCATGAGAAAGTGTGATAATCTGTGCACAAGATATGTTCCGTGGGAAGAGTATTCCACTGCCTCATGGCCACACATGAGAAGGAGGAGCTCCCAAATTGGGTTTTACATTGTGGGAAGCTACACTCCCCACTTGTGACACTTCTAGTTGTTCGCACTGTTTTTTCGGAGCAAATGTGTCACAAACTTTTTCAGAGGGGGAGCAGTAGCACTATTTATGATTTTATGTAGCAAAGACACATTTGAGTGTTTTATTAGATTATCAAAGCTAAGTATATCATATTTGACGACTATTTGACAGTGATGATAATAACGTGTTTTTTTTTATCATGGATCTTGAGACAGTTTTTATACAAAGATTCAAAGGTTGATTGACTGTTTTACATGCCTGAGACCAGGATGTAATGCAGTACAAAAGGTGGGGATGATCATTGCATTTAAATAAGTACTGGATGCTTCAGTGGTGAGAGAGTTTCTTATATATCTAAAATTTACTAAATTAAATTTCAATTTGTTACACAATTTCTTAACATGACCTTTAAAACTAAGTGTGGAATCTAGAATTACCCCCAAATATTTAAATTTATCTACATGTTTTATAAGTTGTTCGTTTACTAAAATTTCCGGATAAGTTTTAAGTATAAACCGGTTTGTAAAAAACATAGTTACAGTTTTTTTTTACATTTAATGTGAGACATGAGTCATGTAACCAGTGGCTAACCTTGCTCATGACACTTGATAATTTTTTGGCTACGTCTGTTGCACTTCTCCCATGGGTATATAATACTGTATCATCAGCATACATAACAATATTTATGCACTTGCAGACCGAAGGCAGGTCATTAATATATAAGCAAAACAACAGTGGCTCTAGAATTGACCCCTGTGGTACTCCCATAGTAGAGACAAGAGACGTAGACAATGTGCCATTTATTTGCACACATTGTTTTCGATTTATCAAGTATGATTTTATCCAATTTTGGACATTTGTGGAAATGTCGTATTTGGCCAATTTGTGTATCAGTACCTCATGGTTAACTTTATCAGATTCTTTGCGTAAATCTAAGAAGACAGCTCCCACCACTCCTCCTTGATCTAAGTTAGTTTTAATCTCCTCAAGGAAGTAGCAACATGCAGTTTCAGTGGAATGTTTTTTTCTGAAACCAAATTGCATAGGATGGAAAAAGGACTTAGAGTCTAGATATGCTATAAGTTGTTCTGCCACAACCTTTTCGATTACCTTTGATGCAGCTGGGAGAATACTGATGGGTCGATAATTAGAGACCACTTGAGTATCCCCAGATTTATGAACAGGGGTGACAATGGCAGGCTTAAATACACTGGGAAAAAATATTTTCGTTAAAGGACTTGTTTATAATCATCACTAAAGGTATCATAATAGATGTCTTATGTTGTTTGAGAAAAGCTGTATCACAACCATATATATCTTTAGCTTTACTATTAGATAGAAGTGAGGTTACATTTTCAACTTTCTCTGTGTTGATTAGGGAAAACTTAAAAGCAGAATCATTACAGGTTAAAGCTTGTGTGAGTTGAATTTTTGGTGAACTTAGACTCATTTCTCGTACCGGATTTATAGAATAATCATTAAAACATTCCGCAATAATCTTATCATCATCCTGTTTTTTGCTCGTTTCACAGTGAGACCCAAACCTGTAATAACATAATCTGACTGTGAGCATGAAAGGAGAGTCCAACTTTGTTTGTTTGTTTGTTGATACTTTATTGATCCTTTGCAGGAAATTATTTTGTCACGTCAGCTTAACACTCAGACACCACATTTGACAGAACAAATTACTTCCAACCAATCTACAGTTAAACAACAACAACCAAAAATAAATAATAATACCTATATATTCAGAAACATATGCATATTCAGTACAGAATATTCAATAACAGAAGTAAATATAGAATATTCAGTAACATGTGAATATTCATAACACATTAAACCTTCTAATGGCCGCTGGTACAAAGGACTTCCTGGTACGTTCAGACTTGCACTTTTGTGCAATCAACCTATGGCTGAAGGTGCTCTTATTGATCAACCCCAGCACATGGATTGGATGTGAGGAATTGTCCATGATTGATTTTAGCTTAGATAGCATTCTTTTCTCAGCCACGTGCTCGATCACATCAAATTCAGTCCCCACAACCGAGCCTGCTTTCTTAATCAATTTGTTAACCCGATTTAGATCTCCCATGCGAGCACCCTCTCCCCAGCACACCACAGCAAAGAACAGAGCACTTGCCACCACTGTCTGATAGACGTTGCACAATAGAGGACGGCAGATGTTAAATGACCTCAGCCTTCTTAGAAAATAAAGTCGGCTTTGACCCTTTTTATACACTGTCTCCATGTGGCTCTTCCAGTCCAGCTTATCATCTAGCTGTACACCGAGATATCTTTGACTGGAGACCAACTCCACTTCACTACCCTGAATTGTGATTGGGATTATCGGTGTCTTCTTCCTCTTCCTAAAATCCACAACCATTTCCTTTGTTTTTGAGATGTAAAGTTGGAGATAGTTGTGGTTGCTCCAACCCACAAACTCTGTAATAGTTCTCCTGTACTCCTCCTGTTTACCTCCTTTAATTAAGCCAACAACGACCGTATCATCTGATAATTTCTGGAGGAAGCAACTGCCACTATTGTACTGAAAGTCTGCTGTATAGATAGTAAACAGTAACGGGGCCAGCACGGTTCCTTGCGACACCCCCGTACTACTCAGAATAGTATTAGAGACACTATTCTGCAGACGCACGTACTGATAAATACTGGATAAATAGTTCATACACCACTGGACCAGTGATGAATCCAGCTGCATCCTCCTCATCTTCTCACACAGCAGTTGGGGCTGGATCGTGTTGAAGGCGCTTGAGAAGTCAAAAAAAGTGAACCTCACAGATGCATCAGGAGTGTCCAGATGTGCATAGGTTCTTTGTAGCATGCAAATAAGGGCATCATCCACACCCATGTTGGACTGATATGCAAACTGCAAAGGATCCACGTAATTTGTCATACTGGCCTTGATGTAAAAAAAGACCTGTCTCTCAAACGTCTTCATAATATGTGAGGTGAGTGTTACAGGTCTGTAATCGTTATGGTTAGATGGATATCTCTTATTTGGAATTGGGATCAAACAAGATGTTTTCCACAATTTCGGGACCTTTTGTAGATGCAGGCTTAGGTTAAACAGGTATGTAAAAATACCACTCAACTGGGAATCAGATTTAACTGGGAATCAGTAGGGCTGTAGTACTCGAGTCCGGTCTTGGACTCGAGTCCGGACTCGAGACATTTTTCTGTCGTCTCGGACTTGTCTCGGACTCGTTGAATTTGCACTCGGACTTGTCTCGGACTTGGCCATTGGACTCGCCAAGTCTTCTAGTTGGTCTCGACCGAGTCCAGCAAAAAAATAAAATAAAAAATGTCTCCTTCAAAACAAAACCACATTTGCATGATGTCGCGACTGAAAACGTGTGGAAAACACTAGGCGCGCCGCTCTCCTTATTTCCAAAGCACTCTGTCATCTGCGCTCGCGCTCCAGTGGCGTCTGCTGTTGCTGGGCAACCATGACCCGCTCTCCATGATGACGCAGAAGTTTCAGCAAAGAATAAATGGATTTCCAGCACTAAACATCCCTTGCAGTAGCTCTGCTAATAGATTCATTTAAAAAATGGCTATCCTTGAACAACTATGATCATCTGTTTCTCCATCTTAGCTTTCAGTATTGTTCCGGGAAAGGATGTGCATGACCAGTGGTGCATTTACTGCGACCTGAAAAGTTTAGATGTTTCTAATTTAATTTTCTACCTGTTAGATTGTGTTTTACCTACACCTAGATAGCCTTTTTTTTTATCAATAAACGCGTATTAATGTATAGCCTTATGCAACAATTAGTACATATGTACATTTTAAAAACTTTATATATGACATTACATATTTACATTTTCATGTAACAGCCAGTATTTGTATCTGTAACAATCACAATTTTTTTCCTATCTGCATTCGGATACAACATCGTACAGTTACTTGATAAGACTGTTATGACTTTTTATATATTTTTTCGTAGTTATCACTGAACAAGTATGTCGTGTTAAACTGAAATAATTATTAATTTCATGACATGTCATGACAAACGTTTAGTGATCATTTGAACACGACTGAATCCATTCAATGCACACATTCTCATTACGCAGAACACTTTGAGCGAGTCTTAATGTTAATGAACTTCACTAAACAGATGTGTGTGTTCCGCGCAAACCAGCAAAAGGTAAATATGCAAACATGTAGGACAAGTAGACAATGTATCCGTATCGAAGCTGATTATTAGCCTACTCTTGAGAGAGAACTGATTTGGTTTTTGAGAGACTGAGATGCGCAGCGCGGCTGTTTGATTGGCGAGCGCGCTGTGCTTATTCCATTCATTCGTATCATGGAAGCCTAAGCTTTCAATATTTGCCTTTTAAATATATACAAATAATATAACGTGTAGCTATGATGTATTATTATAGGTAAAATTACTCTTGCAACGCTCTGATTTCTGAGAGATAAACAGAGAGGTGACAACAATGCGGTGTTTGATTTGCGCTCTTTTCACTCATAAAGTTTACATTCATTCACTTCTGGCGCTGATGCCCTGGCTCACCTGTTATCTAGCAAACACCAGACTCTGTCAGCTTTAGCCGAGTATTCAGGCAGAATTATTCCTTGAGCGTTATTCGTTTTTTAAGCCATTATCCGTGCCATTCCGAATAAGGTATTCGGCTTCAGGCACAACCCTAATTATTACATTACATATTTTATTTTTACATGCAACATAAATAAGGTCATATAGTAACAGCTCCACGCAATATTGTAATTCTAAAATTCACGTGGTACTTGCAATCACTTTGTATTCATTATGGTTAATGCATGCTGGAGTAGTCGATTGTTTCCGACAGTGCTCGACTAGTCTATGCAAGCACTAGTATAGTATGACAAAAATTTCGCTGTATTTATGTGCGCATGTCCAGTAGAGCCAAACGTATCCCTTCTAGCCTTGCTGCGCGCATTTGTCATATCCCGAGCTTTGCGTGTGTCTGTGCACTGTGCCAAGGCATCTGTCATATACATTTTTGACCACAGATATAATGTCAACAAAAAATAAAGTACATAAAAATTATTTGACCTTACAGTTCCAAACTTTGTTCTTTTATCCAAGTTTAGCTCCCAGGGTCGGACTGGGGGTAAAACCAGTACTCATTAGCAAGGCCCCAAAGGAAGAGAGGGCCCTTGAAAAGTATGAATCTGTAATATATATTTTTTACCTGGATATTTTCATGGGTGGGGGCCATGGGGGCCAATCAGGACTGCCTATGCATAGGGCCCAGGATCTTGTTTAACGCCCCTGTTAGCTTTAACCCTAATTATACACACTTGAACCTAATCAAGCTCTTACTAGACACACTAATTTTCCAGGTGTTTTAAGGCCAGTTGGAGCTAAACTTTTCAGGACATTGGCCATCCAGGATGTAGTTTGGAGACCCCTGTCCTACAGAGTTGTTACTTTGCACATGCTTTTTGATCATTACAAATAATAATGTAAAATTATTTTCTTAGAATAGGAGATATGCTTTCTCTCGCATCACAAACATTATCAGTAGTTAAGTATGTGGTCTTGAAGAGGACCCTTTTTTCTTTCATTTGGACTCGGTCTTGGACTTGGACTCGAAACTTTTGGACTTGGACTTGACTTGGACTCGAACCTCTTTGGACTCGGTCTTGACTCGGTCTCGACTAGTCCTGGACTTGGACTTGACTTGGACTCGACAAAGCCGGACTTGACTACAGCTCTAGGAATCAGATTTAAGATCAGATTTACCTGGTTATGGACTCAATCTGTTTGTTTTGAGATGATGTAATGAGAAATGAACAGCCTCACCTGATACTGTCAGTGTAACTCCGTCACTCATCTGTGTGTGTGTTGGTGCTTGTGTCTGAGTTCCTCTGCAGCCGAACACACCACTATGAGAAGGATCCATAGATGGGATTGTATAGTTCTGGTCTCGTCCTATGATATAATCTTGTTTGTTGTCTTTATACCAGCTGTACTGCCAGACTCCTGTCTGCTGTATGTCACATGTGAGAGTGACCGTCTCTCCTCTGAACACACGTCTATCAGGATCAACACCAACTACAGGTTTGGGTCTCACTGTGAAACAAACAAAAAACACACTTCACACGTCTGAAAACATTTCATATGATCTGTGATACCACAATTATTATTATTTTATTTGACATGTAGTTTAACTGACAACACATTGTTAATGTATGACAGTATTTATGTTTTATAACAAACACATCAAGTTGTATTCCATTAAAAAAAGTATAGAAAGTAAAATAGCACTGACCTGTTACTGTAATCTTAACTGTATTACTGAACTTGCTGTAGTAGTTTCCTCGTCGTGCTCTGCACCTGTATTCTCCTTCATCAGAGTCTCTCACAGACTTGATTGTTTCAGTAGCATCAGCCGTGGATTCAGGGTTTGAGTCTTTTCTCCAGTAAATTGTCCATCCAGTTAACTGTCCCACATCACAGCTCAGAGTAACTGTGTCTCCAGTGAACACTGAACTCTGTGGTTTTACAGTCAGAGTCAGCTTCGGTTTATCTGTGAGTGTACAGTGATACAGTCTTGATTTCACTTTATTGGTGTCTATTTATTTATTCTTTAATTTCCGTAAAAAAAAACTAACTGCTTTAAACCATTTAAGTTTAATTTCCAAAAACTAATATTTACATCACATTATTACTGTGAACATTTTTACAATTTACACTAAACAAAGGATATTTCATAATATAAAATTAAACTAAACACTGCTGAAATACTTTGTGAATCTGGATCTGAATGAAATGAAATAATCAATCGTTAGCAATAACACACACACACATGAACATCACTGCATCAGAAACAAGGTTCAACAGATTACATTTTATTCCTGAAATCAAGATTGGATTATAAAATGATGAATAAAAGAGCCTCAAATATTACTAATAATTATGTAAATGTTTTACCAAACTGAGGTTTATTGTTTTAACTCATATTTCATAATATTTTAAATATTCAAGAGTATTTTTACAAAAACAGTATTATATTATAAACATGCTTTCACTCTGACTACATTTTAAATGTTTTTAATATTGTATTGTATTAAATATTGTATTCTATTTAAGTGATTAATAATAAATTAATAAACATAGAAGCTCAGATGTGTGACCTTCTGTCATTTCAATTTTCAATTTCAATTTATTTGTATAGCACATTTATACACAACTTCGTTGCCCAAAGTGCTTCACATTGTGAAAATAAAAACAAAGTGGACATACAAATTTTAAAATACAGAATTAAACAAGAACTAGTTAAAAAGCCATGCTAAACAGATAAGTCTTCAGCTGAGACCTAAAGACCTCCACTGATGGAGCCTGTCGAATATAAAGAGGGAGATTGTTTCCACAGTTTTGGGCCTGCTACTGAGAAAGCACGATCACCTTTTGACTTCTTTTTGGACTGAGGAGTAACTAGCAATAGTTGATTTGACGATCTTAAAGACCTAACTGAAATGTAGGGCTCTATAAGATTGGAAATATAGTTAGGAGACAAATTATGTAAAGCTTTAAAAACAACCAGTAAAATCTTGAAATCAATCCTAAACTTGACTGGTAACCAGTGAAGAGAACGCAGCACCGGAGTGATGTGCTCTCTTTTTTTGGTGCCCGTCAGAAGTCTAGCTGCAGCATTCTGTACAAGCTGCAGACGTGACAGTTGTCGGTGGGTGATCCCTACATAGAGGGAGTTACAGTAGTCCAGTCGCGAAGAAATAAATGCATGAACAACGGTCTCCAAATCCTTAAAACTAAGAAAAGGTTTAAGCTTAGCAATAATTTTAAGATGATAAAAACTACTTCTTACAACTGAATTAATATAGTAGTCTGATGTCATTATATAATTATTTATTTCCATATTCTTTAACCCCTGGAGTCTGAGTGGGTTTTGGGGACTGGAGATATTTTGGCACCCCCAGACATTGGTGTTATAAGTATATGTTGAATACATGATTAAAAATGTATGATAAATGATTTGCTTTGGTTTAGTAACATGTCTGTTACTGCTATGTGTTTTATAAGTTCGATAAACATGTTTAAAATGTATGTTCCGCTTTAGTAACACGTTGTCATATATTTTATTTATTTATTTTTTCATATTGTTTAAAATAGAGATAAGTCTCTTTTTAACTTGATATGTCCATGTTTATGTCCGCTTGTTTATATGGTTTATCAGAATACAAATTTGTATAGTGGCATGGATATTATAGTGGTCTAACAAGGTACCTGTGGTTTATGGTTAAATTTATAAGGGGTACAAGAGATGTAAGGGGCTGAGCAACCGTAATTCATAGATGCACCCATCAGAAAACTGTCAAAAACATGCTACTCCCGCATGAGATACGGTGGTTTTAATTAACAATGGGTTTAAAGATATTATGATTTTGTAGTAAATTCCGATGAGTGTGCACTGTGGCGTGCAAACACAGGGACCTTCAGCTCTCTAAAAACACCTCCTTCTGCTCTCTAAAGAAAAAAAAAAAAAACTCCTTCAGCTCTAAAAAAAATGTTGGAGATGGATCTTGTTTTATCTGAAACGGTCGGTTTTTATTATACAGTTTAATTTATAACCTTTTTTTTAAAAAGAACAGAATGTTTTTCAACCTTAGTTAAATTGCTTTTAGATTATGTATATTATATAAATTATAGAATGTTTTATATATAAATGTGAAATAACTGAATGTCACATATATGAAATAACTAAAATGTTTTTACAACTTTAGCGTGATAATTATTATATTATATAAATTATAGAATGTTTTACAACCTTTGTTTTAGATTATGTTTTTTATATGAATGTGAAATAACTAAAATGTTTTTCAACCTTTAATTGTTTTAGATTATGTATATTATATAAATTATAGAATGTTTTTATATATATATAAAATGTAGAACACACCGATCCCATTTATACACTGCTCAGGAATGTATTGGGAGGGGGAAAAGTCATATAACCACACACACACACACACACACACACATAACCGTATAACTGACACAAACTTCAAACAAGCTAACTGGCAAAAAGTTCAAACAACCTAACTGACACAAAGTTCAAACAACTTCTGTCAAAACCACATGATCGATGCGTGGAGAGTCTTACATACACCGTAATAACTAGCCGTGAAAACCATGATTTAGAACTAACTAGGTCAATAGGGTAAAACTTTCTGTCAAAACCGCATGATCGGTGCATGGGAAAGGGTCATAGGTTAACCCATGAACTCATTCGGAAAGTTCAACCCATCCATCATAAAGTTACCGGAAGTTCAACCTGTCAAAATGTCAAAGGTCAAAGTCATAAATCATCTTGACAGAAGCTATATTATAATTACTACTAAACATAATTTTCTGTAAAGTTGCTTTGTAACGATTTCTATTGTAAAAAGCACAAATCAAATAAACTTGAATTGAATTGAATTGAAGTTTGAAAATAACATACATTTAGTTTTTTTCTCATTTAAGACCAGCTTCAAGGCTAAAACCTTTTTTGGATTATATCGAAAGCAGACTGTAAAAAGGCTACAGATTGTTGCTTAGAGGAAGCTGAACAACATATAATAGTGTCATCAGCGTAAAAATTAAAATCTAAACAATATATATATTGGGGGCAACAGTCTAAGCAGAGACGCCCAGACTTCCCTCTCCCTAGCCACTTCTTCCAGCTCTCCCGGGGGGACCCCGAGGCGTTCCCAGGCCAGCCTGGAGACATAGTCCCTCCAGCGTGTCCTAGGTCTTCCCCGGGGCCTCCTCCCGGTGAGACGTGCCTGGAACACCTCCCTGGGAAGGCGTCCAGGAGGCATCCGAAATAGATGCCCGAGCCACCTCAGCTGGCTCCTCTCGATGTGGAGGAGCAACGGCTCTACTCTGAGCTCCTCCCGAGTGACCGAGCTTCTCACCCTATCTCTAAGGGAGCGCCCAGCCACCCGACGGAGAAAGCTCATTTCAGCCGCCTGTATCCGGGATCTTGTCCTTTCGGTCATGACCCACAGCTCATGACCATAGGTGAGAGTAGGAACGTAGATTGACCGGTAAATCGAGAGCTTTGCCTTACAGCTCAGCTCCTTCTTCACCACGACAGACCGGTAGAGCGACCGCATTACTGCAGAAGCTGCACCGATCCGTCTGTCAATCTCACGTTCCATCCTTCCCTCACTCGTGAACAAGACCCCAAGATACCTGAACTCCTCCACTTGAGGCAGGAACTCTCCACCAACCTGAAGTGGGCAATCCACCCTTTTCCGACTGAGAACCATGGCCTCGGACTTGGAGGTGCTGATTCTCATCCCAGCCAATTCACACTCGGCTGCAAACCGTCCCAGTGCACGCTGAAGGTCCTGGTCTGAGGATGCCAACACGACAACATCATCCGCAAAAAGCAGCGATGAAATCGTATGGTCCCCAAACCGGACACTCTCCGGCCCTTGGCTGCGCCTAGAAATTCTGTCCATAAAAATTATGAACAGAACCGGTGACAAAGGGCAGCCCTGCCGGAGTCCAACATGCACCGGGAACAGGTCTGACTTACTGCCGGCAATGCGAACCAAGCTCTTGCTCCGGTCGTACAGGGACCGAACAGCCCTAAGTAGGGAGCCGTCGACCCCATACTCCCAGAGCACCCTCCACAGGATGTCGCGAGGAACACGGTCAAATGCCTTCTCCAAGTCCACAAAACACATGTGGACTGGTTGGGCAAACTCCCATGAACCCTCCAGCACCCTGGAAAGGGTATAGAGCTGGTCCAGTGTTCCACGACCGGGACGAAAACCACACTGTTCCTCCTGAATCCGAGGTTCCACTATCGGCCGAATTCTCCTCTCCAGTACCCTGGCATAGACTTTCCCAGGGAGGCTGAGAAGTGTGATCCCCCTATAGTTGGAACACACTCTCCGGTCCCCCTTCTTGAAAAGAGGGACCACCACCCCGGTCTGCCAGTCCAGAGGTACTGTCCCCAACCGCCATGCGATGTTGCAGAGGCGTGTCAGCCAAGACAGCCCCACAACATCCAGAGACTTGAGGTACTCGGGGCGGATCTCATCCACCCCCGGTGCCTTGCCACCGAGGAGCTTTTTAACTACCTCGATGACTTCAGCCCGGGTGATGGACGAGTGCTCCTCCGAGTCCCCAGCCACTGCTTCCTCAATGGAACACAAGTCGGTGGGATTGAGGAGATCCTCGAAGTATTCCTTCCACCGCCCGACGATATCCCCAGTTGAGGTCAACAGGTGCCCATCTCTACTGTAAACAGTGTTGGTAGGGCACTGCTTCCCCCTCCTGAGGCGTCGAACAGTTTGCCAGAATCTCTTCGAGGCCAACCGATAGTCTTTCTCCATGGCCTCACCGAACTCCTCCCAGGCCCGAGTTTTTGCCTCCACGACTACCCGGGCTGCAGTCCGCTTGGCCTGCCGGTACCTGTCAGCTGCCTCCGGAGTCCCACAAGCCATCCAGGCCCGATAGGACTCCTTCTTCAGCTTGACAGCATCCCTTACTTGCGGTATCCACCACCGGGTTCGGGGATTGCCGCCTCGACAGGCACCGGAGACCTTACGGCCACAGCTCCGAGCAGCCGCAGCGACAATGGAGGTGGAGAACATGGTCCACTCGGACTCAATATCTCCAGACTCCCTCGGGATCTGGTCGAAGCTCTGCCGGAGGTGGGAGTTGAAGATCTCTCTGACAGGGGGCTCGGCCAAACGTTCCCAACAGACCCTCACAGTACCTTTGGGTCTGCCGAGTCTGTCCAGCTTCCTCCCCCGCCATCGGATCCAACTCACCACCAGGTGCTGATCAGTTGACAGCTCCGCCCCTCTCTTCACCCGAGTGTCCAAGACATATGGCCGAAGGTCTGATGACACGACCACAAAGTCGATCATCGACCTCCGGCCTAGGGTGTCCTGGTGCCACGTGCACTGATGGACACCCTTATGCTTGAACATGGTGTTCGTTATGGACAAACCGTGGATCGCACAGAAATCCAATAACAGAACACCGCTCGGGTTCAGGTCAGGGGGGCCGTTCCTCCCAATCACGCCCCTCCAGGTGTCACTGTCACTGCCCACGTGAGCGTTGAAGTCCCCCAGTAGAACGACGGAGTCTCCAGTCGGAGCACTTTCCAGCACCCCTCCCAGAGACTCCAAGAAGGCCGGGTAGTCCGCACTGCCGTTCGGCCCGTAGGCACAAACGACAGTGAGAGACCTATCCCCGACTTGCAGGCCCAGGGAAGCGACCCTCTCGTTCACCGGGGTAAACTCCAACACATGGCAGCTGAGCTGGGGGGCTATTAGCAAACCCACTCCAGCCCTCCGCCTCTCACCATGGGCAACTCCAGAGTGGTAGAGAGTCCAGCCTCTCTCAAGAAGTGTGGTTCCAGAGCCCAAGCTGTGCGTTGAGGTGAGCCCGACTATCTCTAGTCGGTACCTCTCGACCTCCCGCACAAGCTCAGGCTCCTTCCCCGCCAACGAGGTGACATTCCACGTCCCTAAAGCCAGATTCCGTGTCCAGAGATCGGGTCGTCGGGGGTCTCGCTTACGACTGTAGCCCGATTCACTATGCACCGGCCCCCTTATACTCCCTCCTGCAGGTGGTGAGCCCACAGGAGGGCGGCCCCATGTCACTCCTTCGGGCTGAGCCCGGCCGGACCCCATGGGGGAAGGCCCGGCCACCAGGCGCTCGCATACGAGCCCCAACCCCGGGCCTGGCTCCATATATATGTATATGCTGAACAATAGTGGTCCTAGCACAGATCTTTGAGGGACTCCCCTAATGACCTCTAATGGATCTGACCGAATACATTCCATCTGGACACATTGGGATCTTCCCCTTAAATATGAACTAAACCACAAGACAACATTTCCTGATAGTCCTACTGATTGAAGCCTTTTTAGTAACATGTCATGATCCACAGTGTCGAAGGCCTTTGATAAGTCGACAAAAAGACATGCACAGTGTTTCTTGTCATCTAAGGACTCCACTATATCATTCAAAACTTTTAAAACGGCTGTAGACGTACTGTATCCTTTACGGAATCTGGATTGGTTAGTAGACAGAATGTTATGAGTATTTAAATACTTTGTCAATTGCACACTAACTAATTTTTCCAAGATTTTCGAGATAGTACAAAGTTTAGATATAGGTCTATAATTGTCCATTAAAGAAGGATCACCCCCTTTGGACAAAGGAACGACGAATGCTGACTTCCAGATCCTTGGAATTGTGTTTGTTAATAAAGAAAGGTTAAACAAATACGTCAGTGAGGGTGAAATAAGATCAGTCGCTAATTTTAAAAACAATGGAGCAATATCTTCAGGACTGGTGATTTATTCACATCCAGTTAATTTAAAGCAGAACAGATGTCAGAGCAAGTAATTTGTTCAAAAGCAAACTCATTTTGCCATAGATACGTTCTGCTTCAAGAAAATCTAAATTTGAGTGTATATAACCATTTGTTTGAATTAAAGACCCCGATACTATAAAAATTTTGTTACAACTATTAAGCATTTCCTTTTTATCTAAGATTTTAATAGAATCTTTAATAATACTGGAAGGAAGGTATGTAGTTTTATTACCAGTTAAGAACTTAATATCCCCCCAAAACTTCCTATAGTTTGTTGAATTTATTGTAGTTTTATCAAGGAAATAATCTGATTTAGCCTTTCTGGTCGCCACCATGCATTTATTTCGAAGGTGTCTAAAGTGCAGCCTATCAGAACTTAGATTTGTTTGTCTAGCCTTAGCCCATGCAGCATCACGCTCTTGAATGAGTAATGCAATTGAGAACCACGGATACATATAACTCTAGTTTTTTTTTTGTTTTTTTTTTTATGTTGCGTGCTTATTAATAATTAACATAAAATTATCATAAAAATATTCCCATGCGCAATCAACATCCGGTATTAGAACAATTGTGTTCCAATCAATTTTGTTCCAATCAAAAGATCGTATAAGAATGCTTGTTCATAGAAATATTTCATGAAACGTCTCGTAATAATTTTTGGATTTTGCTGAATTAACTTCATGTTTCTAACTACTTCCACAACACAGTGGTCACTAATATAATTGGCAAATACAGAAACTGATGAGTATTTATGTGGGACATTTGTAATAACAAGATCTATTAATGTAGATTTTTCCATAAATTTTGAGTTAGACCTAGTTGGAGAATCTACTAATTGAAAAAAATTAAGATTATCACAAAGCACTTTTAATTGATCAGATATTGTATGCATCCAATTTAAGTTAAAATCACCTAATAAGACCAGTTCTTTATAATTTAAAGAAGCCAACGAATTCAATACTAAATGCAAAGTACAACTAGTTGCCAACGGAGGTCTATAACAACCAGCTGTGTTGAGCTGCACGTTATTAGACACAGATAAATTTAGAGCTAATAATTCATATTGCTTAGCTATGGAAGTTGAAAGTAGCAATGTCGTCTCAAAATGTTCTTTGACATAAATTGCCACCCCTCCACCCCTTTTTAGTCTATCAGCTCTAAAAACCTTATATCCAGAAATACTAATTTCTTTGTCTGAGATCGATTTATTTAACCAAGATTCGGATATAACTATGAAATCCGCATTTGTATTTCTAGCCCAAATATATACCATATCTAATTTTGGCAACAGACTACGAACATTTAGATGAATAAAACCCAGTCCTGACCTGGATTTTAGTTCAGCATAAGGTCCTGGGTTAGACAATACATTCCCAGACATTAATAACATTAAAACTATTAAGCACCTTTGTTTGACTAGATTACTCAATCTAATTTAAAAAATCAGCCGACAATTATAAATATTAATAATACAATAATTCTCTTCCCTGGTTAAAACACATCTTGTAAGATGAAAATACATAATATTTAACGGATACAACAACCGATAATATTGTTCAGAAGAGACAACTTTAGTAGACAGTCCATAGAGAGTCCAATTTTTTTTTTTTTTTTTTTTGATTTACAGATGAATTGCACAACAATGGTAGAGCGCCAGAAACATACCCACGGCCACTGATGTAAACTTGGTACGGTGTCCAACAAAAAGAGTTCAGAAAGAGCACACATCCAACAGATACACACCACATTTTTCTCCGAGTAATCTATAGCCACAGTCCGTACAACAAGTTGAAGTATGTACCGAAACTCCTTTGTTCTTGACCAGGTTCACCAACCAACGCCCAAGTTGCGGGACCGAGCAGCCAGTTCTCAGGGCTCAGATCATGCCAAAAATGACAAAAAATGTGGAGACAAATGCTGCTCTCCTTCGTGCACGTGCTGTTTCACAAGTTGCAAATACGATGCTGTTTTCCCACGCTGTCAAGCCCGTGGATGCAAGGTTGACAAACTCCTTTGCGCATGACCAGGATCCCCAGCACAACGTCGAAAAAAGCCAAGTTGCAGAATAAAAGCAGCCAATTCTAGAGTAGTTCTAGAGAAGTTAGGGAACAGTACCAATAAAGCAACAGCAAACAAGCCTTTGTTAGAAGGCTCGAGTCCGAAGTTACAAAGATGTCTAAGGATAGACTAGGCTACTGTTCTCCTTCACATGCGGGCTGCTTTCCCTCGCTGCCAGGCCCATAGAATTTGTGCTGAGTCCCAAGCACATCTTGGTCAACCAAAATTTACTATAATAAAAATGTTTGCAGAGGTTGAAATCATTTGTTTGTTGTATCTGTAGTCCATTCAAACATTTAAAACAGAAAATATAAAATATACAATAATAAAGGACAAAGAATAAAAGCAGACGCTGATAAACGCAGATGCTGATAAACTAACAAGCTGCCAGTTAACTGTCCCACATCACAGCTCAGAGTAACTGTGTCTCCAGTGAACACTGAACTCTGGGGTTTTACAGGTTTATCTGTAAGAGCACAGTGATACAGCGAACATTTTACATTTTAGTTCACTAAACAAAGGATATTTAATAATATAAAATTAAACTAAACACTGCTGAAATACTTTGTGAATCTGGATCTGAATTAAATGAAATAATCAATCGTTAGCAATAACACACACACACGAACATCACTGCATCAGAACGTTTCAACAGATTACATTTTATTCCTGAAATCAAGATTGGATTTTAAATGAATAAATAAAAGGCCCTCAAATATTACTAATAATTATGTAAATGTTTTACCAAACTGAGGTTTATTGTTTTAACTCATATTTCATAATATTTTAAATATTCAATAGTATTTAGACAAAATAATTTCCTATAAAAACAATATTATATTATAAACATGCTTTCACTCTGACTACATTTTAAATGTTTTTAATATTGTATTGTATTAAATGTTCTATTGTATTTAAGTGATTAATAATAAATGAATAAACATAGAAGCTCAGATGTGTGACCTTCTGTCATTATAGCTTATGCATCATTGATTTGCTTCTGTTTTAATGATTTATCTGTAGTAATCAAGTATTGTTGAAATACTAAAACTTACATATTAACAATTTATTACAAATATATGGTCATATGACACACACACACACACACACACACACACACACCAGAAACTTTTTTTCAAATAATATCAATCACTTTATCAATATATTTTACAGCTGTGCAGTTTTTTTTTTTTTTTTATAGCATTTATGTTTAATTAATTAATAATCTTTTAATGTTAATTTTCACTTTGAATCATGGAGATATCATGGACGATGTGCTGGGTTTAGTGGTAGATTGCTGCCATAAAATAAAAATAACATGAAATATTAACTACAGTCACTAGATGACTGCACTGATCACTCGCTCATGTTGAGACATTACACAATCATTATTATATCAATAATAAAAGAGACTCTTTGTGTACTAAAGTAATATTTTTGCAATTATATTACAATATTTAGACAAATTATGAATCAAGAGTTATTTTGGAATTATTTTGTCATTTGTTCATGTTCATGTCGTCATTACACACATCTGTGTCTTCATGAGTTTCACATTGTGAATAAAACACTCAAGATCTGCAGAATAATGATTTATGAATAGCTTCAGTCTCATAAGAACAGATTCTGCTGCTACAGAAGAGAATATGAGAAGTGTTGAGCCACAAATATTGATGTTAAATGATGATTAAACAGATGTGAATCTGATCACTCACCTGATACAGTCAGTGTAACAGCAGAACTGGTGTCTGATGATATCTGTGAGTCTGATCTCTCTCCTCTACAGCTGTATTCACCATTGGAAGACACATCAGCTGTGAAACTGAACTCTGCTGCTGTTGTTGTATATGGATAGAATGTGTTTCCATTTCTAAACCATCTGTATCTCCACTGAATGTGTCCTGCTCCCTGTATGTCACATGTGAGAGTGACTGTCTCTCCTCTGAACACACGCTCATCTGGAGTCACCTTCAGTACAGCTTTTACTGATAAACACATAAATAAATATACATTATTAATTGAAACATTACAGTATTATCACTGTTATGAACTCAAAATCTGTAAAAAATCTGAAAAAAAAAACATCTGTATTAAATTAAAGTTAGAGTTTGCTTTGTGTCGATGAGATTATTGTTGATATAAAACATAAATATTAAAAGTCTATTTTTATTACAGCTCGTACAACATTTATAATATCTGTAGTGTAAAATGTAAGAGTTTAAAAAAGAGTGCTGATATAAAATAACAATGTGATGTGGTCATGTGACCGTTTGAACTGTTTATTGTTGCAGGATGTGATCTGTTTCACATACTATTAAGAAATAGACAGAATACAACATTGTGCTGAATTCATTCTGAACAAACACAGTCTCTCAACTGAATTCTGTCCTGAAGGATCTCAGGTGGGTATTTCCACCTGGAATGTGTTCATTTAGGTGTCAACTAAAATGCACACATGCATTTTTAAATATATATTAAAATAAATTGTAAATCATTTAGGTAAAAATGAGGCCCGTTTACCACTTTTATTATTTTTTTGGTTAATGTTAATAATGAGTTTTAATGTCAAATTGTTTCACCTCCAAAGCATATTTTCACCCCTATAGGTGTTTTAGTTTTAATCCTAATATTTGTGGAAGGGGGGCACAACAATACAATCCTGCTTAGGACACCCATTTGGCCAGCAGCAGCCCTGTACATAATAATGTATAATATACTTTATATACTTCATATATTTATATATTATGCTAGGTAAAAAAAAAAAAGCACTGTAAGTCGCTTTGGATAAAAGTGTCTGCTAAATGCATACAGTATTGTTCAAAATAATAGCAGTACAATGTGACTAACCAGAATAATCAAGGTTTTTAGTATATTTTTTATTGCTACGTGGCAAACAAGTTACCAGTAGGTTCAGTAGATTGTCAGAAAACAAACAAGACCCAGCATTCATGATATGCACGCTCTTAAGGCTGTGCAATTTGGCAATTAGTTGAAAGGGGTGTGTTCAAAAAAATAGCAGTGTCTACCTTTGACTGTACAAACTCAAAACTATTTTGTACAAACATTTTTTTTTTCTGGGATTTAGCAATCCTGTGAATCACTAAACTAATATTTAGTTGTATGACCACAGTTTTTTAAAACTGCTTGACATCTGTGTGGCATGGAGTCAACCAACTTGTGGCACCTCTCAGCTGTTATTCCACTCCATGATTCTTTAACAACATTCCACAATTCATTCACATTTCTTGGTTTTGCTTCAGAAACAGCATTTTTGATATCACCCCACAAGTTCTCAATTGGATTAAGGTCTGGAGATTGGGCTGGCCACTCCATAACATTAATTTTGTTGGTTTGGAACCAAGACTTTGCCCGTTTACTAGTGTGTTTTGGGTCATTGTCTTGTTGAAACAACCATTTCAAGGGCATGTCCTCTTCAGCATAGGGCAACATGACCTCTTCAAGTATTTTAACATAAGCAAACTGATCCATGATCCCTGGTATGCGATAAATAGGCCCAACACCATAGTAGGAGAAACATGCCCATATCATGATGCTTGCACCTCCATGCTTCACTGTCTTCACTGTGTACTGTGGCTTGAATTCAGAGTTTGGGGGTCGTCTCACAAACTGCCTGTGGCCCTTGGACCCAAAAAGAACAATTTTACTCTCATCAGTCCACAAAATGTTCCTCCATTTCTCTTTAGGCCAGTTGATGTGTTCTTTGGCAAATTGTAACCTCTTCTGCACATGCCTTTTTTTTTAACAGAGGGACTTTGCGGGGGATTCTTGAAAATAGATTAGCTTCACACAGACGTCTTCTAACTGTCACAGTACTTACAGGTAACTCCAGACTGTCTTTGATCATCCTGGAGGTGATCATTGGCTGAGCCTTTGCCATTCTGGTTATTCTTCTATCCATTTTGATGGTTGTCTTCCGTTTTCTTCCACGTCTCTCTGGTTTTGCTCTCCATTTTAAGGCATTGGAGATCATTTTAGCTGAACAGCCTATCATTTTTTGAACCTCTTTATAGGTTTTCCCCTCTCTAATCAACTTTTTAATCAAAGTACGCTGTTCTTCTGAACAATGTCTTGAACGACCCATTTTCCTCAGCTTTCAAATGCATGTTCAACAAGTGTTGGCTTCATCCTTAAATAGGGGCCACCTGATTCACACCTGTTTCTTCACAAAATTGATGACCTCATTGATTGAATGCCACACTGCTATTTTTTGAACACACCCCTTTCAACTAATTCAACTAATTGCCCAATTGCACAGCCTTAAGAGCGTGCATATCATGAATGCTGGGTCTCATTTGTTTTCTGAGACTCTACTGAACCTACTGGTAACTTGTTTGCCACGTAGCAATAAAAAAATATACGAAAAACCTTGATTATTCTGGTTAGTCACATTGTACTGCTATTATTTTGAACAATACTGTACATTTATTTACATATATTTATTTATATACACTCTAGAGAGAAAGAGAGAGAGAGAGAGAGACGTTATTTCCGGGTCCAATACACAGCTGGTTTTTGTGTACCTCAGCACAAAAACAAAAACAAACATTTTAACCTAATTTTTTTTTTTTTTATCAGTGTTTTAGCAGCATGAGGAACTACACAGACAAATGATTAGTGGAGAAGATGAATGACAGCAAAATATAGACATAAATCATCAGCAAAGAGACAAATGTGGGATCCTCATATGATCCATGTAGACAAATAAAGTACTACAACACAATTCACATTAGTTTAATAAATCAGATGTAGTGCAGTACAGCACAGTACCTTGAGTGAGTCCAGCATGGATGAAGGACATCAGCACTAAAAACGGAAGAAACACAGATATGAAGCATTTCCATTCATTCAACACAATGCAGATCACTGAAACATGTCTAGAGTTTGAACTGAAAGTGTTTTTCTGTGTTTTGAAGCTCATCATGAGAACTGATGCTGGAGATTCTCCATCATTTAACATCAACACACACAATGACGTCACAGGACTCATGAACCGATACGAGAGTCGATTCACTGATGATTCACTGCTGCCCAGAGAAGCACTTTCAACCTCTGAGATTCACAACATACAACACATGAACATATTCTCATCCACCAGTGTGACGTCAGACAGTCAAGCTCTCTCTCTTTAAGTGTTTCTGCTTGTTTTGAGTTTATAAATGAAAGCAGTAAAAATACCAGAGACATGTTCTGAGTGGAAAATTTGTAATTCCTATATTTACTAATGTTTGGCCAAAAGAGTAATTTTATTGTTGGATTGCAATATTGTAGTCACGCAGCATCATGAAAAAAAAAAGAAAAGAAAATTATTGTTTGTTTATGAGATGATAAAGTTGTAAACAAGTAACATAAACAGGGGTTTCAAAGTAACTTTGAAGACAGCATGCTAGCAAGACCCGAAGTAATATACCTGGGTCAGATAACCTCTGACAGATTTAGAACCAATGTTGAAATTCCGAAGCCATGGCCAGAATTAAGTGAATGAATAAATACAAGTTGATGTACAAGTAATGACAATGACTGCAAAGAACTTTGAGAAACATTTGAGTTGCGAAAATAAAGTAAAAATACAAATATAAAGATGTTTATTTTTAAAATGCATATAATTTCTGACAAGTTTTAAACTGGGCTAGAGTAAAATGATAGTATGATGAAATTATGTTAAAAATGAATGAAAATGCATTGTTACGAGTCCTGAATCCCTCAGAGTTCTCTCTCTCTCTCATTCAAAGTAAGCTAAAATGCCTGTGTTTAAGTGATAAGCTATTTATAGTACAGCACAGTGTTTCAGTCAAATCATACTGAGATGCTAAAGGACATGATAAAAAGAGTTCAGATTTAATGCATTAAGAGGGCAATTGGTAGGTAAATGTTCAACTGCCCAATGCATGTAAGAAATAAGAGATTATAAAAATAATGAATAACAATTTAGGAGCGATTGTTGAAGAGACATGAGGTCTTTAAAATCATAATACAGACCCTGAGCTATAGATGTAATCATTTTGAATAGTTAAACAGTTGTATTGCTATTTGTTCTATGACCAGTAACTTATCTGTATTATTTTAGTCTCCACCATCACACAGGGCCTGATGGCTGCAGCTACAGAAGCAACAAAAAAAATTACAATGAATGGACGGGTGTGAAAAATAAATTGACTGAGTAATCTCACTCAGCATGATAGTTTGGAGGTATCCAATTGATTTTAGCGATTAAATATTAGTTTGATTAACCCTTTTCAATGTTTTAACACTAGTAGGTGCTGTCAATGGCTCTCATGGTTCTTGAGTGCACCTTTCCTAACCTGAGGGAAATACTGGATTCTGGAAGAAGACTGTCGAGGATGTTGCAACGGAAAGAGTGGTTACCAGTGTGCATGAGGTGATTTCTCAACGACGGGTAAGATCCTCTTTTGGCCAATAGGGGACCACCTAAGGCAGGGGGTCACCGCCACTGGGCACCTGCCCTGAAGGGAGGTGTTATATGTGAGATGGTAGTGGAGTTGACTGGATGCTTGATAGGCCTAGAGCATCATTAAGAGGGGAACTGTAGGAAGTACAGCAATCTACCTCAAAATGTGAGCTCCTCCAGACCTGATCACCAGCAACCGCATTCCTTGATTGATTGTTGTGACAAGCGTCCACGACTCGATGCCACTATGCCAGGGGATCACACCCTGAGGACAAGGAGCTTATTTATAAAGAGTTAATGGTAATGGGCAGTCAAGAACCATCTGAGACCATGTGATGACAGACATTATTTTGAGACAAAATTTCTCATGTAGCTAAAATGATATTGAACTAATATGTCTATATCATAGTCTTTACTCATGCAGGTCATTATTCATGGCACAAGATGATTACAAGATATGGTGGTGGCTAAAAATGAGGACTGCTTTTGCTGAATCAAGAGATGGTTTAGATAACAAAGGTTAAGGGACTTAAGGATGTAAGGTAAAAATAATTTTAAAGAAATGTCCCTATCATTATGTATTTTAAACAGTCTAAACTGAGATTTGAGATATAGAAACTTTGACATTTTTAACCTATTTGAATGATTAAGGGTTATATGCTGTAATGAATTTGATATTATAGTCGAAGTTTAAGTTTGGTGAAAACGGTCAAATAAATAACTAATATTCTGCACAGTAAGAGAGAGAGAGAGTGCTTGAGTGGAGGCAGGGATGGTGCTCTGCTTCTCCTATCGGCCTGCTAAGAGTAACCAAAACAGAGCAATGATTTGAAGACCAAAACAACCCAGCTGATTTTTCTCTAAATAAAAGGCATTAATGAACAGGCAAACTTTGATACTACCAAAGTTGAAATCCTTCCGATTTAACACCAAAAGCAAGCCTTGAATATGAGATGTTAAATATTTATGTTAAGTATGTGCAAGCATGAGGATGACTACCGTATATTTTGGAGGACAATTCTGTTTCTGCTTTGTGTATATTGAGTCACTAACCTCTGGAATGAGTGTTTTATCATTACAGATGTGTTAAGTGAAATTACTTTACAGAAGTCGATAATTCTGAGTGAAACTAATGAGAAGACAATGCCGAACATGGGACGAGCTTTAAGAGGATTGGTTATCCAGCTCTGTCTGCTACTGGTAATAAAGAAAGAAGAAAAAAGAAAGTGAGGTGACATTCAGCCAAGTATGGTGACCCATACTCAGAATTTGTGCTCTGCATTTAACCCATCCGAAGTGCACACACACAGAGCAGTGAACACACACCCGGAGCAGTGGGCAGCCATTTATGCTGCGGCGCCCGGGGAGCAGTTGGGGTTTGATGCCTTGCTCAAGGGCACCTAAGTCGTGGTATTGAAGGTGGAGAGAGAACTGTACATGCACTCCCCCCACCCACAATTCCTGCCGGCCCGGGACTCGAACTCACAACCTTTCGATTGGGAGTCCGACTCTCTAACCATTAGGCCACGACTTCCCTAAAATTAGACCACGACTTCCCTAATAATGACTTGTTTTGTCTTTTATATTAATTAATATTAATTATTAATTATTGATTAATATGTTTAAGAGTGTTTATATGATTGGATTTGTGAAATTTAAGTTTGCCGTCCAAAATGGGTTTAAAATCCATGCCTAAATTTAAATGAGGGTCTAAATTTTAATAAGTTAACACTTTTTTGTTTGAATGGTAAAGGTAAATATTTTAGACTTGACGGCAGAAAAACAGTGACAGATTGGCTACGTCACTAACCAAATTATCCAGAGAGCACCCTCACATAAAGAAGCCTGGTGGGAAAACAAAGGAGTGAATCCTGTTTATGTAATATAGTGCAAAAGCAAAAGCAGCCGTAAGGCTTTGTGGCTCCTCAAGGTCTGAATGACACAATAGTTTGGTTTATGTAGAACAGAGATAAGTTGAACAAAAACATGTGGATCTCCTGGGATAGCCCCTTAATGGAGGAATACCATAACAAGAGGTTTGAATGAATTGAAATAGCACAGCAAATATATATATATATATATATATATATATATATATATATATATATATATATATATATATATATATATATATATATATATATATATGTTTAAACAACACAATTGTAATAGGCTCTATGGAGCTGCTTATGAACACAAAGTCAAATCAAATTTGCTTCTGAATGTGTCGTTAATATAGTCTGAGTACAGTAATATTGTATGATAATTGACAAGATTTGCATAAAAATGAAATAAAAAAATAAAATAAGTAATAATAATAATAAGGCAATGAGTATGATTAACAGTAATATCATAGTATACAGGTGGACAGGTTAGTTGTATTTTTGAAGTTAGCCACTTCGATACTTAAAATGTAATTTTGACCAAATGTTGTTAACAATGACAAGTTTAGGTTTATGGTTCATGTATGTTTAAACAGCATGTGAACTATGATGACTGCAAATGGATTCGTGGTGAAAGTAAAACTTAATAGAAGGACTATTAAGTAATAAACTAGAAACTGCTCTAGGTTTTCGAGGAAATAATGATTATGATTATTTTTATTTTTATTTTTAAAGATGGCTCAATATTGATCTTACTTATTTTTGGCTGCAGTAGGTAACTTTTGTAAAAATATATTTTTTACATATTTGTTAAACCTGTCATTATGTCCTGACAGTAGAATATGAGACAGATAATCTGTGAAAAAATCAAGCTCCTCTGGCTCCTCCCAGTGGTCCTATTGCCATTTGCAGAAATACACCGCTCCCGGTAAGAAACAACCAATCAGAGCTGCGGTCCGTAACTTTGTTTGTGTCCAAAATTTACAAAATGTATATAATAAGCGAGTACACCATGAATCCATTTTCCAAACCGTGTTTTTGGCTTGTCCTGAATCACTAGGGTGCACCTATAATAAGTGTTTATATTCGGCTACGATATTCTTCCGCAAGACGCAAGCAGTTCTGTTTATTAACCGCTAGAGCCTCTAAAGTTACCTACCGCAGCTTTAAGGCTGTTGGATAAATGTTTTGTTTTAGAGGGTAAGTGTGAAGTAGCTGTAGTAGGAAGAGAGGTATGTACAAAGGTATGTTGATGAAAGTATATATGGATGGAGGACACTTTTCCAGGTAGAGGGACACAGAATGATTCACTGGAAAAGATAATATGTGAAGAAAGACTAGTGCAAGTGCAGATATTGTGGGATTAAGTAAGTAGATGAATGTATATGGGAAGTAAGAATGTATATGGGAAGTATTTTGTACAGAATAATGTGTTTATTACTAGAAATGTCAGACAGTACCAGAGATGTTAAGTATATGCACCTGCTTAAGTTGACCAACAGCCTGCATTATTAGCATGCATCACAACTACACCTGACCTCATTTATTAGACCAGATGTGGGTTATTAGACCCCACATTGATCTAAAACGGGGGACTGAAGGAAGGGATGCCGAGTTGCCATATCCTTCATACTGATATTAATTATATTATTACATGATTTCTTGTTTGACTATTAATCAAGTTATGGCAAGAGTGAAATGTGTAACCTTATATGCGCTTATGAGATATTAAAGAATCCTGTTCTACCCTGTATTTCTTTTCCTCAAGATTAATGTCCACATGTGTGTGTATCCAACCGTAATAAGACACTCATCAGTGCTAGAAAGCCTTGAATTTTAGATAAGTTCTCTGTGTATGTATGTATCTGTCTGTACAGGGAGAAGCTCAGACATTCCCAGGACAAACGATCAGCTGCCAGTGTCCAGCATATCAGATATACGTCTTTGGAGAGTTTATCTAGGTTTTGGAACCAATCAGAATTTTGTTGACTTATGTATTGACGCAATTAGTATCCTCTGTCAGGGTATAACTGTGGTTGATTTTGAGTTGTACGGGGGCGGTCTACAAACTCCGTCGAGAGTATTGAAGCTGACTTCTGCTGATGAAATTGCAAACTATTTTCTTCAAGTAAAATTATTATTATTATTATTATTAATTGAACTCATCTCTGACTCCTGGTCTTCATTGCCAAATATCTGGTCCTTGGGTTTTAACTGTAAATTCCCCAACAGTAGCTTGGCAATGTTTCTAAGATGGAAGAATGCAGTTTTTGTAACATGGGAAATATGATTTTCAAAAGACAGTTTCTGTCTAATATAACACCCAGCTTTTTGACTGTAGAGGAAGTAACAGTACATTCGTCTAGTTTTTAACACACTCTGTTAGTTTAGATAATTTAGAAGTTTCATCTGGTCTCGTTGATAAATATAGTTGAGCATCATCAGCATAACAGTGAAAACTAATCCCATATTTTCTAATAATATTACCAAGGGGCAACATGTATATTAAAAAAATAGAAGAGGACCTAGGACAGTTCCTTGTTTCAATTACAATTACATTTTGGGCTAAAAGTGTGTTGTAACGCAAGCATTACTGAACATGTACCTAGTAAAATATTACTGAAAATTGATTGATGCCTTACACTATTGCATTACAGCAAAATGTAATATGTTACTTTATACTACAGGGCCATTGAATGCTTTAATCTGATTGGCTAATGAACGTTTTGAGGTGTGCAATTATTTTCTGGGAAACGCACAGCGAACGTAGTTCCAGGCAACTATCCTGACCGCATTACAGTTCCATATCACATCGCATAGAAAAGCTGTAATAATTGTCACACATTTTGCACAAAAGGAGATTTTTATGTTAACCTATATAGTATAGCAACTTTAAAGCCACACGTGGCCTTTCTCACTAGCGAGGTAATAACAGAGCTGTTTAGAGACGCACAGAGATAGCCTAATTCCTAATTCCTCTTTCTCTCTTTGTGTGTCTCTGTCTCTCTCGCTCTCTTTCTTATAACTTCATCAATAACTGCATTAGAATGCTATCAACGGCTCAAGCCTCTATTACCAGCATTAAAATTATGTTTTGGAACTAGCAAAAGTGGCATTGAATGAAATGCGGAAGAAACAATCCTACTCACAATAGCAATTTAAGCACAAAAACCAGAGGAATCTCTGGTCCGATCCTAATCAATGGAAAGGTTATTTATTCATGTTTCAGATTATTTATAAATCTCAAATAAATAAAAAAAATCATTTAAGACTGGGTTTGTGGTCCAGGGTCTCTCTCTCACGCACACACACACACACACACACACACACGCACACACACACATGTTTGTTTTTGTGAAAAGTGGGGACATCCCATAGGCGTAATGGTTTTTATTCTGTACAAATTGTATATTCTATCGCCCTTCACCAACCCCACCCCTAACCCTAACCCTCACAGGAAACTTTGTGCATTTTTACTTTCTCAAAAAAACTCATTCTGTATGATTTATAAGCGTTTTGAAAAATGGGGACATGGGTTATGTCCTCATAAGTCACCCTCTCCTTGTAATACCTGTGTCATACCCATGTCATTATACAAAGTTGTGTCCTGATATGTCACAAAAACATGCCCACACACACAAACACACGCACACACACACACACACACTTATTTGCACTACTCATATTTTCATAGACTGTACATGGTTAAAGCTATTACACTATATAAACTGTCTAAAGTTGTTACTGTACAAGCACAGTAAACTATTTATATAAAAAATATCATTGCACTACTGATATTTTGAATAGAATACATAGTTTAACAAGATTTTTGCACACTCATCCAACTGTATTTATTGCCACTGTTCTCACGTTGCTGCTGTTCATAATGTATATATAATCCTTCATTGCTCTGTTCATAATGTACATACAATCCCTACATCACGTTCATATTTATATATACTCTTCTCAGTATTGTACATAGCAACTCCACTGTTCATTCTGTATATCATAGCTTTACTTTGCACTTTTATGTATATAACTGACCAGATGGCGTTACACCAGCCTGTCTGAAAATCTGTGCTGACCAGCTGGCCCCCATCTTTTCACAGATCTTCAACAGATCCCTGGAGTTGTGTGAAGTGCCTTCCTGCTTCAAACGCTCCACCATCATCCCCATTCCAAAGAAACCCAAGATAACAGGACTTAACGACTACAGGCCTGTGGCTCTAACGTCTGTCGTCATGAAGTCGTTTGAAAAACTGGTTCAGGCTTATCTGAAGGATATCACTGGACCCTTACTGGACCCCCTGCAGTTTGCTTACCGAGCAAACAGGTCCGTGGATGATGCAATCAACATGGGATTGCACTTCATCCTGCAACATCTGGAAAAAACAGGGACTTATGTGAGGATCCTGTTTGTGGACTATAGTTCGGCTTTCAACACCATCATCCCAACAGCCCTTCAGACCAAACTGACCCAGCTCTCTGTTCCTAGCTCTATCTGTCAGTGGATCACCAGCTTTCTGACAGATAGGCAACAGTTAGTGAGACTGGGGAAATTCATGTCAAACAGCTGCTCCACCAACACTGGCGCCCCTCAGGGATGTGTTCTCTCCCCTCTGCTCTTCTCCCTGTACACCAACGACTGCACCTCTTTAAGTTTGCAGACGACACTACAGTCATCGGCCTCATCCAGGACGGTGATGAGTCTGCTTACAGACAAGAGGTTGAGCAGCTGGCTCTCTGGTGCAGTCTTAACAACCTGGAGCTGAACACGCTCAAAACAGTGGAGATGATCATGAACTTCAGGAGAAAACCCCCTGCACTTTCCCCACTCACCATCATGAACAGCACTGTGACTGCAGTGGAGTCATTCAGATTCCTGGGAACCACCATCTCTCAGGACCTGAAGTGGGACAATCGCAGGAGCTGCTGAAACAGTTCTACTCAGCCATCATTGAGTCTGTCCTGTGTACTTCAATAACTGTCTGGTTTGGTTTCAGTCTGGTTTCAGACATCAGAAGACTACAGAGAACTGTTTGGACTGCTGAAAGGATTATTGGTGCTCCCCTGCCCACCCTTCAAGAACTGTATACATCCAGAGTGAGGAAAAGGGCTCAGGAAATCACTCTGGATCCCTCACATCCAAGTTACCCCATCTTTGAACTTTTGCCATCTGGCCGGCACTTCAGAGCCGCAAATACCAGAACAGTCAGGCACAAGAACAGTTTCTTCCCTCAGGCAATCTACCTCATGAACAGTTAAATGTTCCCCACTTATGCTTTAATTTATTTGTTACCCCTACATCCTAGAACATCCCTGCATCTTATTCAATCCTATTCCATGACCATTTATAGCATTGTTTATACACTTATTTATTTGCCTATTTTTATTTTATTTTTTTGTCTGTGTGTTGTTGTCTCTGTGTACTGGAAGCTAATGTCACTAAAACAAATTCCTTGTATGCGCAAGCATACTTGGAAATAAAGATCTTTCTGATTCTGATTCTGATAAAACACTATATTCTTGCACTTCTGGTTAGATGCTAACTGCATTTCATTAGCTCTGTACTTGTACTCTGCATAATGGCAATAAAGTTTAATCGAATCTAATCTAATCTAAAAAAAAACAGTTGATCATGTGTTGTTACTCTGTCCTAGGTGTGAACAGGAAAGGAATGAACTAAAAAGAGAATCACAGAAACTTAGGATGCAATCAATTTTCAATCTGAAACACATTAAACACAAAACAAGTCAGACGCACTAACAAAGAGGCTAAATGACTGCAGGGAATCATGGCTTTGAGAGTCAAAAAAAAAAAAAACCTTCCCCAAACTACTTCTTTTTTGGCAGCTGTCACTTGTTATATATATTGTGTTTAATGCAATTAAATTATGTCATTTTTAAGTGTGATTTTTGGACCGCTGTGGGGATCATTTATTTTTAATAAGAGGGACAGAAAAGAATGAAAAGTGATGAAGAAACTTGTGTTTCACCGCTCTTCTCAAACTCTCTGAATCTCTAACAGAGAAACTATTTAAAGATACAATACCATAGAACACCAAACTCACATTAACACAAATACATCTGATTGAACTGAAGAAAATAAGAAGAAAGTGTATCACATCATAAACAGCAAAGTAAAATGACATTCAGACAAGTATGGTGACCCATACTCAGAATTGGTGCACTGCATTTAACCCATCTAAAGTGCACACACACAGAGCAGTGGGCATTTATGCTGCGGTGCCCGGGGAGCAGTTGGGGGTTCAATGCCTTGCTCAAGGGCACCTAAGTCGTGGTATTGCCGGCCCGAGATTCAAACCCACAACCCTAGGGTTAGGAGTCAAACTCTTAACCACTAGGCCACGACTTCTCCAGCAAGAGCACACGTCCACAGACCCTCCATCTTTCACAAGCAGCTCAGATAAATACATGTTTTCTGAAACTCTGTATCTGATCCACACGCAACACATCATCACATTAATCTGAACAATAAAGAATTCATAGAGCCTCCTACACACAATCATTCATTTATCTTCAGCTGAACACTGTTAATAACTGAAAAACTGAAGATAGAGTAGAATATAGTGAAATACTCACAGATCATGAGAGGCAGTACACTGGAGGCCATACTGACACATTAACAGACTGTTTTAACAGTGATGCGTCTCTAAATCAGACACTTCCTGCATTTCACAGTTCAAGAAGAGATGAGGGAGGAGACACAACTCTACACAGAAACACAAAACAGGAAGAAAAAGAGATTGATTGTAAGATATTTAGCTGCTCTTTCAGTGCAAGCAAGTTGTTAAAGCTGTTTTTGTACTTGAAAAGAGTAATTGGTAATAGTCTCCAGGTAATTGTTCTCACACTGCATTATTTTGTTGTTCACAGTCAGAGCTGCACACATTACAGACAGACCAGTGAATGAAGTAAAACCATGAGGTGAATAATGAAGGTCTGTTCATGTAAGTCCTGCTCTTATTTGAGTTATCCTCACATCAACAATAGCCGCGGCCCGGTTAATGACAACTAATCTACTTTTACACAATGATTGAGATAATCAACAATAATCCAATGTATCTGGTATTAAATTCTGGCTATATCTACATATTTTCCTTCTATTTATAGTTTATTAAAACATGGTTCCTGTAACATGATTAGACAAAAATGCAACCACTTTGCTGTCATGAAAGTATTATTGCATAAATATTGCATGCATCACCATATTTCATATATAAAGACTATTCAGCAGCAATAACCCAGAATCAAAACCCATTCTGATTGTTGAAAGCAGCAATGGGACGCTTGCCACAACTGTACAGACTGGAGCAGGACCACCAAAAGTCCTCACAGACAAAAGATGATCGTCTCAGGTTTGACTGTCGATATGCAGAACAAGAACTGACTGAAGCTTCTCACTAGAAATGTTGCTTCACCAGCTGCTATTATTGCTGATTTAGTGTCAAACTAAATATTAGAAAACAGAGACTTAAATCTGATATTAGACAGGGATTCTAAGAAGGGTAAGTAAATGAGAATGACATGCACATGTTGTTGTGGATCTTTTGGTCCTCTCATAGTATTTTGAGGTTTATGAAACTATAGATGCAGAATAAGAATAACTATCTTCCCCGCTCTGGTTAAAACTATAGAGTAGAAATAGAGCAGACGTCTAAGCACAACCATCAGCTCAACCTTTATTAGGCCTCTTAACACTTCTGTCATTTTCTTTCTACACGCAGCTCCTAAAGTTAGCAAAGCACAAATAACAATGTGTCTTCAATGATGAGCTGAAAAAAGCCAGTGCAACAACTGAAAATGTGATGCATATTGCCACAACTGAGAATTTTTATTATTATTATTTTTTTTTTTTACTTGCATTGCATTTCAGTCTAACCTGACCAAAAACAGACTTTTACAAATGATGGCATGGCTGGCTACGGCTGCATCCAAAAACTGTAAAATGGTCACGTGACACGCGTTTTAGGTTGTGTAGTGTAAACGGAGATCGTTTCTGAAACGACACAGTGTTTTTTTTTTTTTTTTGTATCGAAAGGGATTTTTGTTTTTTATTTTGTTTTTTTGAATAATGGCAAGTATGCCAAACAGACCGCCCGTATGTTCACCCGAGGTAAAGCCCCAGAGAAGCAGCTGGCGACTAAAGCCGCTGTAAGAGTTCACCCGCAACCGGAGGTGTAAGGAAGCCTCATCGTTACAGGCCCGGTACCGTGTCTCTAAGAGAGATTTGTCGTTATCAGAAGTGTAATGAACTGCTAATTCACAAACTGTCCTTCAGCGTCTGCTGAGAGAAATCTCTCAAGATTGAGAGACGGAATGGAACCAGAGCTCCGCTGTCATGGCCCTGCAGGAGGATAGAGAGGCTTATTTGGTCTGTTTGAGGACACCAACTTGTGCTCCATTCACGCCAAGAGGGTCACCATCATGCCACAAAAACATCCAGCTGTCCCGCCGCATCCGCGGGAGCGCGCTTCAATCAACAGCTGCTCCAGACACACCAACTACTAAAAGATCTGAGCTGTAGTTTATTATCAGTTAGGATATATTATCAAAATATTACTAAAGCATGCTAAAATAACATGATAGATAAGCGGCGTTCTAGACTGTTTAAACCATTTACGTTGTTAACGGAAATAATGACAGTAGTCAGGAATATTTGTATTCTTATAGTATGAAATATTTAATAATATTAATAATAATAATACATGTAGTTATTTAAACCCCGTTTATGAATATTGCAAGACTGAACTCGACACTTGAATGAGTGACGTTTAGTAGCCCCGCCCCATGATCGTGGTTTCACCTAGGTCGTTTAAGCGAAGACTAACATCCACCTCTCCTTTGATGTTCTCAGATCATCTATCTTCGTTTGTGTGAGTTGAAAGGAGAGTGTGGAGATGTCTGGATAAGGAAAAGGTGTTTCTGGATAACGTTATTCGTGATGCTGTGAGCTACACTGAGCTCACTAAAAGAAACCCCGTCACTGCCGTGATGTTGTGTGTGTTCTGAAACGACAGGGACGCTCTGTGTAAAAGACTCCTGAACAAAACTAAACCCCACCGACTCTTTTAAGAGACACACTGTTACACGCCAAGAAAAGTTTACAAATAATTATATTATTTAATATACATTATAAAAATAATAATTTGAGGATTTAAAAAAGTGAACACTAACGGATGGAGGATGATTGTAACACATGAGATGGGGGGCGGGCTTCACATTTTAAAGCCTCTGATTTGCTTTAATGTGGCCAATGAAATCATTCTGTGGGTTGGTCAACGGAGACACCAATCACAGACCGTCGTTTTCTCTTTAGAAATTATCATAGAGCAGTGAATAAACACACGAGTGATGGAGCCAAGACTCAAGCAACAAGATTTTTTGACATGGTAAAAAAATACAAATATAAAAAAGTATTTTTATATTGCAAAGGCATATACACATTTAAATGAACATTTAACATCCATAAAAATAGAAGTACGTAGCATATAGAGTATGTATATGTGTATACAGTAAAACTAAAGTACTACTAATAATACTAATAAAAAGTCAGAAGGACTGGATCCTGTCATGTCAGTCTCTGTGTGTTGTACAGTGAACACTTCTGGTGGCTTCACTGACTGTTGGCAGTTTAGAACGCGATGATTGATCCAGTCTTACATAGATCAGTGGGTTCTATACATTTTGTGGTATGTGGTGACTCGCGTGATCTGCTCCGTGCTCTCATGTCTCACCGGAGCAAAGTGTGTGCGGTGCGGTGTTTAGTTAGACCAGAGACAATTTATAAGAGACATTAAACTTCCTCAATCATCTATAAGGGTCTTTCACACAGGACGCGGTATGCAAGGTACTTCAGATACAACGCGATTTGCGCTGCGCTATGCCAAGAGCAAAGTAGGTGGAGTTTTCAAAACTGCCCATACATACGTTCTATTTATAACAGTTCTTCTATCTAATAATGTGCAGGCCTGTTAATTGTATCGTACAGCTCAGGAAATTCCGACACAGTACAGTACTAGTCCATCCATTTTGATTTCCATGCTTGTTTGGATGCCCCGATCGATTCTAGGCTGCGCTGGTAATCGTCACAGAGTGCAGCGGCAAAAGTTGAACTATTTTGAACTTTGACCGTGGCGTGCGCACCGCTGCGCTTGCGCTTTGGTCGACGCAGCAACAAAACGTCCTTGTGTGGCGCAAGCCATTGAAATGAATGGGTTTTATAGCGCAGTGCTGCCCATACCGTGTCCTGTGTGAAAGGCCCAATAGAGCATCACAGTCCCACACACAGCCCGAGAGAGCTTAGGTGCCGGAAGTAAATTTCCCATTCATTTCTCCCACATTTTTAAAAAAAAATCCGTATCTAGAGCATGTCTGAGGATAACCAGCTGCAGCACAATACTACGATATTTCTTCAAGACCAGATCGTGGAGACCTTTTTATCGTCCATGATAAAAAATCGTCATATCGCATACCCCTAGTTTATAGTTTATCTATATCAAAGGTAGGCTATATTTGTGTATAAAGTTGGGGATCAAACTGTATTCCCGGTCCCGCCCATTCCTGCTGAAACTTTATTCCCGTCCCAATCCCGTGATTCATAGTGATTTTGTTCAGTGATTGAATCCCGAATATATGTCATCCTCTATTGCAGATGAGCTCATCTAATAGACATGAAACAGGCATCTGACTGATGTGTGTGTGTGTGTGTGTGATATTGTGTAGAATTCACTGTTGTCAACATTGTAAACAAACAAATAAACTAAACATAAGTTATCTATTTTATTTGTCAGTTTGCTATATTGATAATTTAAGGAATATTTGTATTGGATAAAAAGTGAGTTACATCAGTAACTAACTCAACATCTAAATCTAGTATATCACAAATAAATCACAGAGGAGACTGACTCTGATCTGGATCTTACAGGGACAGATGAGACACACGGGTGTTTTTCCAGTGCTGAGTGACTGACTGTGTGTGTGTGTGTGCGTGTGCGTGTGTGTGTGTGTGTGTGTGTGTGTGTTTTTGTAGGATATGAAATGTCTGCAGACTGGTGTGTGCAATGAGGATGGAGAAGTCCACTGCATCATCCTGGAAATGGTCCAGTGACACAGATAAGATGCTCCATCACATCTAGCAACGGACAATCAGAATTCCATAAAGCGGTAAATAAAAATTTCATGTGTTTATCATACTATGAGAAGCTATACAAAAAAAAAAAAAAAGTGTAATGAGGATTTTGCACAAAGTTATTGAAAAAAATATTCAAGAGATAACAATTTTGGGTTTTCTTAATTAAGAAAATAATAATAATTAAAATGATTGAAGGATAAAACTTTGATCAAATGAGTGAAGTTAAAAATATAAAAACCTAAATTAACAGTATTGGCTATACTACAATCACAAAATAAAAAGGTAGCCATTTCTTCAACAAGAACACACATGGACAAGTGTTATCATTATCAAGATACTTACAAATACATTAATTAAACCTTTCACTCATATCTTTAAGTTTTTGTGCTTGTTTTAACTTCTTAGGTCACATGATCAACATAGCGTATGATGATATCCAAATTGCATTCATGCTTCATACATACATACACACTGTTAAAAATGTATTGTAATTTTACAGGAAATTCCTGGCAACTAATTGCCGTGAATTTACAGCAAGTAATATACAGGTAATATATTGTTTTTTTTTTTTAATACAATAGAGTCCTGTATTTATACACCAGTGCTACTGTGATTAAAGTAGCATTATTACAGTAAAATGATGTAATTTATTTTAATTTACTGTATTTTTACAGGAGACAATTACAATTGAATATTGTAATTCAAAATATATTGTGTATATATATATATATATATATATATATATATATATATATATATATATATATATATATATATATATATATATATATATATATATTGTTATTTCTAAACATAATAAAATACTGCAATTTTCCATCTTGCAAAATTAAAACCAAAACAATGGCAACTTTTTTTATTTTTTATTATTAACACACTATGCAACATCACATATTACAAACTTATTGTATCTGTTTGTTTGTTTTTTTCATACAAACAAAATTACAGTTTCACTGAAGAATTTTGCTCACTTCCAGATGTCCAGATAGTCTATCATCAGGGGGAATATGGTAATAAATAACAAAAGATCCCAACCAGTCTTGAACTGGGGAAACTGTGAGGTGTGGGGAGGGCATCAATACTAGCCCATCAACTCAAAGTCCAGGAGTCTTCTTAATAGGTTGCAGACAGGTGCGTTGAGCCCATGTCTCTTCTCTGCTTTGCTGACATCTTGGAGTTGATTCCACAAAAAGCTCTGAAAATAGAGAGAGTGAAAACAAGTTTTCATATCAGTTAATGATAGTAGTTCTTATCCGGTAGCTTCTGTCATGATGATTTACCACTTTGACCTTTGACCTTTTGACAGGTTGAACTTCCGGTAACCTTATGATGGATGGGCTGAACTTTCCGAATGAGTTTATGGGTTAACCTATTGACCCCTTCCCATGCATCGATCATGTGGTTTTGACAGAAGCTTTTACCCTATTGACCTAGTTAGTTCTAAATCATGGTTTTTGACGTGTGGTTTTACGGTATATGAACCCTCCCCACGCATCGATCATGTGGTTTTGACAGAAGCTTTTACCCTATTGACCTAGTTAGTTCTAAATTATATTTTTTACGGGTGGTTTTGTGCTATATGAAACTCTCCCCACGCTGTTTGTCCCAGTTAGCTTGTTTGAACTTTGTCCCAGTCATACGGTTATGTGTGTGTGTGTGTGTGTCCCACTCCCATTACATTCATGAGCAGTATATAAATGGGATCGGTGTGTTCTACATGCACTACCGGAAAGGGAAACATGAGCTACATGAGCATGGATGGTTTATCCCCCCCTTAATCGGCAGATGCGGGGCCGAGCAACAGGATGGCGAATAGTCTGACTATGGCGCCGAGAAAACCTTTCGGACACATCAGTTTGACAAGTTTTCTCCATGAAATTTCGGAATGGACTAAAGGTGAATTTATGATGCATAGTAACCACATATTCAAATACCAATTTCACATACCAACTCGAGTTGTTACGCTCTACACCACTGACGGCCTCAGTGAATTTCAGGCTGGGGAAGACGAGTGTCTGGTATTTCCTGAAAAAGACTGGTCTCTATTTTACAAACGTGTCTGGAATGATCTGAATAACGGCGGCGAAGAGCCTTTGTACGTGGCGGAGTGGGATGGGGCGATCCCGAATGTCCGGTACCGTGTGGTGGGTGACCATACTCAAAAGAGGCCAAATGATTCTGTTTACATATTCTGCTGTAAAGACAAGACAAAGCTCAACAATGCACGGTTTGGGCGCATCTTGCCTAACGCAAGCATCATTTATAGCTGCGGTATCTCTTTCGGCAGCATTCTCGACCCTCCCGACGACGACCCAACCCTACATACTCCGACTGATGCCAGCGGTCCATCGGGCCTCCACAACGACTGGGTCTCGGCTAAAACACTCAGACGGCGCATAGAGTTGCAATCATGCTTTGAAAACGATTGGGCTCCCGACAACATCGTCACCCATGAAGCCTCGGACCTCCAAAACGACTCTGGTCCGGCTATCAAACGTAGCTTATACTCTGATCCGATGATCGGGAGCGCCTGCCCCCACGGAGGGGACAAAAATTTAGGGGTCCAATCGCACGACTCATCTTCATTCAACCGAACCCTTCCTCATTCTAATCCTGGCTTCGACACCACAGACGGATGTTTCAGCGGCGTCGGATTCAAAATCGTAAAAGTCGCGACTGTGGTTTTGCTGCAACATCTCATCAACGACAAGCAGAAGGACGAGTGCGAGGGCTGTGCGATTAACATCATCATCATTATTATTATTATTAATATTTTTCAGGTTTTTTTAGGGGGAATAAATTTAAAGAACTGCATTGTTTTTACATTTGTTAGAGTTATCTCTATTTGTCACATTTATATTATTTACATCAAGCTTTTGAATGGTATAGTATTGTATATTGTTATTGAAACTTCATAATGTTTCACTTGATTATACATTTAGTCAGGAATTATAGTTTGGAAAAAGTATTTGGAAAAAGTCTAACTAGTAAAATGTTTACACGTTATGTGAAAACTAGTACAAATACATAAAAAGAGACTTACTCATGTTTATGATCTCTGCTGAATAAAGTGCTTCATTCTTTTTTCTGAGGAAATCCATTTCTCAAATCCTCAACCACATCACATCTTTTTGGAGTGATTTATGTCTTATTCCTCTCATCGCGAAGCAAACAGTAAAATAAAATAAAAACTTGAAGAACAGTCTGGCTGCTTTTTCTTCTGTGTGGGCGTATTCAAGCCGCGCGCTTCAGTTTGAATCTGAATAGCGCGTTAAGCGCGGGGGAGTGGTCACATTAAATATAATGAAGGGAGACATGCAAAATAGACATCGCGTTGTTTTCATATGGATTACTTTATCTCAGAATATTTGTTTTCGGCAGCACTTGTTTATTTTAAAAGTAGACATTTCAGGCTTTCTATAGATATCTCTCTCATGTCTCTTCGTTGAGTATTCACGGAGTTACAGTTCATTTTAATGACGTGTTTGTAAATGAAGATCAGCGCACACAAAGGCTGCAGACAGCGCACCTGGTTTGTTATCTTTGTTTTATAAGTGCACAAAGGTGTTTTGTTATTATGTGTGTATCCAAAAAAAAGTAGACTCTTTACAGATTCGATTGATGTATTGCTCTTATCTGTACGATTAAAACTGAGAGTGTAATTTAAGTTCTTTTCGGGGTTATCCGGAGAAAATGACTCAAAACGCATATATGCGTTAATCGACTTCAAAGGGTTAATAATTTCGCTACTGCTACCGATTTGAAAGCCAGCACCGTGGAATGATTTAACAGAACGTTAAAAAGTTGCATGTGGAGATTTTGAATGGCTACAAGTTCCCGTCGATACATAGATGTTTTACAAGACATCATGCAGGGGTACAACACCAGTTATCATCGAAGTATCAGAATGAGACCCGTGGACGTCGGCAAAGAAAACGAGGATCAAGTGTTTCAAAACTTGTACGGCGATATTAAGAAGACCGAGAGACCCGTATTTAATTTCAAAGTCGGCGACGTCGTCAGGATTTCTAAAGTGAGAGTCTTTTTATCTCTCACAATGTTTTCCATCTGAGCCAGGATGCATTTGGATCTATCATGAGACGTCACATAGCTGTCAACCAGACCAATCAGGGATTCGAGACAGAAAGCTTTGGAATTTTTAGCATTCAGAGTTATGCCCTTAGCTTTCATGGAAAATGGAAGCTTTAGCATAAGTTCTGCCAGGAAGACTCAATTGTTAGCGTCACCTATTACCTTTTCAATCTTCCAATCACGTTCTAATAATAGAAGTATAAAAGAACCTGTGCTTACACTTGTCTGAGTTTGCAGATGCTGAACACGTCACTCAGTTGCTCGCGTTCAGTTGCCGACCAAAAAAAAAAAAAATGTCTCAAAACTCGCAATACATTTGTGATTACTCCGACTCCGACAATGAAATCGTCCTGCCATCTCCTGTTACCGCTCGCCGAAGTTCGCGTTTACAGTGCCGCACTTCACCATGGGCTCAGTGGTCTTCGGAAAATATATACAAAGCTCTCGAAAACGCCGGAATACCAATAAGCCAAGGTCTCTCAAGAGAAGATATACTTTCTCTCGCCTATAACACGCTAGGCTATCCCCCGGTTCCTACCCAAACAACTCCAAAACCTTCAACATCGACAACTCAGACAAAACAATCCGGAAGGAAAAGAACGGCTAAATCATCTTCACCCGTTCCCGCAAAAAGAACATCACAACTTGCCAGAGCTCCGTCTCCACCTCAATGCATCGAATCCACCGATACAAATCTCCATCTCATCTCTGCTGTTCAAAATCTCTCCAAAACAGTCATAGAACTACAATCAAAAATGACTAACCTCGAACATTCTTTTATCAGTTCCCACTCAAGTACAGATCCGGCAATACACTCCTCAGCTATTCCACAATCTCGTCCTCCTCCTTCTGGAATTAGTAACTATCAGAGCATGCCATCGACTTCAGCTTCCTCGCCACCTTCCCAGCTCACTATCCAGACGCCTTTTCAAAATGTCTCCGCTTCACCGGCTTCCTCAAACTTCAACCTTTCCACAGCAACTCCAGCACAAGCATTCGGTAGGCGTTTTGTTCCACCAGCCGCCGCAACAGTGTCTAACCATTTAAGAAGCAATATCATCCAAGGTAAGGACATCAATCTTGCTACCTTACTGCTTCCTTCGCCTGCTGCCGACAGGAAAATGGTCAACTGTGGTGACGTGGCAGTACTTCTTAAAACTTCCGATCCCCGTTTACAACGAAATCTCTCGTTTGGCGAATTCGTCATTGCATTCAGTATTTATAGAGACATTCTGTGTCAAACATACCCCGAGAGAAGGGAAGAGCTAGATCTTTATCTATCAATGATGGCGGACTTCAGTCAAAGATACGGGGGAACTCTATTTTACGAGTACCACAAGTCCTTCTCAGCAAAATCTGCCTCCTTTATCTCACTTTTTAATTCAAGACTAGACTGGTCAGTTACCGACACCGAACTGCTCGTCCGCCATTTCAGAGGCCAAAAGAGCTTAACATGCGCCATTTGCAGCGCTCACGGTCACAAGGCTTCATTTTGCCCTAAAGCGTTTGCTAGTAACGCTCCAGCCGCTGTCCACGGTCCTGAAAATGTAAGCCTCTCTTCAAACTCCAGAGGTCGCTCTACTACGGCAGAATTCAATAATGTAGCTCTATGTTTTCAATTTAATGAGGCCGTTTGTTCTTTTCCTAACTGCAAATTTGCTCATATTTGTAGTGTTTGCAAGGATCCACACCCGAAATCTGTTTGTCCACGCCGGTACAAACCTGCACCCCGAGGGAAAGCCCTAATTCGGAAAAAATTTTGAATAAACACCCATCTACTCCTATTAATATTCCCAACCTTTCAAGCTACCTCTCTTCTCACCCCGATCCGGTATTTGTTGATTATTTAATCACCGGTTTGTCCCAAGGGTTTCGGGTGGGTATCCTCTCTCCTCTTTCTGCCTCTTTTGTTGCAAAAAATTTGCAATCCGCAAGACAGGAACCTGAAGTGGTTTCAGTTCTTTTAGATAAAGAGGTTAATAAAGGATATGTTATCGGCCCCTTCACTTCTCCTCCTTTTTCTCCTTTTCGGATTAATGCCATCGGCATCGCAACTCGCAAATATTCCGGTAAAAAACGTCTAATCTTTGATATGTCTTCTCCACATTCCTCCAACATAGCTAGCGTTAACGAAAACATTCCCCTAACACCTTTTTCTCTTCATTACGCTACGGTGGATAACGCCATCCAGTTAATAAAATTAGCTGGTCCTGGCGCTTGGTTAGCCAAAGCTGACATTACCGACGCTTTTAAAATTATTCCAATTCACCCATCTGATTGGCCGTATTTTGGAGTGAAATGGAACTCAAAATTCTACTTCGCTGTGAGGCTGACGTTCGGTTGTAGAAGTAGCCCGCATATTTTCAACAGTCTCTCAGAAGCTCTGTGTTGGATTCTACTGAACATCTGTAAGCTTCCTTTCGTTTTGCATTTACTAGACGATTTTCTGCTAGTCGACTTTCCATCTTCACAATCTTCCATCCTTAGTATTCTTAAACAAATATTTAGCGACGTCGGCGTTCCACTCTCTGCCGAAAAAACATTAGGCCCTTCTACTTCGTTAGAATTCTTAGGCATTTCCCTTGACACAGTCAAAATGCAAGCTTCTTTGCCACAAGAGAAACTCCTAAGGATCAGGTCATTTCTGGAATCTTTTTCCTCTCTACGCTGCGTCACGAAACGAGACATGCTCTCTCTGCTCGGTCACCTCAATTTCGCCATGAGCATCATACCACAAGGCAGAACATTTATCTCTCGGCTGTTAACTATGGCCCATTCCGTCCAAAAATTAAGCGATCCGATCCAGTTAGATGACGGTTGTCTCTCCGATATAAAATTTTGGACTCAGTTGCTTAATGATTGGAATGGTATTTCTTTCTTTTACAATGACGCCTTTGAATCCTCCGCAGACCTTCATTTATTTACCGATGCTGCCCCATCCATCGGCTTCGGTGGGTTTTTTCGAGGGCAATGGTTCGCAGAGAAGTGGCCAAACAAATTCCCTAAGAAAGAATCAGGTTCCGTGTCTTCTGCGCTCTACGAGATTTATCCTCTGGTAGTTGCTAGTGTAATCTGGGGTTCAGCGTGGTCAAGGAAACGCATTTTGCTGTTTTGCGACAACGAAGCCACTGTTGCCATTATCAATAAAGGCAGGTCATCGTGCCAAACGATCATGCCTTTTTTGAGGCGTTTAATCTGGCAATCCGTCACTTTCAATTTTATTATTAAAGCTGCTCATATACCAGGGCACTGCAACGTTATTGCTGACGCGCTCTCCCGCTTTCGTTTTCAGACGTTCAGACGACTTTGCCCTTCAGCCAATACAGAACCAACACCCTGCCCTCCCCTATCAGCAACTATGTTAAATTAGACGATTTGCAAAGATCAGCTAGGCATTACATGTCTAAAGGAGTTGCTCCTTCAACTTTTAAAGCTTACACTTCAGCTTGGTCTTCTTTTCTAATGTTTTGCTACTCCTTCCAGATACCTTTATTTCCTATTCTGGTTACCACGGTTTGCTCGTTCCTTGTTTTTAATTTCGAAAATCGCAATTTAAAAATTTAAGATTTTCCAAGTCTCTTCACTGATTCTTCCGTTAGATTACTGCTCAAAGGCTTCGCTAAATCCTCTACGAATTCCCCCGACAAAAGGTTGCCTTTTTCTTTGCCTCTGTTGCAAAGATTAATCCTTTCCCTACGCAATGGCCTTTTTTCCATATACTCCAATATTCTGCTAGAAGCAGTGTTCTTAACTGCTTTCTATGGATTTATGCGCCCAGGCGAATTCACTTCAGCATCTAAACGTTTTGATCCTGTCCGTGGTCTCTGTCTCTCTGACTTACATTTCTCTCCTAACTTCTTTACACTTTTTCTTAAACACTCTAAAAATGACTCTTCTGGTTCTGGTGTTTCCATAACAATATCCAAAATAAGCAATAATTTCTGTCCCTTCACATCTATGATTAGATTCCTCAAAATTCGCCCTAGATCCTCAGATCACTCACCCCTATTCTCACTCTCTAACGGAGCTCCTCTTTCTAAAACCTGGTTCAGATCTCATCTAGTTTCTGTCCTTAAAAACTGTAGCCTATCCCCTTCCCTGTATACTGGACACTCATTTAGGATAGGAGCAGCTACTACAGCAGCCGAACGCGGCGTTCCTACAGCAGCTATTAAGATTCTGGGAAGATGGTCTTCCTCTGCTTTTGAGTCTTACATAAGACCTGACCTTAAGACCATCCTCGAAGCTCAGCAAGCTCTGCAATAATAATTCAGGTAAATTCCTATGCAACTACTGGTGGTGGTGCCATGCTCTATCTATCTGTCAAAGTACAGTTTTCATAATTCATGCCATGTATTAGTTGCGTTGTTCTGAGTCACCTTGTCTATGTGTGGCTCAGCGTGGCCTTGTCTATGTGGCTCAGCGTGGCCTTGTCTATGTGGCTCAGCGTGGCCTTGTCTATGTGGCTCAGCGTGGCCTTGTCTATGTGGCTCAGCGTGGCCTAGTCTATGTGGCTCAGCGTGACCTTGTCTATGTGTGGCTCAGCGTGGCCTTGTCTATGTGGCTCAGCGTGGCCTTGTCTATGTGGCTCAGCGTGGCCTTGTCTATGTGGCTCAGCGTGGCCTTGTCTATGTGGCTCAGCGTGGCCTTGTCTATGTGTGGCTCAGCGCGGCCTCGTCCATGTGTGGCTCAGCGCGGCCTCGTCCATGTGTGGCTCAGCGCGGCCTCGTCCATGTGTGGCTCAGCGCGGCCTCGTCTATGTGTGGCTCAGCGCGGCCTCGTCCATGTGTGGCTCAGCGCGGCCTCGTCCATGTGTGGCTCAGCGCGGCCTTGTATATGTGGCTCAGCGTGGCCTTGTCTATGTGGCTCAGCGTGGCCTTGTCTATGTGTGGCTCAGCGCGGCCTCGTCCAAGTGTGGCTCAGTGCGGCCTCGTCTATGTGTGGCTCAGCGCGGCCTCGTCCATGTGTGGCTCAGCGCGGCCTAGTCTATGTGGCTCAGCGTGGCCTAGTCTATGTGGCTCAGCGTGGCCTTGTCTATGTGTCTATGTGGCTCAGCGTGGCCTTGTCTATGTGGCTCAGCGTGGCCTAGTCTATGTGGCTCAGCGTGGCCTAGTCTATGTGGCTCTCTTTTAGGTACGTCAAGATAGACAGCCGGCAAGTATATTAATTTTCCATTTCTGGGGGTAGGCTCCATTCCAATAGAATTATTCTTCCACTAGTTTTTGGGGGTCGGCTGCGCCCCTGCCTTCATCTTCAGGCAGGAAATACTGAATCCGTACCCTCGGACAGCTATTTACGAATGGGGCCTACGCCAAATACAAACATACAGCTTGCTGGGTCATAAATAAATGTATGAATTGTTTCAATATCTTCTCCGAGTCTTTCTGGTTGAAATGGAAGCTTTAGCATAAGTTCTGCCAGGAAGACTCAATTGTTAGCGTCACCTATTACCTTTTCAATCGTCCAATCACGTTCTAATAATAGAAGTATAAAAGAACCTGTGCTTACACTTGTCTGAGTTTGCAGATGCTGAACACGTCACTCGCCACCACCCACCCCTCCACCACCAAGATCGGCTCCTCCCTCAACAATAACAAGCATCTTCTCTCCATCTCCCTTACCACCACAGGATGTTCTTCCCCTCCAACCATCCCACCACCACCAGGATGGTCCCTCCTAAAACGTCACGGGGGTCGGCTGCGCCCCTGCCTTCATCTTCAGGCAGGAAATACTGAATCCGTACCCTCGGACAGCTATTTACGAATGGGGCCTACGCCAAATACAAACATACAGCTTGCTGGGTCATAAATAAATGTATGAATTGTTTCAATATCTTCTCCGAGTCTTTCTGGTAGAACTTTACCTTTGACCGTCTCGAAAGCACATGATTTGGGACCACTGGCACAGAAGGTCGTTATATGGTCGTCGGGGTCTAATTCGCTCGTCAGCTCCCCTAAATGATCACTCAGAGGAGGCTCCCAGTCGCCGTCCCTAAACACGAATACAACGCTGTCTGTGTCAGAGTATAGCAGTCGGTCGCCTAGTCTGTCCATCAATTTGTACAATTCCAGTCGGGCGTGCGCTGTAGTGAAAGCGCCTACAAATACATTCACGTCGCGCGCCTTGCAAACATCATCTTTGTCGGGTTTATGCTGGACTAGAGCTACGTCATCTGAGACGAATGAGAAATAGGTCAACGTGTCGGTGTTGCCAAAAACGATTGTGGTGAAATCTTCGGGCTCGCGCACCAGAATCGTTTGAGGTAAGTTCGGTCTTAAAGAGAAGCGTCCCCACAAACTATTCAGAATGAATTTAGTGATCGCCCTTTGGGCAGCGTTGTACTTGATTTTTTCCAGGTCGAGTTGAATACCCTCTTTCTCTTCATCCATGACGATGTTCGAAGGGTAGCCCGAAGCTTGTTGTTTCAAACGCAAGAAGGTTTTCACGTATTTGGCAAACATCGTGTCTGACTGTTGTGGAAAATGCCAAACCTCGTCTATCTTGGCTACCACATAGCCCTTCTCGATGGCTTTTAAAAGCTCGATACTGACCCAACAGCCTGAGAGCGATCTTTCCTGGTCTGTGTGGGTACAGCTCGAGGTCTGGTTTTGGTCTTGAGCACAGGTTCTACATAGCGGAAAAGTGAGTTTTCCGCGGGATCTGAAAGGGAGGATGCCATGCAGTAAGTTGCGGGGAGGGTACACGGTGGTTTTGATAAGTCCGTAATAATTTTCAATCGGTTCGAAATCTGTGAAAATGATTTTGGGGTGTCCGATCTGGTAGCTTTTCCTGGCCTGACAGAAAGGGTACAGACTGGTGAAATCCAGATATCTTATTTTCTCATCGCCGCTCACTTTGTGGTAAGTTTATACGCGTTGTTTCAACCTCCGTAAAGTACATCGCGCAGATTCAGTCTCTCAGGGGCGGAATAATTGGCCATAAATTCTATCACGGAGGGATCTGTCTTTTTCATCCGATTCCATTCGCATTCCCACAGAACCTCGATTTGCAAACCGCACGCGTTCCAGAGAATTTCAATCTTATCGTCAAACTGGTTCCTGAGAACCCCGTAGGGTATTCCGGACAGGGTGTGCGTCTGATTGGGTTCAAAGCGACAGCAGTGTCCACGGAAGATGTCCCCCCATATTCTAAGCCGTGCCTGATGCCGTCTTGCTCGTAGTAGCCGTCTAAAAAAGTACTTACCGATCGATACTTCACCGTAGTTTACGGCGTGATGAACGTCCAAGTTTCGAGTCTTTTTTTATATACTCGAGCCATTGGATCGAACCGCTTGTGTAGGACTTATTCTGATGGATGTACGCTTTGTTATGCGTCAGGGCGAGCGTGTTTCTGGCGAGATAATGTGTTTTGAAGACCCCCATTGCGCAGCTGGCGATCGTTGTGAACCCAAAAGGGTCGAGTTGGGTGCAGTGTAGGAATGACGTCCTGTACTTCATGCAACCTTCACGCAATAACACGACGTCGTTAACGCCGTAGGCGTACAGTTCTTTCTTGAAGTTAAAGAGCTCGCCCTTCACCGTGCTGTACCATGCGTAAAACTTTTCTCGGTCTTTATCAGACATGTTCTCGTAGTTGTAGAACTTTTTGTCAGGGTACGGTCCGACATAGTTCTCATTTTCTACCCTTTTGAAAGGGGGAAATAGCCTTTTTCAGTCGTCGTCAAGTCTAACGCCGTGGGCATTTTGGCGAAAAATTAGTAGCTATCGATGTATCGTTGGGCAATTGCGTCGTCGTACATCAGGAGTAGTTTGCACCCTTGCATTATGACATCAAGCACGATCCCTGCTTTGCAAAAATGCTCCAGAATTAGAAAGTTGTCAAATCTGGAGGCGTAATGAGCGATGAAGCAGTAGCCTTTGTATCGGGGTTGTCTGAAGCGCTTGATTAGCTTAGCGATGCAGTCCGTGCCGTAGGCGGTAAATTTCTGACTTTTGAATGTCTGGGCAGAGACAAATTAGCCTCGTGGCGGCCATTTTCGTAAAGCGTTTCTCCAACCGTAAAAGATATACTTTTCACACGGTTCCTTAGGGTCTAGAGGTTGTATGAAGCTGTGACGAGTGGGGCGGGGCCGAGAGGCGTGGGAATGAGGAGTGAGGCCAGGTGTAGTGATTGAAGATGAGCTGCACCTGAGCCCCACCGCCGGTATCGAGTCCCACGTAGGAGATGGAAGGATATAAAACTGGAGCGACTCTAGTGAAGGACGAGAGAGGACCAGGCCTGGGACATTATTTTATGTTTTGCTTTTTATTTATGCGCACCAGTCGGCCGTGAGGGGCTGGTGCGCTAGTTTGTGTTTATTTTGGATATTAAAATGAGTTTTGATTGTGCGCCGGTTCCCGCCTCCTTCTTCCCGATGTATAGGAAGTTTGAATTGTTACAGTGGTGCCGAAGCCCGGGAGAAGGAGGGACGCGCTGCTGAAGATCCCTCGCCGCTGTGGTGAATCCGCGGTGCCTTCGAGCAGGCGAGGTATGTGCCGCCAGGGACGCTCGAGGCGGTGGGCTGGAGCGAGTTGCCGGGGACGGGCGAGCTCGCTGCCGACCGCCCACGACAAGGAGGGGCGGCTGCCGTCCGTGAGGGAGCGGAGGAGTCGGCGCCGTTCGCCAGGGGGCCGGAGCCTGCCGCCTCCGTGACGGAATCCGGAGGGGCAGGGAACGGGGGACTCCTGCCGCTGCCCAAAATCGGAGGAGCCGTCGCCGTCCATCGGGCGGCGGAGGAGTGTCGCGCCGTCCGCCGAGGGCCGTCCAGTGCCACCGCCAGGCACCGCGGAGGAGATCACCCAGCTGGTGGAGGGCCGAGCAGCAGTGCGTCTGGGAACCGGATTTTTTTTTTTCCTCTCTCCCCTCTCTCGTCCTTGTCGCTCCTCCTTCCATCTCCTTTTCTCTCGCCTCGTCTGTCCTACCCCCAGGTTCCTGCAGGTCCCCGTGAGCGGTCCCCCCCGGAGGGAGGGGGGGGGGGGGGAGTAGAGCGCAGTCTCGAGGGTACCCCCCGGCCTGCGAGGGGCGATGGGGGTATGTGGCGAGTGGGGCGGGGCCGAGAGGCGTGGGAACGAGGAGTGAGGCCAGGTGTAGTGATTGGAGATGAGCTACACCTGCGCCCCACCGCCGGTCTTGAGTCCCACGTAGGAGATGGAAGGATATAAAACTGGAGTGACGACCGTGAAGGACGAGAGAGGACCAGGCCTGGGACATTATTTTATGTGTTTGCTTTTAATTTATGCGCGTCAGTCGCCGTGAGGGGCTGACGCGCTGTTTTGTGTTTATTTTTGGATATTAAAATGAGTTTTGATTGTGCGCCGGTTCCCGCCTCCTTCTTCCCGATGAGTATGGAGTGTTGAATCGTTACAGAAGCATTGATGTGCCCCATCGTCCATCAGACGCTCCCGACAATGCACACATTTGTCTGGTGAGAATATGTGTTTGGTTTTCTCGTTCCCCGATTTAATGCTGTAACGTCTGTTACATAGTTTGCAGTATTTGATCATATCACAGGCGGGGTATTCCTGAGGGGTTCCTGTTTTTTTTTTATGCATTTAAAAAAAACACAAACAATCGGGGCAATGTATGATTCTTGTAGGGAACCTGTAACATTCCGCATCGAAACAGATGTTGCAGGCGTGCTTAATCAATGGTCTCTGCGGTTGCTGTAAGATTTGTAGCAAAATGGACACACATATGTTGAACCAAGGAATGCCTTCAAACTCAGGAAGACCTGGAGATACAGGAAGGCCATTTGTGGATGGGGTTCGTCTGAATTTTTGTAGGTTTCTAAGACCATGGCGTTAGATCTGTGAAATACGACGATTTTAATGTCTAGCGCTCATTCAAACGAGGCTATGTCGCCGAGACCAATTCGGTCTTGGATTGAGAAGCCGACGCTGTTTTGGATGATGGTAGCCAGTTTTTCTAACTCACTCTCAGGGTGTTGGGGGTTAAGAAAACGGGCGAGACAGATGGAAAAGCACAAATTATTTGAAATATTGGTCAGGCAAAATAAACTCGTCTTTTTCCTTTTGATCACCTCATCAACAGCCAAGTCCGCGAGTTTCCGACGACGACCGCCGCCTTGTCTGTTCATGGCTAGGGAAGCTTCAAATTCTACGGTTTGGTCAGTTAGTAACCGGTTGTTGCTCTGTAAAACTTTTTCAATTTGATCCATAAACCCATCCACGTCGTAATTATTACCGTGTGTTAAAATCCCACTAACGGGCGTCTGTAAACTGGGAGCCGTCAATGTGATAATGATCACCGGAGAATTTTGGTAAAATTCCCTAGCGAAATTCACAATTCCAGTAAGCATGTCGTGTAAGCGGGTGTGGTAAGAGGCCAAATCTGTAGAGTTAATCTCTCTCAGATTCGTAGTCCTTCTCAATGTCACGCTATTGAAACGAGGTCGTGATAAAACATGATATCCGTTAACATTCCCACCCTCGCGAATCAACCTGTCAACGTCTGTACGGCTTAATCGAGTCTGTGTAGTAGGGTCAACATTACCTGATGCGGACGGTTGCGAAGTATCATTACTGGCGGGGTGGTCTGTGTTGTCAGGATCAGGCTCGGTACACGCCGCCGGTGGACTGTTTAAAACACCACCGTGTTGTACAACGGGGTCGTTGTCTATGCTTAGCAGAGGATCAAACAAATTCATATTTGGATTTACGGCTAATTCAAAAAGATCCAAAATAGCAGGGGATTCTAGATAAACAAATACTGTTCTAAAGAGTCCGGCAGTATACTTAGCATTTCGATCTCGTCCGGCATCAGTTCTGTGGAGGATTGGTCTGATTGACTTATTCGTCTGACCCGTCCATTTTTAGATTTCAGACCAAAACACGTATTATTACAAAATCATAGAGTTAAAACAAGCATACATGAACTATTACAAATTTCATAGAGTATAAAAAGCATACATGAACTATTATACATTTCATATAGTATAAAAAATCATAAATGAACTATTACAAAATCAGAATATAAAAAGCATATATGACTTATACTTCATTTATCACAGTATAAATGAAATATCGGATTATATGTAAACAAAGTATAAAAAGCATACATGAAATATTTAAACAATCATAGCAGACGTGAGATATGAGAATTACATGAAATATCAGGTTATATGTAAACAAAGTATAGATGGAATATTACAATAAACGGGCGATATAAGAATTACTCGGAATACAACTATATTCAATTTGACTCTGTGGTCTCATCTACAATGGTGAGAATAAGGTGATGAAAATTGGGAATCACTTCCCATTGGTATTGACTCACCATACGATCATTTCTATCAAACTGCTGATAAATCGTTGATCTCATAGCATTGACGCGATGGAATATTTCATTAGCCAGATCCTGAATAAAGCGATCCTGAGCATCGAATCAACTGCGTGTCTCGAGGTGATACGCACGGAGCTCCCCGTGCAGCGCGTCTAATCTGCTATGGGTTTCGATTTGTCTGTCACGAGACTCGCTGCGCAACGCAATCAATTTGTTGTTAATATCATCTTGTACGTCACGGAGTTCGACGTATTTGTTGTTTATGTCAAACTGCGCGTCGCGAAACTCTTGACCAAATGATTGTATCGAATTAATGGGGCTATGAGTCGGAGGCAGATCACCGAATGGTTCATCAACCGGCTGAGGCACCGCCACTTCTTCCACTTCTACTTCTTCTGACGACGATGAGCGAGAAGGATATGGTGTTCGACCTGCGTTGGGTGCTGACACCTCATCACGCTCGCTCGTCCAAGAACTCTGGTCCCAAGCATCGATTTGAGATGTGCCCCAGGTAGTCACGTCATCCTTATGGCTTCTACTCGAGTCTGCTGGGTGTAAAAAAAAAAAAATCTTAATGGTTTGACTCCGTCGGAGTTTAAATGCAAATAATGTAGATAGTCTTACCATAAAACAGCGCGGTCTCAGGACTGGTCACCGGGCTGTTCGGTGGTGTCAGACACAGAGTTTTCCTCTCTGGAGAGCTCTCAGGACTGATCGCTAGGGTAAAACGATAAGCCTTTCTTGGTAATTCGCCGTTCGGTTCAGGTCGGACCACCGCTGTAAAACGATAAGTCTTTCTTGGCGGTTCGTCGTCCGGTCCAGGACTGACCGGAGAGGTGGGGCAATTCGTTTTTCTAGGCTTCTTTCTTACTGGTTCACTGCTGGGTCCAGGAAGTGGTTCGTCGCAGGATCCTATTGGATTCTCGACGTGGGCTGGAGTGGAATCAGGTAAGATGTGAGATTTGTCTGCTACGTTGACGGAGGGATCTTCGTCGGCATCTTGCGTGAGAATGATAACTGTCTGGAAGCCGGGTTGGGTGATACATTGTATAAAATCTAAAAAATTAAATTTGATTTCTCATAAACATAAAAAAAATCTAAAATTTGTATTTCTCATAAAAAATGTTGGAGATGGATCTTGTTTTACCATCAGCTGCGGTGTTTGGATTAATCGCGGCCGCTGTGAATGAAAAAAAAATAAAAAATAAATAAATCATAAAAAAAAAAAAAAATACAAACACATACACACACAAGTACCCGCACGCACACACACACGTACACGCACGCACACACACACGCACAGATGTGGTAGAGAGATAGACTGTGACAAAGAAATCATGATGTCATAATGTAGCATGTCTGGACCGGTCACCCTCACACACACACAGAGACCACACGACCACTCTTCGATGAGATTTAGCACTTTCCTTTACTGTAGTGAGAAGAAATAATCAGTGGATCAAAAGGCGACCGCTTCTCCCTCTCTGGCACACAGAGTAAATTACGGGGAGAGCTCAATAATACATGTGCTCCTTAGCCTCGCACACAGGTGGACTGAGGCTATCGCACATCGCACGCGGGGAAAACCCCGGATGTGTTCCACTGATATAATTCCCTCCCCAGACAGAATCCAAAGAAAAAGTTCCCCGAATCTAATATTATGTAATTTTAACCTGCAAACAATAATAAATGAACAAAATTTTGTGGAGTTCACTAACCCATTCTTATTATGAAACTTATAGAATTTATATAAAAAAATAATAATCCAATATAGAAATTAAAAGAAAGCAAATTAAATTGAGTCAATTATACACACCAGTTACATTCTCCGCCCTGAACTTCACAAATTTTGACTATTACAGGGTCTAGTATAAACTGAGGTCATTAAACCACCTTTTTTTTCCAGAACATCTTGCAACAAAATGTTTCCCCACTCTCAGGGAAGGTGAGTGCGGCAGGTTGATCAGGCCTACCGCAGCCACCTGCAAAAGGTGCCTTAAACACCATTCATATCAGATGAAACTCCATCACTGATCTGGAACAACAACATACTGAAATACACTGACTCACATGTGCTGTATTTTAAAACTCAAAATGACAAAAAACAGTTAAATACCATACATTCTCATCTCAATAAGGATCTTACATAGATTGAGTCATGTTCTCTATCAGTCTGTTGACTGGTTTCACAATCCTACCTACTCTGGTCCGAACTCTCATATCCCCTGAACCAGGAGGTGGCTCAACAGCTTCAAGAGGTGAACCGCTATGGTCACTATGGCCAACTGCCTCAGAAACAGAACTGCGAGAATCGCGGCTCTGTCCTTCATCTGGACTGCTTACAGTATTTTCCACCTTGGTACAATCATTCTTTGCAGCTAATTGCTCATGTCCGGTTGACTCCGAGACTTCGTTCAATGATTCAAGGCTTTCAGATCTGCAGGACAACCTCTGCTGAGGGTCATCAGAAACTGCGGTCCTTTCCACCCAACTGGCGACTCGTTCCGACAAAGGACACAAATCAGATGCAGAACCAACAACATCCATTGATAAACTTCTACTGCTAAGGGCAGATTCACCACTGTCCTCAAATGATTCAGATTCCTCAAACTCAAGTGGAAGGAAGTTTGCTTGCAACAGCAAATTGCGGTGAACAGTTTTCTCCTGACCTGTCTTGGTGTTACGTATACGGTAAATGTGACACTGTGGGTTTAGCGCAATTACCCTATAGGGCGTGGACTCCCACCTGTCTGCCAGTTTTCTTTTCCCACGCTCACCCTTGTTGGCCAGCAGAACTTGATCACCCAACTCAATGTTACGACCTTTTGTCCTTTGATTATACAACTCAGCCTGATGTTGCTGACTGGCATCAATGTTTTTCTGAGCAACTGTAAGTGCTTCTTTTAGATCATCTTTTAACCTCTTTACATACTTGTCGTAACCAACAATGTCACAGTCTCTTACAGCGTTGCCAAACATCACATCCACGGGCAGCTTCGGGATTCTACCAAACATCAGGTAAAATGGAGCATAACCTGTGGATTCGTGCGCGGTACAGTTGTACGCAAAGGTCAGTGTCTGGAGCAACTGGGACCACTTTTCCTTAGACCTCGCTGGGAGCGCTCTGATCATGCTGCCTAGGGTTCTATTAAACCTCTCAACAAGGCCATTTCCCATCGGGTGGTAAGCAGTTGTTCGGGACTTTTTCACACCGGCAACCTGCAGCGACTCTCGGATCAGTTGGCTCTCAAAATTTGCCCCCTGATCCGAGTGGATCCTGTCAGGAAAACCGTACGTGCTTGGTGAGGTAAGGGGTGAGCATCCTTGATGGTTCGGGCATTAAGCCAGCGGTAATCAACACAAACGCGAAGATCACCACTTTTCTTCCATACCAGGACCAACGGGGATGCCCACTCACTGCAAGACTTGCGGATAATCTCTTGCTCTTCCATCTCAGAGAGCACTTTTCTCAGTTTCTGATATTGAGCAGGGGGAACGTGTCGATACGGAAGTCTAAACGGGCGGTTATCTGACAGGTGAATCCTGTGGACAAACTCTTTGGCTTTACCGCAGTCTAACTTATGTTTAGAAAACACATCTTGATATCCTTGGATCAGCTGCAGAAGTTTGTCTTTCCAGTACTGAGTGACTTCACACGACTCAATATCGAGATCACTAAGACCAAGCTCCTGCAGTGCCTCACGAATTCCAGAAGGAGAACTAACCGCTGCACCTGTGCTAGAGGAGACAGCTTGGCTCTGCACATTCACAGTTCCCCCATCATCATGTCCAGGCCACATATCGAGGTCTTCAACTGCTAAAACGGGAGAAACATCTGCTATTTTGGCATTACGTCTTAAAGTTACAGGTTTATTGGATGGGTTAATCAACTTAACCGGCACCCATCTGTCACCAGGCAAAGTAGCTATGACACGTCCAACAAGAACACCCTTCTTATGGGTTTGTGCCCTAGATGGCTCAATCAACACTGTGCTACCAACAGAAACAGTGGAACTGGTTGGAAGTCTACCCCACACGAGGTGCTCTTGGTGAGGTAAGAGCGTGACGGCCTGAGTGAGCTTGGCAGTCCCAACAACGGTTGGAATACTACCACCTTCCCATCTATCATGTCCAGACAGCATACTCAAAAAACGCTGAATCTCGGGTTCCCTTGTAGAATTTGGCTGGTTCATGACACGCCAGTAGCTTTGTGACTGCTTAAGTTGACTCATGACGTACTTGATGACGTTAGTACCAACAATTAGCTGGTCTTTTTGCCCTGGCACAACCAAGGTAGGCACAATAACCGGAAATCCATACACGCACATCTTCAGCTGATGGATGCACTTAGGTTTGACCCGAACACCACCACAACCGATAAGCAACACATCAGTGTGGGGCTGCTCAGGCTCAAGAGTCCCACATGCATCCAACAACCTGCGCTCAACTTCCTCGTTGATAGTACACGCCATAGAACCAGTGTCTAACAGGCCTTGACAAGCGACCGTATCATTCACCAACACATCGGTATAAAACAAACTGTCAGCTTTCTCCAGCTTTGCAATGTTTTGGAACAAGATAATACTGCCGCTTGACTCAGTCTGACACTGGTTGCTATAGATGACCATAGGATCATCCTCACTGATGAGAGGTTGATTCTCGACACTCACACTGCCCTCTCCCCAATGTGAGTGATCTAGTTTCCCTGATCATCGCTGGTCTGGGCCACGCCCCGGGCAACAACCCTGTGACACTGCCTACGTTGGTGACCAAATTCAAAACAATCAAGGCATCTTTTTTCTCTCATGCAGTGCGAGTGAGTCGAATGGGATCGGTCTCCGCACACTGCACAAGGAGAAGCTCGATACCACGGTGACGTTCGAGGTTTTGTTTCTGAAACTGGTAAGGTTGTGCGCTCCAACACCCGTTCTAACATTTTCAGCACCCTCTCTAAAGTGCCTGAATCATTTACTTCATTTGGCTTAGTGTGAAGACCTGTGATACATACTGGTGAGGTTGCACCCACACTTTCGCTTTCAGTAGCTACCTGATTTCCGACTGCTTCCTCTGTAACAACAGCCTGATTTACTACGACCTTAGGCAGAGGTGAACCTGGTTTCCAGGACTTACAGTCCCTCTCATACTCATCGATGGCCTCTTGGACTTCCTCTGCAGACCATTTGCTTATGGGCTTACACCTAAAAACACTGGAAAGGTCAGAATTAGGGCAGTTTCTGATAAACATCATTGAAACTTCTGAGCTCATGTTTTCCATTTTGCCACCGAATCTTTTCAGGTGAGTGTCTGCTAGCTCGGCTGCCTCATTCAACCTGACCCAATAATCAACAGGGCGCTCACTTTTCTTCGGCTGCGTGGCATAAAAGTCGGCCAACGGCTGGCACGAGCCAGGGCTCTCGCTAAAATAGTGCCGCAGTACCTCGTAGACAACTTCGGGACAAAGTACAACAACTGGACTACTTTTCAGCTTAACCTTAACGATGCTTTTTGCCCGACCACATAGATGGTTCAGTATTTCTTCTACACTATCAGTTTTGTTGCAACCCTTTTTGGTCAGATAAACATTCATCTGTTCAATCCACTCCACTATGGAGCATTTGTCACTACCATCTCCCCTGAACATTTGTGGTTCTCTAATGTCAGCTTTTACTATCAGGTTTAACTTAGACAAATCAAGGCTTGTAGACAGGGGTATGGACCCAGAAGGTTGCTGCTCAACCGATGGAGAAGAATCAGGTAATACAGAATTCTGGCTAGTTAACAATCGTGAAACAATTGAATCACCAATCTGGTTTCCAAGCTCGCCAATGAGGTCGCGCAGCTGCTGTGTAACACTGTCACAACCAACATTGGCAGGAGTGGAAGACTTTGGTTTATTCGACTCATTATCTGACATGTCCGAAATAGTCGCAGAATCAAACACCAAAACATGTGGTTTGCCTACTACAGGCTCAGGTACCCCAAAAAACCCACGACCCCGGCCAACGTGTGGCGTCACTAAATCTTCGTTCCACCCCCCTTATGCCATATGAAAGGTAGATTGATGAAAACACAAGAAAAAATTACTTCACTGTTATTCACTTTTAAATACAGAAATAAAGAAAACAAATAAAAAAAAGGAAACCTTCAAATATGCGCAAAGTGTAAAGTCCAATGTGTGAGTAATGTAAAGTGAGAGTTCAGTTACTCAGTTCCACGTCCAGACACGACCAGCAAAACGTCAACGATGAAGAGTCTTTGTCCGATGATTTCAGAAGCGTTGTGATTCGGCGTTGTCAAACCCCAGTGATCAGCTACTGCAGATCTGGCGCATCCGGGTCACGGCACCAAATTTATGTAGCATGTCTGGACCGGTCACCCTCACACACACACAGAGACCACACGACCACTCTTCGATGAGATTTAGCACTTTCCTTTACTGTAGTGAGAAGAAATAATCAGTGGATCAAAAGGCGACCGCTTCTCCCTCTCTGGCACACAGAGTAAATTACGGGGAGAGCTCAATAATACATGTGCTCCTTAGCCTCGCACACAGGTGGACTGAGGCTATCGCACATCGCACACGGGGAAAACCCCGGATGTGTTCCAGTGATATCATTCCCTCCCCAAACAGAATCCAAAGAAAAAGTTCCCCGAATCTAATATTATGTAATTTTAACCTGCAAACAATAATAAATGAACAAAATTTTGTGGAGTTCACTAACCCATTCTTATTATGAAACTTATAGAATTTATATAAAAAAATAATAATCCAATATAGAAATTAAAAGAAAGCAAATTAAATTGAGTCAATTTTACACACCAGTTACAATAACATTAAATCGCAAGCAGAATGGCTCAATTTTCACTATAACAGTGTGTCATAACATTAAACCACCGCAGATGGTGCAATTTTCACTATAACAGGGTGTCATTTCACCCCCGACTCACCGGAGGGAGCCATTTCACTATCAAAAATCCACAGGAGGAAGCCGTTTCACTACATCGGGAAAATGTTGCTGAGATAGAACCGTGCATTCTTTACCGGGAGCGCTTACATCCCCTCGATGTCGTGTTCATAGATGACAAACGGATAACGCGATGGCAAAACGTCGATTTAACGGACCAGAATTGTTTTTCTGAAATCCTATACATAGCGAAGTGAATTGAAGCAGGAAAAGCTAAGCACATGTCAATGTCTTTTCAAAATAAAAGTATTTTCAACAGGACGTCGTCATATTTTCAAAATAAAAGTATTTTCTACAGGACGTCGTCATATTTCAAAATAAAAGTATTTTTTCATACAACAGTCTGACGGTGATTGGGGCATTAGATGCGGCGATATTAAGTCAAATAACACATACTTTATGAATATAGTGTTAAAATATCTCTATCAGCAGATGAGACAAAGCAGCAGATAAATACCGGTGTATAACATGAAGAAAATTACAGGAATGAAATGTAATATGGTTTAAAGACGCCACAGACTGTAAAAATAGCAGAACACACTTTGATCAATTAATAGTTTTTAAATATCACTACCATCAGATAACATGAAATGATAAAATACTCACTTTTGTCCATTGTCTTGGAAAGCACATGTCTTGGAGAGTCGTCCGAGAAAGTTTTCTGGTTCAAAGTGAATGCTTTGTAACACGTCAAATTGGATTTATAAGGGGGCCGTGTGAAAGAAATCGGTGTTGGGTGACCACTAGGTGTCATCCTTGTTCTATGAATTAACTTGTTCAATAGGTGGGAAACTGAGCAGGGGTCGCCCTGTGTCATCATAAATTAGAGGGGTACAAGAGATGCTAGCCACGCACCAACCGTAATTCATAGGTGAACCATCAAAAAACTGTCAAAAACATGGTACTCCTGTGTGAGATACGTTAGTTTTAAACCGATCCATGAAAAAGGAGGGGGCACGCTCGCTCTCTCTGTGTGATGACACACGTTTGCGGGGGCACGCTCTCTGTCTGACGGCGCCGCTTGCAGGCATGAGCACGGCCCCGCAAACGTGTGCTGTCATTCAGAGAGAGTCCGACAGATGGAGCTGGGAGCCCGTTTCACAAGATGAATCTTCTGTCTAAATAAGGTAAGTGGATTGGTTTCAGTAAGCTTTTTATAATTATTTTAAAGAACAATGTTTTTCAACCTTAGTTAAATTGCTTTAGATTATGTATATTATATAAAGGATGTTTTATATATGAATGTGAAATAACTGAAATGTTTTTCAACCTTTAATTGTTTTAGATTATATAAATTATAGAATGTTTATATATAAATGTAGAAAACACCGATCCCATTTATATACTGCTCATGAATGTAATGGGAGTGGGACACACACACACACACACACACATAACCGTATAACTGGGACAAAGTTTAAACAGCGTGGGGAGGGTTTCATATAGCACAAAACCACCCGTAAAAAATATAATTTAGAACTAACTAGGTCAATAGGGTAAAAGCTTCTGTCAAAACCACATGATCGATGCGTGGGAAGGGGTCAATATGTTAACCCATGAACTCATTCGGAAAGTTCAGCCCATCCATCATAAGGTTACCGGAAGTTCAACCTGTCAAAAGGTCAAAGGTCAAAGTCGTAAATCATCATGACAGAAGCTACCGGATAAGAACTACTAATGATGAATACTGTGTAAAAAAAAAAAAAAAAAAAAAAAACTTAAAAAGTAAACTATTCCTATTTGCTTGTAGAACAAAAATGACGTTGATGTATTTATTTAACATCAACATATTTAACAACATAACATTTAGAATTACATTGGCTTTTAAATTGTTTTTCTTAAATATATAATGTCACTGTATGAACTGTAAATTGAATGTCGCTTTGGACAAAAGTGTCTGCAAAATGGGTCATATGACGTTGCTAAAAAGAACATTATTTTGTGTATTTGGTGTAATGAAATGTTTAAGCGGTTTAAGGTTAAAAAACACATGATTGCTTCTCCTCTACAGGTACTCCTCTCCTCGCCTTCTGAAACGTGTTCATTTTTACAAAGCTCATCGTTCTGAAAAGCGAAGTGTGCTCTGATTGACCAGCTATCCAATCTATCTATCATGTGACTGAAATGTTATGCCTCTTAACATACTGTGCCCTGTCCGGGTGAAGCGACAAGACATAAACATTTAATTATAATGTTTGTTTCGTTATAATGTCAAAACCCATTATAAACGTGATTTTAACATGATTTCTAGTGGTGTTCTCTTTTGGAAGGCCAATCAAAGTAGTTTCCCTTTTTAAAGAAACAGCGTTTAAGAGTGACGCTTCAATTCAACCAAACGAACAAACACATGAGAGCAATTTCAAAAGCATAAGGAGCTGTCTGTTCTGCTCTCTTTAGCTCTCATGAATTTCACACAACGATCGGCCTGCACAGTGCAAACAGCCCAAAAACCTGGATGTTTTAGGCAATATTAAAATCCTGGCGTGGACGTGTCCCGTATGAACGGCGCATATGGCCACCCTATACAGATCTTCTTCATTCACCGAGAGCTTGTAACACTCCAAAGAGAAAGGAAAAATGAAACATCATCTAAGGACTTTAACCCCAAAATTGACTTAATTAAAATTGTAATGTTAAACTGCTGTCTGTCAGACTTTTCTGGGTTTACATAAATGTCTTGCAGGGCAATACCAACTCTATGTTGGACACTTAATAGCAATAGCTTTGTCTCCATCCAGCTTTTTATTGCACATTTTAACCTTTTGATTTTTTTTTTTTTAAATTCCTTAATGGAAACGGTTCAAATTCACATAAAATATTCTAATGTAAATAAAACTTTTTATGTGGATTGACTCGCTAATAAATGCAACATAAATGCACATTTGTTGCAACTCTATCAGGTGTTTTAAGTTGCCCCTTAAGTTTTGATCCCACAGCGTTTCTTGACTACTCTCCTGTCCATTTCTAATTTACATAACAGAGCTGATGGAAATGCTCTCCAGTTATAGGTTTTTTTTGCCATCTTTGTTTCTTTTGACATCAATGCATAGAGTATATCATAGAGCCTAACAATACTGAACAAAAAAGAAAGTGATTCATCGGATGTTCCATATGAGAATGATCTATTTTCTTTATAAGTGTGCAAACAGTTTAAACATACCTTTAGTGCTTGAGGCCTCTTTAGGATACTGTTAGTTAAACATGTAGACAGCCAAGGTCGCTGTCACTCCATTCAGAAGGCTGTAGTGAGGCCGGATCACAGTTGTTCCTTCCAAAGACATCATCCATTTGTCTGCACTTAGTGCCTCTCCTGAAATGCATACACAATATGATAACTAAAAGAGCACTAGAAAGCTGCACTACATACATACACGCATGAGTGGCAGTATTGGCAGGATGGGCAAAAGTACCAATTTTATCAGGTGGGAGACAAAGTTATGGTATGTTTTTTCCTAATTTAGACTAGGCATTTTATGGATGCAATAGGCTTATAAATTACAGCCTTTCCTTTCTTCTTTGACATATATCCATATAACAATTATTAACAGGGCTTAAAGCAAGCAAACGTATGTTCCATCTAGCAGCCGGTGTGCAGCTGATCCTGCGGTGTGTCTGTTCCCACTCAGTCTTTTCCTTCTGCGTTGACCGTTCATGACCATGGTACAGTTATGACGCGTTTCCACCGACCCCCCCTCATTTCAATAAGACGAAATATGATATCAAACACCACCACCTACTTTCGTTTTCATTTTCATTCGTTAAACATATTAATAGCCGCAGAAATGAAGTTCAGGGAAATGTGTAGGCCTAACTTATATAAAACAAAATATTATATCAAACAGTAGCCTATTGTCTCTTTTTTTCATTTTAACATATTAATAGATTAACTGAATAAAGACCAAAGATTACCTGTTATGTTTACCCAAAACTAATTATATTTTATGCTTAACCACTAAAGAGACATCAGAGCCAGCAGCGAACATCATAAGGTATTGCCGAGGTGAGGCTGCTCCCGTCGGATTCATGATCACTGAGCTCCCGCTGATCGCGTGGAGCTCACCGTCTCCGAGATCGGCAAAACACATTTTTAAATAGGCGCAGTTGTGCTGGAGTAGTTTCTTCTCCCTCCAGTAGGAGTCGTTGTATTTGTTAAGAGTGTTATGTTTAACCTTTACTAGCATGAGAGTGAGAAATGCAGCACATGTTGAAGTATGCTGACAGCAGAATCCACTTCTGATGTGATCTACATTCATCCTTCTTTGTTGTCTTACAGAAAGCATTGCTTGTGAGTATTTCATGTTTAATATGAGTCTTGAAGACAATATTCGTGAACATTTATGTTAAACAAGATTATATTTGATAGTTTTAGTTTGCTGAATGTTAGCCAGACTTTGCATAGATACATGTGAACATACATTAGAATACAGTTTACATGCTGTTTATTCGTTTCCTTTGTAGTTTCACTCTGTCGGTAATTGAAGGATACGTCAATAAAAGGACATCACACCTGTCAATTGTCGAGGAGTTTATCTATCTGCATAGCTGTGTCTGAATCAAACAGTGAGGGCAGAATAGTGAAAAAGCACCTATCTTCACAACAACAAGTGGATGTTACATCAGCTTCAGCATATTAAACAATGTCTGAAGAAGGGAGAAAAAGCGCAGCATCCGTCTGCTCCAAGAAATCGCATCACTCCAAGAGCTCTAAAGGTTCAGTTAAATCATCTGCCAGTATAGCCGCTCTCAATGCTCGAGCTAAAGCTGAAGCAGCTCGTACAAGAGCAGAATTTGCAAAAATGGAAATTGAAATGAAAGTTAAGAAAGCGGAGCTTAAAGTAGAAGAGGTGCGCCTGGATGCCACACTACAAGCACTAAGAAAGCAGTGTGATGCAGAAGCCGCACAAGCTGAGGCGTATGTCTTTGAGAAATCGGCCACTGATCTCGAAGAAGAATCTGCATTGGGGTCCGCGAAGGTAGATTCCACAGAACGTACTCGCGACTATGTAAAACACCAAAAAATCCTAAAGGCAGATTCAAGTCCACTTAGCAACATAGAGCACAATGATACTCTACAACAACTGTCCCATACGAACCACCAAAACAAGAACCAGGCCAGTCTACGGACACAGAGTACGTCCATCCACCCCCGGGTGCAGACAAATGTAAAGATGTTCCCCAGCTTTCCCAAAGCATTCCTGTGCGGAAACTTTCATTTGGAGCATTACCGACACATCAAAGTACGGGATATACTCCACAAGTTGGCAATAAGACTGATATAGCCAGGTTCCTAGCACGACGTGATTTGCTTACTGGCGGCCTCAGAAAGTTCAGTGATAAGCCAGGCGACTACTGGGGATGGAAATCTTCATTTAACAATGTAATTGATGATTTGAACCTGTCTGCTAGCGAAGAATTTGACTTGTTGATCAAATGGCTAGGAGCAGAGTCCGTTCAATATGCAAAACGTCTGAGAGCAGTGTATATTAACAGACCCTCAGAAGGATTGGGCAAAGTATGGGAAAGACTGGACGAGTGCTACAGCTCCCCTGAAGCCCTGGAGAAGGCACTACTCGACAGACTTGAGCGTTTTCCGAGAATCTCGAACAAAGACCCATACCTCTTGAGAGAACTTCAGGATCTTCTCCTAGAGATAGAGGCTGCAAAGGACGAAGGCTATATCCCAGGCCTACTGTACCTTGACACCGCAAGGGGCATTCATCCTGTTGTGGAGAAGTTACCCTTTGGTTTGCAAGAAAAGTGGATGACGTATGGGTCTAAATACAAGGAGGAGCATTCTGTATCGTTTCCACCATTCTCAGCATTTGTCGCCTTCATTAGCAGGGAATCAAAAATGCGCAATGACCCAAGCTTTAAGCATTCAGTGCAACCCAGTCTTGTACCCACTAAAATGAGGTTTCAGGACAAGCAAAATAAGAGAGAAGCAATCTCAGTCATCCGGACCGAAGTGGTCAGTACCGAGCCAAATCCGACTGCAGGAACAAACATCCACGACCCAAATAAAGAATGCCCAATCCACAAGAAACCCCACGCACTTAAAAAATGCAGAGCTTTCAGAGAAATGCCTTTGGAGGAGCGTAAGGCCTATTTGAAGAGGAATCTGATATGTTTCCGATGTTGCGCATCCACTAATCATCAGGCAAAAATATGTAAAGCCGAGACCCTTTGTGCAGAATGTAACTCCAACTCACACATTACTGCTCTTCATCCTGGTCCTGCGCCTTGGGCAAACACCACAGAGCCTGCTTCCGACAACGGTGGGGAGTGCAATATAGTTTTACCTACGGCCAGGTATACATGTACGCAAGTCTGTGGGAGTGAAGTTGAAAGTCACTCATGTAGCAAGATCAGTCCTGTATTCATTTATCCACAGGGGTCCCCTGAGAAGAACCTCAAAACTTACGCTATTTTGGATGACCAAAGCAACAGGTCACTTGCCAGATCTTCAATCTTCGATACGTTTGGCATTACCAAAGGCTGCTTCCCGTACAAGCTGAGAACCTGTGCAGGCCTTGAGGAAGCTACGGGGAGGAAAGCACACAACTTCATCGTCGAATCTGTGGATAGCAAGTCACGCCTAAAGCTCCAAACACTTATTGAATGTAACATGCTGCCGGACAATCGCAATGAGATTCCTAGACCTGAAGCTGCTCGTAACCATTCTCACCTCCAAGACATTGCATCCGACATCCCAGATGTTGATCCTGACGCTAAGATCCTGCTTCTTATTGGTAGGGATGTTATTCAAGCACACAAGGTTCTTGACCAACGCAATGGACCTCCAAATGCACCCTTTGCTCAGAAGTTAGCTCTGGGATGGGTGATTATTGGAAACATTTGCTTGGGTGGAGCTCACAAACCCGTACAGGCCAGCGTTTTCAAGACAAGCATTTTGGACAATGGCCGCCCGAGTCATTTCCTTCAATGCAAGAACTTCATCCAAGTAAAGGAACGCATCATCCCACAAAGCCACAACAAGGTCAGTCTCCCAAATCATACCAAGTGCACGTCCATCGGAGAAACCGTGTTCCAACAAACAAGTTTGGATGAGAGACCTGGTTACTCTCAAGAAGAAGTGGCCTTCCTGCAGATAATGAATGAGGAAGTCTATCAGGACAATACAAATAGTTGGGTTGCTCCGCTGCCCTTTCGCTCACCTAGGCCACGCCTTTCTTACAACAAGCAGCAAGCTGTCCAGCGCCTAGCTTCAGTTCGTAATATGCTGAACAAACGTCCTCACATGAAAAGTCACTTCCAGGAATTCATGCAAACCCTTTTTGATAACGGTCATGCGGAAATAGCACCACCCCTTATTGGACAAGAAGAGTGTTGGTACCTTCCCTTCTTCGGCGTTTATCACCCCCGCAAGCCGGACCAAATAAGGGTTGCCTTCGACTCTAGCACGCGATTTGAAGGAGTGTCCCTCAATGACGTCCTTCTTACCGGTCCGAATCTCAACAACAACCTGCTGGGAGTGCTCATGCGGTTGCGTGAAGAGAAGGTAGCTGTAACAGCTGATATTAAGCAAATGTTCCATTGCTTTGAGGTCAGGGAGGACCATCTGAACTTTTTGTTTTTTCTCTGGCACCAGAACAACGACATGGAACAACCAATCGTGGAGTACCGAATGATGGTACACGTCTTCGGCAACAGCCCATCGCCTGCAGTAGCGACCTATGGACTTAGGAGGGCATCAGAAGATCAAGAGAAAAGAGACAATACAACAAAACATCTTGTGGAACATAATTTTTATGTCGATGACGGGCTTGTCTCCCTGCCATCAAGTACCGAGGCCATCTCTGTCATTCAAAAGGCTCAAGAAACATTGGCCTCATCTAACTTGAGGCTGCATAAGATCGCCTCTAATGATATCACAGTAATGAAAGCATTCTCCAAGGAGGATCTTGCAAAGGGTCTGAAAGATCTCGACCTAGGAGCAGAAAGTCCACCAATGCAAAGGAGTCTTGGAATAAGCTGGGACATTGCAACAGATGAGTTCACCTTCCAAGTGTCTACCGTTGAGAAGCCCTACACTCGTAGAGGGGTACTTTCCATCATTAACAGTTTGTATGACCCTCTAGGTTTCGCAGCTCCGGTCAGCACCAAAGGCAGGGCCCTTTTGAGAGAGCTTTCAATGGATGCAGGTGGATGGGACGACCCACTTCCAGAACGAATGCAAGAAGAATGGAGTACATGGAAAGAATCCCTGAAGCATCTTGAACAAGTGCGAATACCAAGAATGTACACATCCATATCCTTCTGTGGTGCAGCCAAAAGGGAGCTCTGTATATTCTGTGACGCGTCCACCAAAGCTATTGCTGCCGTAGCTTATGTAAAGATCACAGATACAGAAGGCAAGAGCGAACTTGGATTTGTGTTTGGCAAAGCTAAACTTGCCCCACAACAAGACATAACTATTCCGAGGCTGGAACTATGTGCAGCTGTTCTTGCCATCGAGATTGCAGACTTGATTGCAGAGGAGATTGATGTTCCATTCCATTGTACAAGGTTCTTCACAGACAGCAAGGTAGTACTTGGATACATACAAAATGAATCCAGGAGATTCTATGTCTACGTGTGTAACCGAGTTCAAAGGATTAGAAAATCATCCAGCCCAGAACAATGGAATTACGTGCAGACAGATTTAAACCCAGCCGATGTAGCTTCCAGGTCCATTCCAGCAAACACTTTGATGTCCAGCATGTGGCTCAAAGGACCAGATTTCCTGATACGAGCACACGCGAAAGAAACCAAGTGCTGTTTTGAGTTACTCAGTCCAGACTCTGACCCTGAGATTCGCCTTACGGTGATGGCCTTTGCAACTCGTCTCATAGACTCTTTCCTAGATCCAAGTCGCTTTGAGTCCTTCTCAACTTGGACATCACTGCTTAAAGCAATAGCAAGACTCGTTCATATCACCAGATGCTTCAAGGGAAATGCTTATGGAAGCAAGTGTCGAGGTTGGCATATTTGCAAAAACATCGCCCCAGAGGACTATGGGAAAGCAAAAAGCGTTATTCTGAGCTGTCTTCAACACAAGACTTATCCTGAAGTCTTTGCATGCATCGAAGCCCAGAAAGAGATACCAAAGCAAAATCCACTCAGAAACCTATCGCCATACAAAGATGACGCTGACTGCCTTAGAGTTGGAGGTCGTCTTTCACGAGCCAACATGCAAAATGATGAAGTACATCCTTATATCATCCCAGGAAAGCACCACGTGAGTACACTACTGGTACAGCACTATCACCAACAAGTACAGCATCAGGGACGCCATTTCACAGAGGGCGCGGTAAGAACGGCCGGATTATGGATTGTGGGCGGAAAACATCGCATCAGCTCCATCATCCACCACTGCATCAAATGTCGCAAACTGAGATGGAACACAGAAACCCAAAAGATGTCTGACCTACCAATTGATCGAGTAACTGTCTGCCCAACATTTACTTACGTTGGCGTCGATGTATTCGGACACTGGACTATCAGTTCTCGTCGAACACGTGGAGGTCTTGCCAATAGTAAGCGCTGGGCTGTCATTTTTACCTGCTTGAGTACCAGGGCCATCCATAACGAGGTTATCGAGTCAATGGAGTCATCCAGTTTCATCAACGCCTTACGACGGTTCATTTCCATTCGTGGACCAGTAAAGCAACTCAGGTCTGATTGCGGAACCAACTTCCTGGGTGCATGCAATGAGCTTGGTATAACCTTAAACCAGTGTGATAACCCGGAGATACAAGATTTCTTGGACAAGAATGAATGCACATGGGTCTTTAACCCACCTCATGCCCCTTACATGGGAGGAAGTTGGGAGCGCATGATTGGAATTGTGAAGCGTATTCTCGACTCAATGTTGACTACCAACTCAGTTCAGTTGCTGACCCATGAAGTTCTCGTTACTCTTCTTGCAGAAGTAACAGCCATCGTAAACTCTCGACCTCTCATTCCTGTCTCATCTGATCCCAACTGTCCCTTCATTCTTACACCAGCTACACTTCTAACCCAGAAGACAGGATCTCCACCTATCCCTCCTGGAAGCTTTGGTGAGTCAGACTTGTATGGACGCCAGTGGAGATGGGTGCAGCATCTTTCTAATGTCTTTTGGCACCGGTGGAGAACTCAATATTTGCCAACATTACAAGATCGAAGAAAATGGCAGACGAACAGGCCAAATCTACAAGTAGGAGATCTTGTACTTCTAAAAGACAACCAAGCCAAAAGATGTCAATGGCCCATGGGAGTTGTGGTCAATACCTTCCCTAGTCGAGATAGAAAAGTCAGGAAGGTAGAAATAAAAGTTGCTTCTGGGGGTACGTGCAAAACTTTCTTGAGACCAGTTACGGAGACTGTACTTCTGCTGCGCAACTCCAATGAATGTAGCCAGCGGTCCTAAGAATTAAGGGTGACATCCTATGGACGTCAGGCGGGGAGTGTGCTGGAGTAGTTTCTTCTCCCTCCAGTAGGAGTCGTTTTATTTGTTAAGAGTGTTATGTTTAACCTTTACTAGCATGAGAGTGAGAAATGCAGCACATGTTGAAGTATGCTGACAGCAGAATCCACTTCTGATGTGATCTACATTCATCCATCTTTGTTGTCTTACAGAAAGCATTGCTTGTGAGTATTTTATGTTTAATATGAGTCTTGAAGACAATATTCGTGAACATTTATGTTAAACAAGATTATATTTGATAGTTTTAGTTTGCTGAATGTTAGCCAGACTTTGCATAGATACATGTGAACATACATTAGAATACAGTTTACATGCTGTTTATTCGTTTCCTTTGTAGTTTCACTCTGTCGGTAATTGAAGGATACGTCAATAAAAGGACATCACACCCACCTGTCAATTGTCGAGGAGTTTATCTATCTGCATAGCTGTGTCTGAATCAAACAGTGAGGGCAGAATAGCAGTCTTTATAAATAAACCGCATATTTGACAACAAACAACTACATTCTCGCCTGAAATAGTTAAAACACTATACCTTTCATGACACGATGACAGTAATATTTTAAAAATTATCAAAAGAAATGGTGGTTGAAATTACAATGCTGCATTGCCACTTCCAAAAGTTCAGTACCTTTGAACAAGTACGTCGCGAGCAGGGAGATTTTCTGGGTAAAGTTCCTGCGGTGAAAATTTGGATAGAGTATGAAGACGCGATTTTAACTAACTTCACCCTATTCCACTGAAATATACCAAATGAAACAATCAGCACGCACTCACTTTTTTGACATCTTGTGTGGTTCTGTGTGACTTGGACAACTTCAAGTTATGCCCCTGTCTTGAAGTCTGCAGACAGACCCTCACAGGCAGGAGTGACACTAATCAAGTTCTTCACTCTTATTTAATTTGTGTCCCTGACTTAAACTGTGTCTTTCTTACAGTCAACTGCAAGCTCACATTCATATCTGTCTGTGTTGTTGAGTTCAGTGATCACATCTCAGAATACACTCAAACACTGACGAGTGATGGACAGAACCAAATCCCACTGTTATATTTGCATCAATATGCTATAATAACACAGATATTTCTGTTTCGTTTTAGAGTGTAAAGCAGAAGAACCTGATTTCCTCAACAACACACACACCACAGCCATCAGTTATTATAACATCAACTCAAATACCTTCCTTTTATTTTCATGATCATTGAGAATACAGAAGATATGATCTGGAGCTATTTCTGGTTCCTTGTGAATTTAAAAATGTGGATCTGAGTCCTGAGAGTTTTAGGAGATTTTGGTTATAAAATGCAGTTTTTATTCTCATGAAAAACTGAACTCCATGTAAGTGTGACTAGCTTCCTAAAACAGTATCAAAATCACTGATGAGGAATTACATGCTATAAACCACTTCTGCATTTGAACAGAACAGAGACCAGAACATGAGATAACAGCATTAACAGCAATCACAGACTACAGACTACATGGCAAGTTATTTATTTATTAGTATTTTTTATTTGTAAAAGGCAGCACTTTTAACCTGGTTATGCACAAAATTGATATAATAGGATAGTTTACTGAATATTTTGACAATCTTAAAACTAAAAAAATAAAGGTTTCATGTTGTTGTAAATTTGATGAAAACATAATACAATGCAATACAATGATAACTGAGAGAAGAACAAATATAATTATGTTTGGATAAACAAGTTTCTTCAGTCAAGTAAATGTTTGACTTGAAATATTACTAACAATATAAAAGTTATTACTTTTACTTTAAAATTCAGAAAAGATTTAACAGCAAAGAGATATTTTTTAGAATTAAACTAAAACTCATTTTATTCAGACACAGAAAGCATAAAAAGATGTTGTTCAGATGTGATTTGACATCATAATTGTTGTTAGTAGTATTTAAAGGGTGTCTGTCAGTAGTTTACAGTGAATGTGACGCACATGAAGAGCATTGTCTGTTAGTCTTGTAATGGACTGCTCGTGTCCAGTGTGTTTCAGTCTGAGACTCCAGCATCTTGTGACTCTGTGTACGGTTTGGAGAAGAGATGAAGATTATTCATCTGTTACAGCGGACTGGCTTCAGTCTTCAGTCCATGTAACTGTGAAATACACACACACACACACACACACACACACACACACGCGCACACAAACACAAACACACAAACACTAAACATTTATTTACACAATTCAGTGTCACTTATTGATTATAAACAAGCATCATCTGATGTAAATAGGGATCTATATAACAGATAAAGAGATGAAGAGTAAAGGGCTGTCTGTCAGTGAATGTGAATCATTGGTAAAAGTGAGTGAGATGGAGAGAGACGGATCAGACAGAAGTGTTACCTCTCGCTCTGTAACATTTGAACAGCAGCACGACTGTCGACAGCAGATACGGACAAGCTGCCAGAAGAAAACTGAGGATGCTGAAGACAGAAATCTGACCTGAACCTGACAAACAGAGACACAAACACATTATTGAGACACATTACACCCCTAAAGACTTTCAGAAACTTTCTCAGGGAACCCAATGTTTTGTGTGAAAATGCAATAGCATTGAGATGACAAATGTTCCTCGTTTCTCATTATTATTCCACCATCATGTTCCTTCAGGAGCTCTGTATTATAGAAATAGTTAACCCCAAAACTTATATTCTGCCAAAAATTACTCACCCTCATGTTGTTCTAAATCTGCATGAATTTCTTTCTTCTCTGTGGAATAGAAAATATGTTTTGAAGCCTTTTAATTAATTTATTTTAATGCTTAATCTTCCTCACACCATACATGACCACAATCGGATTATTCCTTGCTGATTTCAAATAAATAAATAGTTCATGGACAGTAAGATCTCAGCAGTAAAGTCAATAACATGTTTGATCTGATTATATTTTAATGCTGCAGTTAAAACACTCTTCATTTCACTGAAATCTAAGATGTTGGTTATGAGGTGTTGATGATTTCACTATATTTCTGTGTATTTTGTATGTAATTTTGATAGGTATACTTTTATTCATGTGAATCGTGTGAAATAATAAACACATCTGTCAATAATTATGTTTGCTCCACCAGAAATAAGAGCCAGAGATATGTATATTAATCTTGTGGTCTATCTTAACAAATGCTCAAGAATAAAACTGAATCTGATGGAGAATGAAGTCCAGACTCTCACCTCTGACTGAGATCCAGCTGTGGAGTGACTCTCCTCTCGCTTTTTTACAGTAGTAGAAACCCTCATCTGACTCTGAGACATTCATGATGCTCATCTCTCCTGTCGTCTGACTCTGGACGAGGGATCCGTCTTTATAGAAATCAGCTCTGAGGATCGAGGAGTTTGTAGATCGATGTAAACAGTGTAGAGTCAGAGTATCTCCCTCAATCACAGGATCAACAGAACTCTCCAGAATCACATCACCGTCTACACAACACACACAATAATGTGAGCTTACTGCAAATAGGAAGAATATTTAAAATACAGAGCTACACATGTTATGAACTGAATTGTACTTAATGCTTCCTGTGCTTTATGCACTAGTCCAACCCAAGCACAAAGATCCATCCCAAACCCTAACCACCGGTGTAAAAACACTGTATTCAAATATACTAATCAGATTGTACAAATTCATCCAGCCAAAAACTGTCCATTTAACTGTCAAGAGATGAATGAATGTGGACAGGTTTAACCCCACTATAATAGATGAAACTCGTCACATAGTTGTATAGATTAGAAAGTGTGATGGAAACAGGACTCACCATGTACAGTGATGTTGAGAGGATGACGTTTCTCTCCAGATTCAGACTGACACCAGTAAACTCCAGAGTCAGATGTGCTGAGAGAGACGAGTCGACATGTAGATCCTGTTTGTTTTGAACAATCTTCTGTGTTTCTGTCTGTGTATCTTCTCACTGTCCATCCAGCAGAGTTCCTCTGATCCTCACAGCTCAGAGAGAGAGAGTCAGACGAGAAGTGTTGACTTCTGCTGGGACGGACCATCAGAGAGACCTGCGACCCATGACCTGAGAAGAAGAAAACCACTCAGAATCAACAGCATGTTGTGTATTTGATAGTGCTTTTGATCTGATCTAGACTGAGAAATAGAGGGAAGTGTTTGGTGAAGCACAAATACAGATGAACACAATCATAAATGCTGACACAGACTCACCAGTGATCCACAGTGTCTCTGTGTTACTGTAGTTTGTGTAATAGGCCGGTCGTCCTCTCTCTGCTCTGCACGTATAAACTCCTGTGTGCTGTAGAGCAGCAGGACTGAGAGTGTAAGAGCCTCCAGCTCCTCTGCTGCTGTCTGACAGACGATCATCATCTCTGAACCAGCTGAACGTCCAGCCTGTAGAGGAGCCTGTAACCTCACAGATCAGAGTCACTGAGTCTCCTTCAGTCAGCCACGGCTGTGGAGACACTCGCACTGCTGCCTGAGCTTCATCTGAACAAAACATGAGATGAGTTCTAGAGAGAGAAGCTGTTCACACTGATGATAATGAACACACACACAAACTCACCTGATACAGTCAGTGTAACAGCATCACTGCGCTGAGAGTGTTGTGTTCCCATCTCTCCTCTACAGCTGTATTTACCGCTGTGAGAGTCTTTAACACTGCTGATGTTCAGCTCTTGTGTTGAGATTGAGTTATTTTGGTAGTTTGTTCCCTCTGTTTCCCATCTGTACGTCCATTCAGTGTCTCCTCCCCACTTTATATCACATCTGAGAGTGACTGTTTCTCCTCTGAACACTTGTTCATCAGGTCGAACCGTCACCACAGCTTTAGGACTCACTTCACAAACAGATTATTGCATTAGTTTTAGACTCAAAGTTTAAGGCGTTCTGCAGATATTGTCTGTGATCTGTATCTTGTGTCAGATACTATGTTCTCTCTCACCTGTAGCATTTACCCACAGTGCATCACTGTATTGTGTGTAGTAGACTGGTTTTCCTCTTCCAGCTCTACACCAGTACTGGCCTCCAGCAGACACTGAATCAATCTTCACTCTGTAGGAGTTTGTTTGTGTCTTTGTCTCAGAGTTCAGTGTGTGTTTGTACCAGTAAAAGTCCCATCCAGTGGCTGGATTCATGTGACAGGTCAAAGTCACTGTGTTTCCTGTCAGTGCAGCTCCTGCAGGATCTGATGTGAGTTCAGGCTTTGGCTTCAGATCTGCAGGAGAACAAGAACACACTCAGATCCTGAAGAGTCAGAGTTCAGCTGTGTGAGACTAATCATTGAGTATGAGCCACATGTAAGAGCTGAAGAACCTCAGACACTTTCATCTCCTGAGAGACAGACAATGCAAACACAGTGTATTAACATAGAGACATCTGTTTCCACATCTCACTGAGAGAAGATGCAGAAAAAACACCTTTCTCACCTATACATCTGTTCCTTCACTCAGCTCTCAGGATGGTCATTAGCAATATATAATATTCGAGATGACTGCAAATGATATTCAAAGTCATGTTTGATATAATTTGAAATGTCTCAGTGTGATTGATATGAGAATGATACGAGAGTCTCAATCTTACAAGAAGTAGACTCCCAGTTTCTTTCATGCAAATTACCATCTGTGCCGAAAGGTGTCAACTCTCCATGTATAGGTCTTGATCAACGCACATTCCAGTTGTTAGTTCCTGTCTCTTTTGGAGGATGTTTGTCTTGGTCTAAGTTCTTAACGACATGTTGTGAAAGTGAAAAAAGTGAGGGTGATTCTGTAGACAGATGAGTGTGGAGTGTGTCTTTACTCTCCATACCAAGGTTATTATAGCTTTCAATCTTTAAATTAGTTTTATTAGGGCCCGAGCACCGAGGTGCGAGGACCCTCTTGTATCTGCTTTGTTTATTATTATTATTATTATTATTATTATTCCGCTTCTTCTCCATGAAAAATGAAGTTGCTATAACATACAATGTCCAATCTGCCCCAAACTTCATGTTTAATTAGACTCCGAACCTCAACAGATTGACATGCCCATATTCAGTTATAGTAATAGCGCCACCTATTGGCAACAGGAAGTGACATATTTTACACTGCGACAAACTAGTCCTAGAAATTTTATGACATCAATGTCTTTTTTGTGGTCAGTCTAATCTAAAGGCCTGTGCGATGTTAAGTTGTGAAGATCTTGAGTTTTCGTTAAGGGGCGTGTCCGTGGTGCCGTGACGAAGTTCGATGTCTCGCCATGGGAATAAAAGATGTTATAACTCAGTCATAAAATGTCCGATCTTCCCAAAACTTCACATGTGTGATAAGAGTTCTGGCCTGAACACAGCTGAAGGCCAATATTCCATCGGGTGTGGCAAAATGGCTCGATAGCGCCACCTATACACTTTCAACAGAGTGCGCCTCGAGCTATGTTTCACGCACATCTACAAAAATCGGTACACACATGTAAACACCAATACCTACAAAAAAGTATCTTGGTACAAAATCCGAATCCCAACAGGAAGTTGGTTATTTAGAATTTTCTCTGCAAAATTGGTGTTGTTTTTTACATTTTCAGGGGTTGTACTTTAACGAACTCCTCCTAGAGATTTATTCAGATCAACACCAAACTTGGTCAGTTAAATCTAAAGCCATGTTGCCGAGATAATTCATTCCCCTTCGTTTTAAGTGTGTTCCCAAAAAATCTTCTTTTGAAGGGCTATCTGGTCCTTCCCCTTACCGCTTCCCCTCCAACGAAAAGAGAATCGAGACACCCCTACCCCTTCATGTGAACGCGCGAAACGGAGGGGTAGGGGAAAGGGGAATGGCTAAGGGGTAGAATTGGGATTGGGCCTAAGTTTAGTTTTCGTTTAAGAAAATAACCTTTTCTAAAGGTCAGGGCCCGTATTCATAGAGAATCTTAATGCAAAAAGTAGCTCCTAATGACCAAATTCTAAGAAAATTCGTAGAAATGTGGGCGTTTACTCTTAAAATTAAAGAAAAAATCCTAGTAAAGAAAAAAGCATCTTAACCCTTAAAAGAGGTCTTAAGGTCAAACTTGTTAGGAGCACAGGCGAGGACTTTTAAGAGGCTTAAGAGTTTCTTTAGAAGAGGAGAAAATGGCAGAAAGACGAAGAGGCAGAAGAAATTACATTTACATTACATTTAATCATTTAGCAGATGCTTTTATCCAAAGCGACTTACAGATGAGGACAGTGGAAGCAATAAAAAACAACAAAAAGAGCAATGATATATAAGTGCTATATCAAGTCTCAGTTAGGTTAACACAGTACACGTAGCAAGGGATTATAAATAATATAATAAATAAAAATAAAACAGATAGAATAGAAAAAGAATAGAGCAAGCTAGTGTTAGAGATCTTTACACACACACACACACACACACACATACAATTGCATAATAAATAAAAAAGAAAATAGAATACAAAAAGATTAGAAAGGTAGTTAGATTTTTTTTTTTAAGAATATAATTAGAATAGTGAGTGTTAAAGTTAGAGGGTCAAATAAAGATGGAAGAGATGTTTTTTAAGCCGATTCTTGAAGATGGCTAAGGACTTATTTTGTTTGCAACACAAGAAATGCTAACATCTCCAACACAGCGCATAAATGCCATAGCGCCAGAAATTAAAGTAATCACTACATTACGATATTTGGTGACTGGGAAAACGCAACAATGCAATAGTGATGATTTGGGTCTGTCACAACCTTCTGTAAGCAGAGTGATCACACAGCACTTTCAGAACATCTTATTGTGTCACAGTTCATTTCGTTTCACTGGACATTCCCACCTTGCAGGCTCAAAAAACTGCATTTATAAATATAGCAGGCTTATAGGTGCGCACAAGCAGGGGGAATGAACCGTTAATAGTTTGTGCTATACGCTCGCTCCCATGTCTGCATCTTATCCCTTGCTGTGATACCCGGCCCGAATTTTCCTTTAAGAATGGCCTTGTGTTCATCCACTAACTGGGCTAACAGTAAACACTGTTCCTCTGTCCAGTTTGGCTTTCTCGCCCTTCTTGGCTTTGATTCCATGTTTGATACAGTACATTAAAACCAACATTCAAACCGCCACTTATATAGGACAGCAATCACTGTTATTGGAAAGAGTGGAACAATTTTTATCATGCTAAGCCAATCAAATACCTTATAGGAAATTAAAAGCATGGTAAATAAACAAGGATTTATATACACACATAAAATGTGTGTGTGTGTGTGTGTGTGTGTGTGTGTGAGAGAGAGAGAGAGAGAGAACGGTCAAATAGGAAAAATTACGCATGTAAATTCAAAGTGAGAATTAGAACAGACCCTATACTTAAAATCACTCTTTTTTTCCTTCTTGGACAACCAACCAATCACAGTCTTCAAAAGATTGTGTCATACATAGCAACGGGGTCAACCCCGCCTCCTCACTAAGATAAAAGTTCTTGTCTTTTCTTTACTCAGAGTTGCTCTCAGATCGGTCCCAAATCGCTCTTAAGCTAAGACTTCTACGTAAAAGTTTTTAAGCTAAATTAAGAATTTTCTGAGAGGATTCTTAGAATCTTTATGAATACGGGCCCAGGTATGTATCTTTTACTCTTAGATTTAGAATTTGATGTCTTGTATATATTTCATTTGATATCTCTGAATTAAATGTAATTGGCATAATGCTGTGTACACAGCAAAATATTTTTTACATCTTATACGATTTTCCAAATGTGATAGACCACAAACATGAGGATACAAAATCCTAGATTTATCCGTTTGCTCCATGATGTGACAAAGACAGCACACCACACACAAACAGATTTTAAAACAGAGTCTCGACTGAACACAGAAAATCTTGCGGGACTTCAGAATAAGTGTTGCGTACAATGTGCAGGAAGAAATTGTAATGATATAATTTGGAATGATTTTCACAGAATATTCACTGAAAAAAAAAAAGGTTTTTGTGTAAAGTCGTGGAGACGGCGGGGACATGGTCTGTACAAGTTACAGAGTGAACAAGAGGTGAGCAATGGTTGTAAGGGAAACAGGTTAATTTAGCTCAAAGGGAATCATTCAAGATTTTAAAGGGAATTTGAACATAATCACTGTTTCACGGCTGAACACTGAGACGCCCTGCGATTCACCGAACGAGCCGTTTAACATCAAATCTGCACCGGATTTTAATATCCAAAGTATAGTGAAAACACTATTAATTAGCACAGTAACAAGATTGGCAGTTTAAGACATTAACTTGTAAGCACAAACACAAGATGCTTCTCTTTTCGTGTGGTCCAGGGCCATGAGAGCATTATTCACCATTTGGAGATTTATGGTGTTTATGCACGTTCATTTACTGCGGGTTATTTCTTATGCATCTGTATGTAACCATAGCCTACATGTTAACTAATGTACATTTTATTGTACTTTTTGTTTCAGATAACCACTCACACACACAAACACACTTATTCCTTCTGACCGAGGAAGATGAGCAAATCTATAATCAGCCACAGAAGCACACGGTCTCTTACAATATGAATAAGGCTTTATTAGATAAATCTAATACATATAAACTAATCTAACACATAAGCACATTCAGAAATTCATACAAGTTGCAGGAAGATAGAAAGTTAGGAAAAGATGAGTTTAAGAGAATGGAAATGTGGAATCCCAAGTTTACAGCAATACGTGAAATTGAACAGACATGAACAGTCATCAATCACTTAATTAACCCTCGCATTGAGTTCCTCAATGAGGTTAAAATTATATTATATACACCAGTATAGTTGTCTGGAGGAGTTACTTGCGTCTCCTGTGTAAAGGGGGTTCCCTTTGTTGTCGTTGAAAGGGGGTTTCCCGATGTCGCTGATTTGCCTGAAGTACAGTAGTCGCTGAAGTGACGTCTTGGGAAGCCCGTGGTTGGGCGTTGGCTGACGAAGCGGAGTTGTGTGGGCTGGTTGAAGTTGAACGGGCACTTGAGGTCAGACTCGGAGACACGTTGTTACAAAACTGAACTTAGAACACGAAAATACTTGCGTCTCCTGTGTAAAGGGGGTTCCCTTTGTTGTCGTTGAAATGGGGTTTCCCGATGTCGCTGATTGGCTGGAAGTTCAGTAGTCGCTGAATTGTCGATGCACGCTGGAACCACGCTCAAAGAACACTGAGAGTGATGACTAAAGGCAAACTAAAAGCAAGATTTGATGGTGTCCTAAGTATTTAAACTGGCCTGTTGGCCACACCTCAATTGTTGTCTTGACCAATTAGATATTATCTTTGCTCGGGGTATCATAAATCATATTTCTATAACAAGATTATGATACATTTGACAAATAACTGATGGTCAGGATTGTTTCAAGCAAGCAGATTCAAACACATACATACTAAACATGTATATGAATCCTTAAGCTATCCAATAGTTATTAAAAGACATACACAATAAGTGATTATAAACATGATAGTCAAATGTGTGGGTTACATATAAATGAATATGGTGTTAAGCAATGGACTGAAATTCATTTATAAGTCCTTTTGAGTTAATTAAAAGACAGATCTTGTGCCATTCTCTGACATAAAGATTTCTGTGGAGACCAGAGGTTAAAGGCCATGTTGCAGGTTAACCACCACTTTCGACTAATGGGTACATAAATCACTCAAGATATGTATATCATTTTTAAAATGTCTCAAAAAAATGGTATTAACGTTTTTTTTACGCAACTCGGTGATGACGTCACGTTGGGGAGAAGTCGAGGAAAGGTAGCCTCAGCCTAGTATGATGGTTCCAGGCCACCCGTAACCCGTGTTTTTCCAACCTTAAACCCGTGAAAGTGCACTGGAACGGCAATCAAACCCGTGACTTCCCACCCGTGAACTCGTGTCTCGTACTAGATCAATGTACTCCGAGTTCTGAGGTCACACAGCACGCGAAACAACGATGACAGCCCCTACGAATAATACTGCCTACGGATGCAGTGTTTATGCAAGTGGTACACGTTGAATAAACGATTTTAGGTCAATGTAACGTTGCAATAAAATAAATAATTTAGTTACAATTCCTTGCGTTCAGAAAGTTTGGCGTAACTTGCCTGGAACGGTACAAAGTCGTTGGTATGAAATAGTGATTACGAGCTCAAAAACCTGCCTGTAACGCGCGCAGCATCAGAACTTTTTTTTTTTTGCACCAGAACTAATGTTATAGCGCCTGACTGGGATGAGGAAGAGGTAGCCAACATGTATGATGGCCCGCAGCTGTGTAATTTCGATCGAGTCAGCCGTGACAGGGCAAATGCATGGTCTGAGGAGAATGAGTGGAGAGTTGAAGTGTCCTGGTGAGTTGCTATCATTTAGCATCGCAGCAATGAGCACTGGAGCTAGTCTACGAGCAGCAGTGCACAATAACGACAGACACACACATACATACATGCATACATATATATATATATATATATATATATATATATATATATATATATATATATATAATTTTATTTATTTTTTACTGTCATTGAGCAGCAGCCGTGTTTCCACTTTATTTATATCTAGTGGCAGTGATCCTGACGTTAGTTCAGATAAGTACCGGTAAACTATGTCTTTGTCATCTAGAAATAGAAGACATCATTAACTATATGGATGTTTCTAAGCGTTTATCGCTTCCTCCGGTGAAAATGTTGTTGCAAACGTAGCTGCGTGTCTATCGCTGTGTTTGGCAGGTGTTTGTGTGGGTGCCGTCCCATGGAAACTGCGCTGGAAAGCTTGTGCTGTAGGGAAGTGAGTGCGTTTGGGTCGCTGTTGGTCGATATCTCTATCTATCTGTCTGTCTATCTATCTATATATGTAGTCTATCTATCTATATATTGTGACATGCATCCCGAGCGCTCATCAGCGTCGCCCTGGCAACACAGTGGAACCACCGGCACTAGCTCGTCACGGGCTGAGCGGCCGCACCTGCAGCTCGTCCAGTGGCATCTACTTAAGCAGAGGAGGAAAGCAGTATGGTGAGGAATGTCTCCCAACGAGGACTCTAACCCTTGCCTCCTCTGTTACAGAGAGCAGCGTGTGACCGTCAGCCCCATCCAGGAGAGCACAGCACGGGATCCACCACTCAGGACACAGAGAGCACGAGGGACTTGGAGCACCACGGAGAGCACCGCCTTCACTCAGAGCACCATTTATTCAATAAATCCACCCTTCGGGGACTTTCTCTGTCCATCGGTTGTCGTGTAGTTCCTCACCCCGCCACACTGGTGGAGAATGCGGGCAATAGTGTGAGCTGGACACCGACAACCGACCCCGAGGAGATCGTTAAAGTCACCCGTTTGTTTTTTTTTTCTCCCCTTTCATTTGTATCTGCTCTGTTTCCACAGGCGGCCGCTCCTCCCCCGGCATGGAAGAGCTGCTTAAACACCTCACCGAGGTGAGCATCCGCCAGCAGCAGATAATGGAGCACATGGCCTCGCGTCAAGGAGACGCCGAACGTGAGCTCGCCGCCCTCCGCGCCGCCGCCCACCGCACGCCGCTGCCTGACCCCCGTGTCCAAGCCGTCCAGCTGATGCCACGAATGACAGCGCACGACGATGTGGAGATGTACATTCAAAGGTTTGAGGCCACCGCGATCCGGGAGGCGTGGCCAGAGGACGAGTGGGCCCGACTCCTCGCGCCGCTGCTGACCGGGGAAGCGCAGCGGGCGTATTTCACCATGACGGCCGAGAGAAGCCGGAACTATGGAGAAGTGAAAAAGGAGATCCTGAGCCGAGTAGGCCTCTCCCCAATCTGTGTGGCGCAGCAGTTCCATGACTGGGAATATCGAGCTCGACAGCCCGCTCGCGCCCAGGCGGCAGAACTAACCCGGTTGGCCCAACATTGGCTGTTGACAGGGGGTCCCTCCGCACACAAGGTAGCAGAGCGTGTGGTGATCGACCGACTCCTCCGCGCCCTCCCCCGCGCATTAAGGCAGGCGGCTGGCATGAGGAATCCCACCGATCTCGACGAGCTCGTGGAGGCCATTGAGCTGGCGGAGGCCGCCCAACACCGGGAGGTAGGGGAGCGAGCGCCGCCTTTTCCCCGAAGGGTGGTCCAGGAGCGACGCTCGCCTGAGGGCACCCAGCGACCCGTGAGCAGGCCTGCGGTTCCCGGCCCCCAGGACGAGCCGATGCCCACCGAGCCGCCGCGTTCCCCACGACGGACGTGGCTAGCAGGCTGTTCCGTGCATGGTCCACCGCCGAAGGCACCGCGAGCTAAGGTGCGCATCAATGGCCGGCCATTCATCGCCCTCCTCGACTCGGGCAGCGGGGTAAGCCTGATACAACCCACTGTCCTGCCGCCCCGAACAGGTTCCAGAGCCCGGCTGGCGATAACGTGCGTGCACGGGGATACCAGACAAGTGCCGGCCTGGCGAGTGACCATTACTGCGTCCCCTGGTTCCTGGCCCGTCGAAGTGGGAATCCTAAAGAACCTGCCGGTACCCGTTCTCCTCGGCCGGGATTGGCCGGGGTTCGACCAGCTCCTCACCTCCAGCGCACAGCCTGCTAGCCTGGCCGGGAACCGCCGACGCCGGGGTCCAGCAAGGCGCTCTCGACGAGGCCCCACGCTGCTGACGTCGGACAGCCCTCGAGGAGGTGAGTCCCCCTCCCAAGACTCTAACCTGTTCTTTGATGTCTTCCAGCAGATAGCAGGGGGGGGGACGCTTGCCAAAGAGCAGCGTGGGGATGAACGCCTCAAGAATTGCTGGTCTCAAGTGCGGGTGGCGGAAGGGGAGGATCTACAACCGGCTCCCCACCCCACGCCCCACTTCGTCATCCAAAACGGCCTGCTTTACTGTGTCGCCCAGCGGAGGGGGGAGGAAAAGACGTTGCTGGTGGTACCGCGAAGCAAAGTCCAGGCGATCTTGGAACTCGCCCATGCCCACCCGATGGCTGGCCACCTCGGTGCTCAAAATACTGTGCAACGGATCCGGGATCGCTTCCACTGGCCAGGACTGGAGGCGGATGTCAAGCGGTACTGCCCGGCGTGCCCGACGTGCCAACGGACCTCGCCACATACTCCTCCCCCTAGCCCGCTGATCCCGCTGCCGATCATTGAGGTGCCCTTCGAGCGCATCGGGATGGACCTGGTGGGGCCGCTGCCGAAGTCCGCCCGGGGGCATGAACACATCCTAGTTATCGTGGATTATGCCACCCGCTACCCAGAGGCCATTCCCCTCCGCAAGGCCACCGCCAAGAACATTGCACAGGAGCTCTTCCTACTGAGTAGTCGGGTGGGCCTACCAGCGGATATCCTGACTGACCAGGGCACCCCTTTCATGTCCCGGATCATGGCTGACCTCTGCAAACTCCTCAAAGTCCGACAGATCCGGACCAGCGTGTACCATCCACAAACCGATGGGCTCGTGGAGCGCTTTAACAAGACCCTTAAGCAGATGCTGCGGCGTGTCGTGGCCGAGGACCAACACGACTGGGACCAAATGATCCCCTATGTGCTGTTCGGAGTCCGGGAGGTGCCCCAGGCGTCCACTGGCTTCACGCCCTTCGAGCTCCTCTTCGGCCGCCAACCCCGAGGGCTTCTAGATGTCGCCCGTGAAGCCTGGGAGCAACAACCTGCGGTATGTCGGACCACCCTCGAGCACATCAAGGCCATGAGAGAGTGGATCGACAGGGTCATGCCATTGGTCCGGGAGCATCTGACTAAGGCCCAGCAAGACCAGCAGCGCCTCTTCAATCGGGCCGCCCAACCCCGGGAGTTCCAGCCGGGAGACCACATCATGGTTCTGGTCCCCACCTCCGCCTGCAAATTCCTGGCACGCTGGCAGGGCCCATATACGGTTACCGAACGGGTGGGACCCGTCACCTACAAAGTGCGCCAACCCGGTCGCCGAAGAGAGGAGCAGCTCTATCATATAAATCTGTTGAAGCGCTGGGTGGGGACCGGACCCCAGCTCTCGGCCCTCGCCACCACCTCTCCCGTGGTTGTGGACATGGATCCCAATCTCTCCGCGGCCCAGAAGACGGAACTGCAGCACCTGGTCGGTCAGTTCTCGGATGTGTTCTCCCCTCTGCCAGGGCGGACGACCGTCACCCAGCACGAAGTCCGAACACCACCAGGAGTTATCGTCCGGCAGCGGCCCTATCGTGTCCCGGAGGCTCGGCGACACGCAATCGAGACAGAGGTACAGGAGATGTTGAGGTTGGGGGTAATTGAGCCCTCGCGGAGTCCCTGGTCCAGCCCCATCGTAATGGTCCCGAAGCCCGACGGCACCCTAAGGTTCTGCAACGACTTTCGCCGCCTAAATGAGGTCTCTGAATTCGATGGCTACCCCATGCCCCGGGTCGATGAGCTCCTGGATCGACTGGGAAGGGCCCGGTTCATATCGACTCTCGACCTCACCAAAGGTTATTGGCAAGTCCCCCTGTCTAAGGATGCCAAGCCCAAGACAGCCTTCTCAACCCCCAGTGGCCACTGGCAGTACCGGGTCCTTCCCTTCGGCCTACACTGGGCCCCCGCCACATTCCAGAGGCTCATGGATGTCCTGCTGAGGCCCCATATGGCCTACGCCGCGGCCTACCTCGACGACGTGGTCATCCATTCAGAGACCTGGGGGGAGCATTTGGAGCGGCTCCGGAGGGTGCTGCTGGACCTCCGCCGGGCGGGGCTCACCGCCAACCCCCAGAAATGTCACCTGGCTCTCTCGGAAGCCAAGTACCTGGGCTTCTGCGTGGGTCGCGGCCTCATCCGCCCCCAGGAAAAGAAGGTAACAGCTATCCTCTCGGCACCCCGGCCCACTACCAAGACCCAGGTACGAGCCTTTTTGGGGTTGGCGGGATACTACCGCTGTTTTATCCCTAACTTCTCCTCCTTAGCCTCTTCCCTGACAGATCTGACCAGGAAGGGGCAACCCGAGAAGGTAGCCTGGAGTCCAGAAGCGGAAGAGGCGTTCCAGCAGGTGAAGCTAGCCCTCACCACGGAGCCAGTCCTGCGAGCCCCCGACTTCAACTGCCCCTTCCTGGTGCAAACCGACGCCTCGGACACCGGGTTGGGAGCCGTTCTCTCCCAGGTCCAGGACGGCGAGGAACACCCGGTGATCTTTATTAGCCGGAAGCTGACCCCGACCGAACAACGGTATGCCGCCGTAGAGAAGGAAGCGTTGGCCATCAAGTGGGCAGTCCTGGAGCTTCGCTATTACCTCCTCGGCCGTCGGTTCACCCTGCTGACAGATCATGCGCCACTGCAGTGGATGGCCCGCGCAAAGGACACCAATCCCAGGGTGACCCGGTGGTTCCTTGCGCTCCAGGACTTCCACTTTACCATACAACACCGGGCGGGGACAGCCAACGCCAACGCGGACGGCCTCTCCAGGATAGGGGCAGCTTTCGCAGGTCTGTCAGGCTCCACTCCCCGCCCCCCCCCATATCTCCCCATTGTTCCGCAGGCGCAGGTCGACGCTTAGGGGGGGGGGAGTGTGACATGCGTCCCGAGCGCTCATCAGCGTGGAACCACCGCACTAGCTCGTCACGGGCTGAGCGGCCGCACCTGCAGCTCGTCCAGTGGCATCTACTTAAGCAGAGGAGGAAAGCAGTATGGTGAGGAATGTCTCCCAACGAGGACTCTAACCCTTGCCTCCTCTGTTACAGAGAGCAGCGTGTGACCGTCAGCCCCATCCAGGAGAGCACAGCACGGGATCCACCACTCAGGACACGGAGAGCACGAGGGACTTGGAGCACCACGGAGAGCACCGCCTTCACTCAGAGCACCATTTATTCAATAAATCCACCATTCGGGGACTTTCTCTGTCCATCGGTTGTTGTGTAGTTCCTCACCCCGCCACAATATATCTATGTATTTATCTATTTATGTATAATCTGCGCTATCTAAATACTCTTGTCTACCACTCGTCTCTCTAGTCACTCTCAATGCTCTCAAGGCGTGCTTTGGTAAATTCTCTCCCCAACGTGACGTGATGCAATGCATTGTGGGGGAAAGGAGACCGCTGTAAGATAGTACCTACTTTTTCGTATTATATTCCGTTTTGTGATACCCAACAACATAAAATACAATTGATAACAGTTTAAATGTTTATTACCAACAAGCAAATTGCACAAATTCGTTAAAAAATTAACCTTGCAACACGGCCTTTAAAAGGCCCCCTTAGGAATTTCAGTCTGGTTCTGCTAGGTGGGGGACGTCAATCCAAGGATCTTGTGTATTACTCTCATGGGTTTACATGTGATGTCCGGCGTTGCATCTAAATTACTTCTCTTCTCTGAATTTAAATTGTCAATAATTGTTCTAATGTTGTTAATGCTGAAAGCTGTTCTGTGAAAGAGTTGGTTGTTTGGTTAACTTGTTTCTGACTTGTGGCACTCGGAATGAATTACAACATCTTGTTGCCTTTCTGAGGAATTCAGCTTGTGTTTCAACCACAGTCCTGATCGACTTTTTAATTTGTCTGGTTAGGGTCTGATACGCTACATGGTCAAATTTTGTTTATATATATATGTATACACAGTGCAGACCAAAAGTTTGGACACACCTTCTCATTCAAAGAGTTTTCTTTATTTTCATGACTATGAAAATTGTCGAGTCACACTGAAGGCATCAAGGGCTATTTGACCAAGAAGGAGAGTGATGGGGTGCTGCCCCAGATGACCTGGCCTCCACAGTCACCGGACCTGAACCCAATCGAGATGGTTTAGGGGTGAGCTGGACCACAGACAGAAGGCAAAAGGACCAACAAGTGCTAAGCATCTCTCGGGGAACTCCTTCAAGACTGTTGGAAGACCATTTCAGGTGACTACCTCTTGAAGCTCATCAAGAGAATGCCAAGAGTGTGCAAAGCAGTAATCAAAGCAAAAGGTGGCTACTTTGAAGAACCTACAATATGACATATTTTCAGTTGTTTCACACTTTTTTGTTATGTATATAATTCCATATATAATTCCACATGTGTTAATTCATACTTTTGATGCCTTCAGTGTGAATCTACAATTTTCATATTCATGAAAATAAAGAAAACTCTTTGAATGAGAAGGTGTGTCCAAACTTTTGGTCCGTACTGTATAAATAATTGTTATTCTCAGTTTTCTCTTGGTATAGAGATCTTATTCTACATAATAAGTAATTGCCTAAATAAGCTTCCATCACTCTTTAAGAAAGATCATCTCGCTTTCTGATTGGAAATTGTTTTGTTTCACCTGATAATCTCCAGAACGTGTGCGTGTTTGTCCTTGGGGTTCCCCCCACACATCAGGATTTATGATCGTAAATATTAAACATTTCTTTGCACACTGAAAAGACCGAATACACAGTAGACCTTCAGCCACCACTGGATACCTTCATTGGGGCAAGTGGTTGAATTTACATTCATGTGTGTAAAAAAATGAGGAGTGTTTGTCCAGAAAAGGAAGATGCACATGACACAGCACTATATCGTATTATAAACTGTTTGGTCAAATTGTTTGAATGCAGGTTGTGCAAAATATACTTGAAATACTGAACCAGTGAACTTGCTACTGAGTCTCTTATGCAGGTCTGCATCCAAACTGAATAATGACTAAAGTGAACAGATGTGGCTGATGCAGAAGAGAATGTGAAAGGTGTTGAACCACAAATATTGATGTTAAATGATGATTAAACAGATATGAATCTGAACACTCACCTGATACAGTCAGTGTAACAGCAGCACTGATGTCTGATGATATCTGTGAGTCTGATCTCTCTCCTCTACAGCTGTATTCAGCACTATCAGACACAGATGTGATGCTGTAGAGTCTCTCAGTGACGTCTCTCATGACTGAACCATCTTTAAACCATCTGTATATCCACTGAAAGTGTCCTGCTCCCTGTATGTCACATGTGAGAGTGACTGTCTCTCCTCTGAACACACGCTCATCTGGAGTCACCTTCACTACAGCTTTTGGTCTCGCTGTATTAATAAACATATTAGTATTGATATTAAAGAAACATAAGAATATTATGAGCACTTTTCCTTATATGAAAAAAGAGTGCTGAGTTTAATTTGTAATGCGATGAGCTCATGTGACTGATACTAAAGTTTGGATTATTTATTGTTTAATAATTATTAAATAAGTGACTTGTTACATATACTATTAGAAGGTATTAGGCAGAAAAAAGTATGTACTAAGTTATGTCAAATAAACAAGAACAAAACTAGTCTCTCAACTAGATATGTGATAATAGAGTGAGTTTATGAGGACAGTGATATTCAACTCACCCATAACAGAGAGAGAAACAGAGTTTGAATGTGATGAGTTTGGTCTCTGATCTCTCTGTCCTATACACCAGTACTGACCCTGATCAGATGTAGTTACTCCTCTGATAGTGAGAGTGTCTCCGTTTACAGTGTAACGATCGGACGTCTGTAACATTACACTGTCTTTATACCACTTATATCTCCAGTCATATGTCCAGTCATATCTCCAGTCATATGTCAGGGCATTTCTCTTTGTCCAGTAACTGTGAGACTCAGTCACACACTTCAGATTGACTGTCTCTCCAGTAAATACAGGACTTTCTGGAGTCACAGTCAGTGAAGATCTGGGGAAATCTGTGAAGAAAGACAAAAATATGAGTCAAACTATTTATATATATATATATATATATATATATATATATATATATATATATATATATATATATATATATATATACTGTATAGTCATTATTTTAATAATATTAGTTTAATATTATTACTATTATTATTATTAACATTATTAAGACACCTCGTTCTCTGACTTCAGTACAAAACACGTCTCCATTTTAAAACTAAAAAACGGAGAAACCTTTTGAGGGACCCAGCTTCAGGAGATTTTTGTGTTTTCATGACATTTTGTTGTATGAACTCAATACAATTCAAGAAAACTCAGAAATCTCCTGAAGCTGGTTGCCTTAAACTTTTACATTTTCTCAAGTGTATTGAAAGTGTGTTGATCAAGTCTTTTCTTATTCTGATTATAGTGAATATCATCTGTAAAACACAGTCAGGTTTCCATCAAAGGATTTTTGTGTGAAACTTTATATATTTAGCATTTCAAAATTTTTACAGATAGCTAGCAATATATAGCTGATGGAAATGCCATTAATCAAGAAAAAATTATCATGTGCCACAACATCTTTTTCCATTTAACTTTAGCGCATAAATTCCATATTGATACTTCAAATATCGCAAAAACACTTTTTTTTGTCGAGAAAAGGGGCTTTAAGGCAAATATTGTGTTGTCACATGACAAAATTAGCCTATAGACAGCGTCCGTGTTCATGTTGTTGCTCACATTAAAGGTACAATTTATAAGATATTTGCAGTAAAATATCCAAAAACCACTAGGCTAGTGTTATATATTTTGTCCAGCTGATTAACAATATCTCTAATGTTTTCAACTACTTGTAAATCATTAGAAAATTCAAATTCTAAACAGTGACATGGGGCAGTGCAGTCACCTGTCAATGATGTTAGTTACCCTTTGTGACCGCCTTTACTGACGTAGAAACCACATGACAACAGTGTCGTGGACAAATGCTGAAGTAGTGTCTAGTGTCCAGCAAACCACTAGCTTGCTTCAAGCAGTTCCTTATTTACTTCTTCTTGCACGTTTTATGGTGGATTGTGTTACTTATTTATGGAACATAATTACTGTTTACCATCTGCCGCTGGTTCTGTCGACAAGGACAGCTCCCGTAAACATACGGGCCAACCAAACGACCCAAGAAGATTTTGAGACAAGAGGAGAGAAAGAGCAAGGATCAATATCAGTGTTATTTTCTAGATGGAAAGAGAGCTTCGCGACAAACTTCAACTAGAAAGAGATGCGATTCTTGCTCGGAATAAAGTGCGTTTGGAGGACAGCGCTATCAGCCTATGATTAACAGTTTTTCACAAGTTCATCAAACAACTGTGGTAAGAATATTTCATTAAGCACGGTGAGTAATGGCTTCTCCTGCTATTGTTATATGCACCTCTTGCCACATGTACAGTTTATCTGTCTCTGTCGCTGATGAGGGATTCACATGTGATAAATGCAGGGAAATAGTTAGGCTGACAGAGAAGATTTCAGAATTAGAGACACGCATCCAAACTTTAATTGAGGACAGTAAGAATGTTAGGGCTCTAGATACGGCTTTGGATGCATCTAGCTCAGGGATTCCTGTACATTGTTCGGTTCCAGTAACAATTTCTCCCCATTCAGTGATGCACCCACTGAGAAACCTGATGAAAGTGCTCTAGTTATTGGTGATTCTATTGTACTGAACGTGAATATAGAGACACCAGCCACCATAGTCAAATGTTTACCGGGAGCCAGAGCGCCTGACATCTTGGCAAATTTAAAAGTGCTGGCTAATGCTAAACGTAAATACAGTAAGATTTTTATTCATGCCGGCGCTAATGATGTTCGACTTCACCAGTCAGAGATCACTAAAAATAACATTAAAGAGGTGTGTGAACTTGCAAGCACGATGTCAGACACTGTAATATGCTCTGGTCCCCTCCCTGCTTACCGTGGTGATGAGATGCATAGCAGATTGTCATCACTCAATGGCTGGATGTCAGAATAATATAGGTTAATATAGGTGCCGCAGAATAACATAGGTTTCATATACAATTGGACGAGCTTTTGGGGCAGACCTGACCTGTTGAAAAGAGATGGTCTTCATCCCTCCTGGGGTGGCACCACTCTTCTCTCTAGAAATATGGCAAATAGTCTTAGAGTGTATACTTGACTAACTGTAATGTTTTATTGGGTGCTTGTTCTGCACACTTAGTAAACAAACTACAGCTAGTCCAAAATGCAGCAGCAAGAGTTCTTACTAGAACCAGGAAGTATGAACATATTAGTCCGGTCCTGTCAACACTGCACTGGCTCCCTATCAAACATCGTATAGATTTTAAAATATTGTTTATTACTTATGAAGCCCTGAATGGTTTAGCACCTCAGTATTTGAATGAGCTCCTTTTACATTATAATCCTCTACATCCGCTACATTCTCAAAACTCAGGCAATTTGATAATACCTAGAATATCAAAATCAACTGCGGGCGGCAGATCCTTTTCCTATTTGGCACCTAAACTCTGGAATAACCTACCTAACATTGTTCGGGAGGCAGACACCCTCTTGCAGTTTAAATCTAGATTAAAGTCCCATCTCTTTAACCTGGCTTACACATAACATACTAATATGCTTTTATTATCCAAATCCGTTAAAGGATTTTTAGGTAAACCAGAACCGGGAACACTTCCCATAACACCCTATGTACTTGCTACATCAGAAGAATGGCATCTACGCTAATATTAGTCTGTTTCTCTCTTGTTCCGAGGTCACCGTGGCCACCAGATCCAGTCTGTATCCAGATCAGAGGGTCACTGCAGTCGCCCGGATCCAGTACGTATCCAGACCAGATGGTGGATCAGCACCTAGAAAAGACCTCTATATCCCTGAAAGACAGCGGAGACCAGGACAACTAGAGCCCCAGATACAGATCCCCTGTAAAGACCTTGTCTCAGAGGACCACCAGGACAAGACCACAGGAAACAGATGATTCTTCTGCACAATCTGACTTTGCTGCAGCCTGGAATTGAACTACTGGTTTCGTCTGGTCAGAGGAGAACTGGCCCGCCAACTGAGCCTGGTTTCTCCCAAGGTTTTTTCTCCATTCTGTCACCGATGGAGTTTTGGTCCCTTGCCGATATTTCCTCTGGCTTGCTTAGTTGGGGTCACTTCATCTACAGCGATATCGTTGACTTGATTACAAATGATTGCACAGACAAGATTAGTATTATGTATTATAGTATTGTATTATGTATTAGTATTATACAAGGCTAGAAACGCGGGGCATCGCGTCTCTAGACCCAAGCGAGGATGCGTCTGATCCATAGTCTGATCGCGCCTTTGCATTGACTGTGTAAGTAATCTACTCGCGCAAATAGTTGAACTCACATTTGCTATGTATGCCCAATTATTGTGTTTGAATGTACATGAGTGTATATATCTGTTGAACAAGTGGTAATCGTTTTCATATCATCTGAGTAAACGGTAATCAATTAAATCCATGAAATATCATTACGTCTGATTGATGGCCGTCAGCAGTTGGGTAGAAGACAACAAATCCCATCGTTCCACACTCCTTCTTAGCGTCATCAAACCACACGATTGTTATTGTTTTAGTAGTGCGCCCTCTAGAGGCAGGTCCTATAACCTGTACCTTTAAAACACCCTTTCTCTGTAGTTCAAAAGCGCATTAAATCACGCATAGGCTATTATTATATCTAAAATTTATTCATTTTGTTCTAAAGATGAATGTTGTTCAGTTAATGCTTAAACGCGTGAGGTCCCTGCAAGATCACTTGATTTATATTATTTTTTTCCTTATAAAAATGGAAACAACTTACAATAGTCGTTCATTCGTGGTCATATAAGAATAAGACATTATTTCAAACCATTCTAAATATTTTTTTTTTACTTGTGTTCATCAACAATAAAAACAAACATTGTGCTTAAATAAAGGAAACAAGAAGGATGCTGCTTTTTCAAGAGCGCGTCACAAAAATGAACCGAAATTCTGCTACTTGATGCAGTTTTTATTTATTTTATTTATTAATTATTTTGAAAAATATATAGGTATTTCGCATATAGGCATAGAGGCCAAAATCACATTCTGTTGTTCATCCTGTTTTTGCCGTGTGTACAATTAATTTCAAATTAATTCAGGTATTTTGAATGGACCACAGCCATGTATCACTCAGAGTTAATTTATTTGTAATTTAACATAATATTGTCGGTTAACGCTTAATAATGGCTTAACGACCATCGGGTGTCGGTTATAGGACAAATTAAATAACCAAAATAAATTTCCAATACAGTCTAATAAAATTTAATCAGAACAATAATAATAATACAACTGCACCTGCTTATTAATATTGCTTGAAGGTCAAGTATCTAATAGACTAGAACAAAGTACAAAAAAAAAATATATATATATATATATATATAATAATAATAAAAAAAACTATAATATAGATGTTAACATTCAGATTCAATTAATGCGTTTAGCAGACGCTTTTTATACAAAGTGACTTACAGTGCATTCAGGCTAGACTATATAACTATTTTTATTGTTTCAAATGGATGAAGAATAGGCTGCTAGCTTATATAATTTGCGCAAAAGGTGAAATTATGTATGAAAACAGCTCAAGGAGATTTTTTTTTTTTTTTTGGGGTAGGCTACACCAAAACTTATGCAACAATTCGTTTTTTAGGGATGACGTTATTGCGCATACCCTTTTATCGGTAAAAGGGCAGTTGGATGGAAACTGACTGGACACCGACTGTTTTTTTTTTTTTTTTTACAAATGTTCTCTTTGTCGATAACCAAACTGGATGAAAACTTGGCAGTGGCTGAAGTAATTATCAAAGATGTGAATGGAAAGCCATGTCACAATTAACATGACATTATAATAAACCAAAACCTCCAGAAAAACACTCTCAAGATCTGCAGGACTGTATCTAAACAGAATAATGGCAGAATAATGATTTATGAATTTCTTCAGTCCTCTTATAAGAACAGATGCTTCTGCTTACAGAAGAGTACATGAAAAGTGTTGAGCCACAAATATTGATGTTAAATGATGATTAAACAGATGTGAATCTGATCACTCACCTGATACAGTCAGTGTAACAGCAGCACTGATGTGTGATCTCTGTGAGTCTGTGTCTCCTCTACAGTTGTATACACCACTGTGAGAAACATAAGCTGTGAAACTGATCTCTGCTGTTTCTGTTGTCTGTGAATAGAAAGGGTGTCCATCTTTAAACCAGCTGTATCTCCACTGAATGTGTCCTGCTCCCTGTATGTCACATGTGAGAGTGACTGTGTCTCCGCTGAACACACGCTCATCTGGAGTCACCTTCAATACAGCTTTTGGGCTCGCTGTATTAATACACAAATGAGTAAATATAGATAAAAACATCAAACATCACTATAATACACACATACACACACATTACAGCTTTGCTGTTTTTTATGCTTTTTGGTATTTTATTTTGCATAAATAGAATATATGTTTTGAATATTTATTTATTTATTTATGTATTTATTTTTCCTTTTTTTCTTTTGATGTACATTATTTTATTCATGGAGATGAATGACTTTTGATGTTTGTTTGGTTGTAGATTGCTGCCATTAAAATAACATGACATTTCAACTATAGCCACTAGATGACTGCAATGGTCACTCGATGAATCATTTAGCTTTATGCTGAGACTGAAAAAAAAAAAATGATAAAAAAAAAGCATCTTCGTCAAAGTTTTTTTTTTTTTTTTTTTTTTAATCCATGTATTTAAAATGAACTAAAGTACCATTTTTACAATTAGGTTACAATATTACTCTATTGTGGATGTGTTATGATGTCACTCCTTTTTTTTCAGATCACTTTTGCTCTACATTGTGGATGTTTGTAGGTTAACCATCCACTTCATTTCTGGGGTTTTTAAACATAGAGCTAGCGAGTTCGGCAAAGTCATGAATCTCAAGTCATTTAGTGGAGTTTTCATTATGGACTTTTGACTGGTTTTGTTTCATTTCCTGTTGTCTTTGTTCTGGTCTCCTGCTCTCTTTACGTAGTTACAATGACAATTAATTTGATCATCACATCTGTTCACCTTTCACTGTGGTATCTGTGTAAACTTAAGTTCCTTAAAATAATTAAAACATAAATGAAAAACCTTGTGTTGGAACCTTGAGACTGTGACAGAGGAGAGCTTTATTTATGTATTTATTTATTTATTTATCCACCCATCATTTGGCATCTTAAATGACCCTGAACTGCACATTAGCCTTCATTACACACAGTCATTAATTACAGTGTAATTTTTTTTTACAACAAACTAAAATTTTAACCTATTTTTTAAAAGTGTTCTATCAGGATGAGGAGCTGCACAGACAAATGATTCTGGGAGAAAGTAAATAATGGCAAAATATAGACATAAATCATCAGCAAAGAGACAAGTGTGGGACCATCATATGATCCATGTAGACAAATAAAGTACTAGAACACAATTCACATTAGTTTAATAAATCAGATGTAGTGCAGTACAGCACAGTACCTTGAGTGAGTCCAGCGTGGATGAAGGACATCAGCACTAAAAACAGAAGAAACACAGATATGAAGCATTTCCATTCATTCAACACAATGCAGATCACTGAAACATGTCTAGAGTTTGAACTGAAAGTGTTTTTCTGTGTTTTGAAGCTCATCATGAGAACTGATGCTGGAGATTCTCCATCATTTAACATCAACACACACAATGACGTCACAGGACTCATGAACCGATACGAGAGTCGATTCACTGATGATTCACTGCTGCCCAGAGAAGCACTATCAACCTCTGAGATTCACGACACACAACACATGAGTATATTCTCATCCACCAGTGTGACGTCAGACAGTCGAGCTCTCTCTCTTTAAGCGTTTCTGCTTGTTTTGAGTTTATAAATGAAACCTGAGCAATTTTCAGTCTGGTTTCTGACCGCATCACAGCACAGAGACAGCACTCATGAAGATAATCAATGATATTCAGTTAAATACTGATTCTGGTAAAATATCAGTGCTGGTAAACTCAATCTCAGTGATGTGTTAGAGCCGATCCTAGACTTCTGGGGCCCGAGCTCCTCAACTCATTAACCTTTTCTTTCAGAGCAGATTCACTGCCAAAACAACAGTGAGTCAAAACAATATCAGTAATATAAAAAGGAAGAAAATTACAAACAATATGGCAAATACAACAGAAAAATAAAATAATAATAAAATAAAATAAAATAAACAATTTAGCCTATAATAGCATATTATACAGAAATGTATTAAATTAATACAATGTACAAATAGGTCACTGCATAGAGTTCACCATATAAATGTAATATAAATTAATTCATAAAGTCATGAACAATATTAAGTGATGAACAATATTAAGTGAAGAGATATCACAATCATCAGCAGGAGTGCCCATGAACTCCTATAGAGGGCACTCCACTCAGGACTCTGGCATCTTTTATGGCCATCCAAGAACTCACGTTCTGTCCATGTTCTCTGTTTCAGCCCTTCCTGAAAAGATGCCAGAGTACTGAGTGTAGTGTTATAGGAGTTCATGGGCACTCCAGCTGATGATCGTGGCAAGAGCAGTGATTAAAGGGTTAGTTCACCCAAATATTAAAATTATGTCATTAATAACTTTCTCTCATGTCGTTCCAAACCCGTGAGACCTCCGTTTATTTTCGGAACAAAGTTTAAGATATTTTAGCTTTAGTCCGAGAGCTTTCAGTCCCTCCATTGAAAATGTGCGGACGGTCTACTGTCCATGTCCAGAAAGGTAAGAAAAACATCATCAAAGTAGTCCATGTGACATCAGAAGGTCAGTTAGAATTTTTTGACGCATCGGAAATATATTTTGGTCCAAAAATAACAAAAACTACGACTTTATTCAGCATTGTCTTCTCTTCCGTGTCTGTTGTGAGTTAGTTCACTGCAGTGTAGTGATATGCCGGTTCACGAACGAATCACTCGATTTAACCGGATCTTCTTGAAACAGTTCACCAAATCGAACTGAATCGTTTTAAACGGTTCGCATCTCTAATACGCATTAATCCACAAATGACTTAAGCTGTTAACTTTTTTTAACGTGGCTGACACTCCCTCTGAGTTCAAACAAACCAATATCCCGGAGTAATTCATTTACTCAAACAGTACACTGACTGAACTGCTGTGAAGAGAGAACTGAAGATGAACACCGAGCCGAGCCAGATAACGAACAAAAGATTGACTCTTTCTCGAGTCAAGAACCGGTTGCATCAGTTTTCAGATCACCAGTGATGGGAAGTTCGGTTCTTTTCCGCAGTTGTTTGATTAACAGATTATGACAGACAGCATTAGGTTTATACAGTAGGATGTTGTCACAGAAATAACAGATCTAATTAGTAATACTGACTAGCTTTCAATTACTTTTTAAATGTTTATGTTTATTTAAGACATAACTGACTGTGTTTAGTGAAAACTCACCAAGACAGACATTTTGACATAAACAGTCAAAGGTTTTGGCAGTGACATAATTTTTGTGTTTTGCTAAGTTTTCTGCTTAAGCTGTTGTTGTGTTCATTCCTGCAATTTTATGCGAGCATCTATTGGAAGCCAGTGCAAATTTATGAACAGAGGTGTGACATGAATTCTTATTGGTTCATTAAAAATTAATCTTGCTGCTGCGTTCTGGATTAATTGTAAAGGTTTGATAGAATTGGCGGGAAGACCTGCCAAGAGAGCAATGCAATAGTCCAGCCTGGACAGAACAAGAGCTTGAACAAGGAGTTGTGCAGCATGTTCCCAAAGAAAGGGTCTGATCTTCTTAATGCTGAATAAAGCAAATCTGCAGGACTGGACAGTTTTAGAAATATGGTCTGAGAAAGTCAGCTGATTATCAATCATAACTCCAAGGCTTCTGGCTGTTTTTGAAGGAGTTATGAAACGATGGGTTTGCTGGAATCACAAGCACTGCTGTCTTGGCAAGGTTGAGCTGAAGGTGAGGGTCCTTCATTCAGCAAGAAATGTCTGTTAGACAAGCTGAGATGCGAGCAGCTACCGTCGGATCATCAGGATGGAATGGTTTTGCGTCTCCAAGGCAAACTATACATCAAATAGTAAATTGAGGGTGTTCAAAGCGACAGTGTGCAAGCAACAATCCAGCATCCCGATACTGGAACCAGTATAAGAGCCACAGCAAAGCAGCAGCTGGCAACTTCTGTTAAACAACAAATAAACATTTTTCTTCTGCTTTCTGCTCAGTCCTTGCTTTTCTCCACTAAAATATTTACAAGATAAAACAAATTTTACCATTCATGAGCATAGCCTAACGTAACTCATAAACGATGCCTGGATATACCCAATTAATCTACAAATTAATTAAACAACAATAACATTTATCCAAATACGAGTTAATCCAAATTAAGTTAATTGCCCACAAACACCAACATTCTTAGTTTATAAATCACTTTTTTCTCTATTTTTATTTTTTTTAATAACAAAAACATACCTTTCCAGAGGAGTAAAAAAGATACACAACCCAGTCTTGCGTTGCAGGGGTGACGTGACTGGTGATAACTTAAATAAATAAATAAATAAAACCCTAGGTTGGTGCTGGAAGAGGTACTAGTGAGGCCAGCAGGGGGTGTTCCCTCTGTGGTCTGTGTGGCTCCTAGCGTCCCAGTGTAGTGATGGGGACACTATACTGTATAAAGCACCATTCTTCAGATGAGACGTTAAACCGAGGTCCCAACTATCTTTGGACATTAAAAATCCCATGGCAATTCTTGTAAAGAGCAGGGGTGTAACCCCAGTGTCCCGGCCAGAATTCCCTCAACTGGTCCTTGTCAATCATGGCTTCCTAATTATCCCTATTCACTGAATTGACTCTAACTCTCTCTCTCTCCTCTCCACCTGTAGCTGGTGTGTGGTGAGCGCTATGGCTGCCGTCGTGTCATCCTGGTGGATGCTGCACACTGGTGGTGGTTCAGGAGAGACCCCCACATGATTGTGTATAGCAATACACTATAAAGCAAGATATAAATGCCTAATTTATTCATCCATTCATTAATTCATTCATCGACTTAACCCTCATGTTGTGTTCAGCGCATTTTGAACCGGATATCATTTTCTTTTCCCCAAAAAAATTAATGTTATGCAATTGAACTAAAACTTACTGATTTTGCTCAGACAGGGTTTAACAATAGCAGTTCTCTTCACCATCCATATTTTGATTTCGGCAAATCAGTTTGAGCGACTGCAAACCACATGATTATTGATCAGGAGCACAAGCACAACATCCTAGGCAAGAAAATATTCAATCTACCCGAGGGAAGAAGTCTTTCACTATTGTAAGTTGATGTTAAATAGAGAAAATATATATATATATTTTTTGTAACTTCTAGCATTCATTGAAGCACAAAATATGAATAGGCTGTTACAGGTGATATTAAAGGTGACTATGTTCTTGGCGATCCTGAGTGTAATGTAGTTATATTGTATATAGTTTTAAGGTTATGTGGTGAGCCTGAATCTATTCTGTAATGTTAGTGATACGCAGAGTCAGGGTTTTTGGCACATTAATTTGACAATAAATGTGACACCCAATTTTTCTGATGCACACCTTGAGTCCCTTTTCTGGCTCCATTAGTGGTGGCCATGAACACAATTTGAACACTTAGAGTGTTTTCAAATGAAGTATTTTAAATGAACCAGACCCAGTTCAGTTACAGTATAATGAACTAGAAAGTGAACCAGCAGCGAGTGTGTATATTAAGAAACAATAACTATGTTGTTCAAAATGAAAACCAAACACACTAAAAATTACACAGAGACAAACTGGTTAAAAATAAGAGGAAAAAGTATCTCAGAAAACAGAATTTAGTTAATATGGACAAATAATTTTGCAGAGTCTATTGAAAGATACAATACCAAACACCAAACTCATATTAACACAAATCTGATCTGATTTAACTGAACTACATGAAATAAGAACAAAAAAAAAAAAAAAAAAAAAAAGCACGTACTCCATCTTTCACAAGCAGCACAGACAAAAGTTATCTGAAACTCTGTGTCTGATCCACACATAAAACATCATCACATTAATCTAAACAATAAAGAATATGATAAACAGCAAGATTCATAGATCCACCTACACACAGCACAACCATTTATCTTCAGCTGAACCCTGTATTAAAAACAGAAAAACTAAACTAAAGATAGAGTAGAATATAGTGAAATACTCACATAGAATGAGAGGCAGTGCACTGGAGCCCATACTGACACATTAACAGACTGTTTTAACAGTGATGCGTCTCTAAATCAGACACTTCCTGCATTTCACAGTTCAAGAAGAGATGAGGGAGGAGACACAACTCTAGGAAGAAACACATGAAGAAATAGGAAGAAAACAGCATCCATTCTAAGATATTTACTCTTTTACAGCACACAAGTTGTTAAAGTTGTTTTTCTACTTGAAAAGTTTCACAGAGAATGTCTTCAGTAATTGTTCTCACACTGCATTGTTTTATTTGTTCACTGCCAAAGCCTCACAGATTCTGGACAGATCAGAGAATACCAAGTGCAGAGCAGACTTCTAATGTAGGCCTGTTCATGTAAGGCCCGCTCTTATCTGAGTTATTCTCTCATCAACAATCAAAGCCAGCGCAGACTTACTGATTTGGGGGCCCTAAGCTACAGTAAGTTCAGGAATGGGGCCCGAGCTACTTTTTTTAAGTTCCAACCGAAAGTAATTATAGATGGAGTGCTATTTGCACATTTTCTAGGCTGTATAATCCTGACTGTCTCAGAACGGATATATTAACCTCAGAGAAGAAGTTTTGTGTTTTGTGTGTTTTTCCTGGGCGCACCGACGTGAACTGGTGTGCTCTCAAACAAATGCACGAATGTGGTGACTGGAGATTTGTGCTTAAAGGGTTAGTTCACCCCAAAATTTAAATTATTTTCACCATTTTAGAGAGAAGCACAACGTATACACACACTTTCCCCGAAGCATAAACAACACAGATTACACTCTTGGGTACTCTATAAAATGGCAGAAGACTTGATGAGTAAATAATGTTATTTTTGTTTTCTTAGCACTCAAAGAGTATATTCGTAGCTTTGCAAAACTGAAGTTTTACCGATGTCAAAATTTTGTCAAATAGGGTGTCAAATTTCTATCGACCTCCCCTCCACCAGATGGCAGATGTCAAACTTAATCTCAGACTCAAAAAAAAAAATCCTGTTTTTATAGAAAATCTTCGAGCTAGAGCACATTGAATCAGTACGAACAAAAGCGGAGCTAGTGTGAGAGTGAGCCATTTTAGCAATATTGTCAACGTCAGCGAGTATTTGCATTAGGTTATTATTATTATTATTATTATTATCTAATGTCATCAATAAAGCTTACTCACAATGAAGTTTTTTGTCTTGTGAGTCGCAGTGTTTTTGTACGTTGTCGTCGCGTCTACCTGTCTGTAAGCGCAAATACAGTCGCGAGTTTCTGCTCGATGTCGGCAGGACCGCATTTTTACAGTTAAACTCCGCGCACGCGGAACAGCTGCGGGATCTCGATCTGCTACGGAGGCCTTCACCATCACCGACCCCCACTACTGCATCTCGCCCGCAGCGGAGGCGCCACAAGCGGTGTGAGAGGAAGCAGAAGAGGGGGAAGCGCGGAGGTATCTGGGCTAGGCTAACGGCTAACCCACACAAGCCATCTATCCCCACCATCGTACTGGCTAACGTACGCTCGTTGGATAATAAACTGGACTACATTAGATTATTATGCTCAACTCAGAGGACTGTAAGAGACTGTTGTGTTTTTGTGTTCACGGAAACATGGCTCAGCAACAGCGTTCCAGATGGCGCTATTCAGCTCGACCAGCTGACGTGCTATCGAGCGGACAGAGCTCTCGCCGCGGGAGGAAAAACCCGCGGCGGCGGGCTTTGTGTTTACATCAATGACGCGTGGTGCCGCGATACTGTTGTGATCTGCAAACACTGCTCACCCCTGGTGGAGTTTATGATTATTAAGTGCCGGCCGTTCTATCTGCCGAGGGAATATACTGCTATACTGCTCATTTCAGTTTACATTCCCCCAAACAACAGCTGCAACAGGAACGACGCACTAAATGAACTGTACCAGCACATCAGTGAGCAGCAGACAGCACACCCCGATGCTTTTCTCATCATAGCTGGGGATTTCAACCATGCTGACCTTAAGAGTGTGTTTCCAAAAATACACCAGCACATCAACTTTCCAACACGAGGTAATAACATTTTGGACTTTGTTTACACCACACAGAGAGGAGCTTACAAAGCCCTCCCCCTCCCCCACCTCGGAGCCTCAGACCACATCACTGTTATGCTAATGCCTGCATACAGACCGCTCATTAAAGTCGCCAAACCAGTTTACAAACAGATTAAAGTGTGGCCAGAAGGATCATCAGATGTTCTTCAGGACTGCTTCAACACAACTGACTGGGACATGTTTAAACAGGCTGCCACATGCAATAACACCACTGACCTCCAGGAGTACTCAGAGACTGTCACTGCCTACATCAATAAGTGTATTGATGATGTAACGGTCACAAAAACCATCACTGTCCGGGCCAACCAGAAGCCATGGATGACAGGGGAGGTCTACAGACTCCTGAAGACACAGAACGCTGCCTTCAGAGCTGGAGATGAGGTGGGCCTGAGAACAGCTAGGGCCAACCTGTCCCGTGGCATCAGAGAGGCTAAGAGACAGCACTCCAGGAGGATAGCTCATCAATTCAGCGACAGCAGAGACACTAGGAACCTGTGGCAGGGGATACAGACCATTACGGACTACAAGCCCCCACCACGGACCTGTGACAACAACATCTCTCTGCTGAACGAGCTGAACACCTTCTTCGCTCGCTTTGAGCAACAAAATAGCACCACTGCACAGAAGACTCTACCTCCTCCCGGCGACCAGGTGATGACGCTGACCCCAGACAGCGTGAGGAGATCCTTCAGCAGGATCAATGCACGCAAAGCTCCGGGTCCTGACAACATCCCTGGGCGTGTACTGAAAGTCTGTGCAGCAGAACTCACTGATGTCTTCACAGACATTTTCAACATATCACTGATTCAGGCTGTTGTTCCCACATGCTTTAAAACCACTACCATCATCCCAGTCCCAAAGAAGCCATCTCCATCCTGCTTCAATGACTACCGTCCTGTTGCACTTACCCCCATCCTCATGAAGTGCTTTGAACGGCTAGTCATGCACCACATCAAGTCTGCCCTCCCCCCCTCCCTGGACCCCTTCCAGTTTGCATATCGGTCCAACCGGTCGACCGATGATGCCATTGCCACTGCCGTCCACTCAGCACTCACCCATCTGGACAAAAAGGACTCATATGTCAGAATGTTGTTCATAGACTTCAGTTCAGCATTCAACACGATCATCCCTCAACAGCTCATCTACAAACTGATTCAGCTGGGGCTCAACACTTCACTGTGCAACTGGCTGTTGGACTTTCTGACTGGAAGACCTCAGGCAGTACGGGTCGGCAGCAACACATCCAGCACCATCACACTGAACACTGGGGCCCCCCCAAGGATGTGTGTTGAGCCCCCTCCTCTTCACTCTGCTGACCCATGACTGCACACCGTCACACAGCTCCAACCTCTTCATTAAGTTCGCGGATGACACGACTGTGGTGGGTCTCATTAGCAACAAAGATGAGACAAATTACAGGAGTGAGGTGAGCCGCCTGGCCAAGTGGTGCAGTGACAACAATCTGTCTCTGAATGTGGAGAAGACAAAGGAGATTGTTGTAGACTTCAGGAGAGCACACACTCAGCACGTTCCTCTGACCATCAACGGTGCGACTGTGGAGAGAGTGAGCAGCACCAAGTTCCTGGGTGTGCACATCACAGAGGACCTCTCCTGGACTGAAAACACCGCAGCACTGGCCAAGAAATCACAACAGCGTCTCTACTTCCTCCGCAAACTGAGGAGAGCCAGAGCCCCACCCCCCATCATGTACACCTTCTACAGAGGCACCATCGAGAGCATTCTGTCGAGCTGCATCACTGTATGTTATGGCGCCTGCTACGCGTCCTGCCGAAAGACTCTGCAACGCATAGTGAGAGCAGCTGAGAAGATCATTGGTGTCTCTCTCCCCTCCCTCCAGGACATATATGGAACACGTCTCACCCGCAAAGCCCTCTGCATCACAGGTGATCCCACTCACCCATCACACAGCTTCTTCAGCCTGCTACCATCAGGGAGGAGACTGCGGAGTCTCCAGGCCAGGACCAGCAGACTGAAGGACAGCTTCATCCACCAGGCTGTCAGGAAGCTGAACTCCCTCCCGAACCTGCCCCCCCTCCCCTCTTCTTCCCCAGTCACCACTGAACTATGAACCCCCCCCCCCCCCCCCACACTAATTATTATATGATGGCATGCACTAGTCACTTGTGCAGCATTGTCCTGCTCACTACCTCATTCGGCATGGAACTGACGTCATTCCACTACCTCATCAGTCAGTTAAATAACTGCTCTTGGGCACTTGTCACTTGTCACTTTAATCAGACTTAATAAGATATTTTTAATAAGTGATTATCTAAAAAATATTTTAACTGCACTGTTGTTCACTTCATTGATTTGCACTATATCTGTCATTTGCCTTGCGCTGCTTTATTTAACTTTATTTTTAATTTTATTATATGTCTTTTTTATATCATTCCCTTACTGTATAGTTGTATCTACATTTTTATATTTGATCTAGTTATTTTTTTAGGCTTTAATGTTAATGTTATCTGTATGCACCGGGGTCTGAGAGTAACGCAATTTCGATTCTCTGTATGTATGTACTGTACATGTGGAAATTGACAATAAAGCAGACTTGAAGTGTTGGGACTTCTATTCGCGAACCCTGATTCTGAACTGAAGATGAAGGTGATTCTGAAAATAAAAGTCTAGCCCTACACCAAGCACAAACGGTGAATCCTTTGCCCAATTTAGATGCTCCTTTGCCCAATTTTAGTGGTGGGAATAATGTTTGCCGGGGTCGGAGTATTCATCGCGAATTTAGCAGGCATGTTAGTGTTGTGGGGAACGAACCAGGAGATTTTTACCACGCTAGACATGTAGCTTTGTCTTCTGACCATGTGCCTCTCCGCAATCGCGGCAACAGTATTGTGGTGGAGACTTTGTCTAATGCAACTGGGTATGTTAGACGAGGTCGAAGTATTCAAAGGACAGTTAGGGGGCAACATGGAGGCAGGGTGGGGGGTCGCAATGACAATGACAGTAGTCCGAGTTGTGCACACTCGGCGCGCGCAAGGCAGATCTGCCCACGCTGCTCATAGCAGGAGCAGAGGCGGTGTGACACGGGGCAGAGGGGCTATTATGCATAGTCTATCACAAGCTGATGGTAATGGCGGCTTTGAGTACTTGGCCAATGAGGATGAGTACCAAAGTTGGATCACACCCTTTGATCAGCCAACTGGATATCTGGGGGAAAGAGAACTCTCCAATGCCAATTCTTCCCTAGATTTTCTATCACTCTATCTCTCTGATGATTTCTGGAATTTACTTTTAAATGAGACAAATCGCTATGCCCATCAGTTTTTAGCCTTCCATCAACTCCATCCACACTCCAGATTTCATCAATGGTCTGACGTAACTGTCAGTGAAATGAAAGCCTTCTTTTCTCTGCATTTGAGTATGGATCTGGTAGAGAAGTTTGAGTTGGAGGATTATTGGGCCAAATATTGGCCAACAGCAACACCTGCATTTGGCAAGGTGATGTCCAGGAATAGATTTGAGATGATTTTGCCTTTCCTTCACCAATAATGAGGAGTTTGTTGACAGGGGCCAGCCAGGGTATGACCTAAATCTGCCTAAACATCAATTTGGTCATTCCCTAGTTTTCAGCAATGTATGGTCAATCTAAGCAGCTGTCATCGGATGAAATGACCATTGCGTTCAAATAGAAATCAACCCTAAAAAATGTACAACCCAGACAAATATGGCTACAAAGTATTTGTTCTGAGTGAAGCCAAGTCAGCCTATGTGCTACAGTGGTCCATGTACACTGGACAAAGTAGGCCTAATTCAGTGATTTCGGTGCTACACACCTTATTGTTTGTGAGCTGATGGCCCATACATAGGGAAAGGGCATGAGGTGTACATGGACAACTACTACACCTCGCCAGCCATAGCAGATAAGCTGGCAAGCAATGATTCAGGTTTGTGTGGGACTTTCAGCAGTAAGAGGAAGGGGATGCCAAAGGGCCTCAGCAATGAACAGTTACCGTCGAGCAAAGGAGATGACCCAGTCTTCATGAGGAAGGGGAAAATTCTAGCTTGTGCGTGGCATGATACAAAGCGCCTCACAATGCTCTCTACACTGTATTCCAACACATGTGTCAGAAAGTGCATCAGGACCAAACACACTGATAAGTGTTAACAATTCATCCATGGGGGGTGTCGACACAGCAGACCAGAGAATGAAGACCTAACTCTTTCCCCATAGGTCAAGGAAATGATACAACAGGATTTTTAATGGCATTCTCAGTGTAAGCATGGTGAATGCCCACATCATTTACTGCCGCTGCATTGCTGCTCCTCACAAGCCCCTGAAAGTCTTCGTGCAGGATGTCATCACTGCTTTACTGGAAGGCTTCTGCAGGAAAGAGAGCAACAAAGGCCGAAAGTCGTCCTCACTGGGAGACTTGCCACAAAGACTCAATGAGCGCCACTTTATCTGCCAGACTGATGCTTACCCAAGTTGTGTAGTTTGTTCTGATCAGACCCGCCCTAAAGGCCGCCGTCAGACAAAATACACGTGCAGGCAGTGTGGGGTGGCCCTTTGTGTTGTGCCTTGCAATGAAAGAAGAAATGTCACCTGGATGGATTGGGAGTCATTATCTCTACAGCAAAAGGCCTGCTACATAAATTCTTTCTTTTTTTTTTTCTATTTCCCTGACCATTTAGTAGTGTACAATGTGTTATTTTTTGTGTGTTCGTGTCCTTGTGATGTGTGTGTCTGTCAGCTACAAAAAAATAACAACCAAAAAAAGACATCTGTCTCTCGTCTTGTCTCGTCATCTCACTCATGATCTGTGCCTTGCCGTGGCAAGTGAGCTTTTGAACTAAACAGGTCTTGTCTACTTGTGTTTGTGTGTCATATGAATAATATATATGTGCCCCCATACATGGAATCAGAGTGCCTACTGTATGTAGTAAATGGAAAATCTCTACAGCAAAAGCATTACATGCATTCGGTTTGTTTCTTCTATCTATTAGTAATGATTTCAGTTTGTTTACTACTTACTATTTACCTGAGCATTCAGCATTGTGCAATATAGCATACAGAAAGTGAGGGACATTTTGGGGGGAAAGAAGTGCCGCATTTTATCATTTAAACAAGTGACTTTTCATGAAAAGACTATAATCCAAGAATATATGGGAAAATGTAATCCCTACTTTAACTTTGGGTCATCCTTAATATTTATATAATTTACAGAAAGTCTCTATATTTTAACACTTTTAAGATATAGCCTTTTGAAATTAAGATGTCAAAATCGAACGTTTTGGGAAAAAACCTCTGGCGCCTAAAGGGTTAAATCTGATATTAGACAGGGTTTCTAAGAAGGGTAAGTAAATGACAATGACATGCACATGTTGCTGGGAATCTTTTGCGCTTGTGATAGTATTTTGAGTTTTATGAAACTATAGATGCAGAATAAGAATAACTATCTTCCCCGCTCTGGTTAAAACTATAGAGTAGAAATAGAGCAGACGTCTAAGCACAACCATCAGCTCAACCTTTATTAGGAATCTTAACACTTCTGTCATTTTCTGTCTGCACGCAGCTCCTAAAGTTAGCAAAGCACAAATAACAATGTCTTCATTGATGAGCTGAAAGAAGCCAGTGCAACACCTGAAAATGTGAGGCATATTGCCATAACTGAGAATTTGTATTCAATTTAAAAAAAAAAAAAAAAAAAAAAACTTCCATTGCGTTTCATTCTAACCTGACCAAAAACATACTTTTGAAAATGATGGCGTGGCTGGCGAAAACTGTAAAATGGTCACGTGACATGCGTTTTAGGTTGTGTTTATATATATATATATATATATATATATATATATATATATATATATATATATATATATATATATATATATATATATATATATCTCGAAAGGGTTTTGTTTTTGTTTTTTTTAATAATGGCAAGTATGCCAAACAGACCGGAGGTGTAAAGAAGCCTCAGGCTCGGTACCGTGGCTTTGAGAGAGATTCGTCGTTATCAGAAGTGCACTGAACTGCTGATTTACAAACTGTCCTTCAGCTTCTGCTGAGAGCGCGCTTCAATCCACAGCTGCTTCACACTACTGTAACAGATTCGAACTGTAGTTTATTATCAGTTAGGATATATTATCAAAATATAACTAAAGCATGCTAAAATAACGTGATAGATAGGCGGCGTTCTGTTTAAATCATTTACGTTGTTGTTAACGGAAATAATGACTGTAGTCAGAAATATCTGTATTCTAATAATATGAAATATTTAATAATATTATTTATAATAATACATGTAGTTATTTAAAACCCGTTTATGAGCATTGCAAGACTGAACTTGATTCGTAACTAGTGACGTTTAGTAGTCCCGCCCCATGATCGTGGTTTCACCTAGGTCCTTTAGCGAGGAATCAGATCCGCCTCTTCTTTGAATTTTCTTACATTATTTTCGTGTGTGTGAGCTGAATGGAGAGTGTGGACATGTTTGGAATATGAAAAGGCGTTAAGCGTCACCGAAAGGTTTTTGTTGATAATATCCGGGGAATCACAACCCGTTATTCGTCGTCTTATTCGCTGTGGCGCGTCAAGCGACTTTCTGGGCTGATTTACGAGGAGACGCGGTGTGTTGAAGGTGTTTCTGGAGAACGTTATTCGTGATACTATGAGCTACACTGAGTTCGTTAAAAGAAACCCCGTCACCGCGATATTGTGTGTGCTCTGATACATAGGTATACATCTAGATATTAACCTAGGTATTTATGGTTGTTAAAGAGTATACACAACATCATGGCGGTGACGGGGTAGTGTTTCTTACTGAGCGCGTCCCTGTGGCTGTGTGAAACAACAGGGACGCGCTCTGTAAGAGACTCCTGAACAAAACAGCCCCGATGACTCTTTTAAGATACACACTTACAAACCAAGAACAAGTTTACGAATAATAATGTTAATATACATTTTTAAAAAATAATAATTTAAATAAAAACACGTAGCGAATGGAGGATTATTGTAACACATGAGATGGTCATGTGGGATTAAATTTTTAAAGCCTCTGATTGGCTTTAATGTGGCCAATGAAATCATTCTGTGGGTTGGTCAATGGAGACACCAATCACAGACCACAGTTTTCTTTTTCAAAATTATCATCGAGCAGTGAATAAACACACGAGTGATGGAGCCAATATTCAAGAAGATTTTCTGACATGGTAAAATATATATATATATATATCAATGGCGATTTCTTTAAGACTGCAAGGCTTCCCTTATAATGTCACAAAATTAATGGTCAAATATGTACTATTGTATTAACATTTTATTGACTAAACATGCGTTAGAAAACGTTCATCTCAAAGACGAGTTCGTTCAGAATCAGTTACATATAGCGTCACAGTGCATTTCCCTATTGAAGCCCAGCGTCCTTTGACTTCAATGGGGCTGCTTTGAACGGTTTTTTTCAGCGCTTCGAAACTAGACGGTCATTGGATAAACGCTGCGATTATGTCCCGCCCACGGACGCTCAGCGTCTCTGGGGGTGAATGGGGAGTGGGCTGGCCCGGACTCCGAGCTTCCGCGTGATGATTGGAGGGTCTGTCGAAAGACTGCATCTCCTTTTGAAAGTGAAGTGACATTCAGCCAAGTATGGTGACCCATACTCAGAATTTGTGCTCTGCATTTAACCCGAAATGCACACACACAGAGCAGTGAACACACACACACACACTGTGAGCACACACCCGGCAGCCATTTATGCCTAAGTCATGGTATTGAAGGTGGAGAGAGAGCGGTTCATGCACTACCCCCACCCACAATTCCGTCCGGCCCGAGACTAGAACTCACAACCCTTCGATTGGGAATCCAACCCTCTAACCCTCTAACCATTAGGCCACGACTTCCCTAAGGAAAGTGCAGATGAACGACGAGGATGGGATTCTGACAGCGATTCTGTACTATAAGGAATCACTGAAGCTATTCGCGCTCAGTCCCATCGTGGATTTCTCAAGTTCAGTCGAAATAAAAACTAATGCAACCTATTTCTTTGATATTTGCTTGGTGAAATTGCTTGATTTTCATCATGCATTTCACACAATTATACACCACATTCCTTGTTTCAGTTTTACAGAGTTTAATATATTTTTTTAGATCGTTCATTCATTCATTCATTCATTCATTCATATAACGTTAGTAGGCTAGGCTAGCGTCGTGGGTGAAACTGCGCACGATGGCAGACGGTGCTAATATTGTCGACCTGATTTTGGCGAAGCCATTTGAAAGTGTTCCTTATGAGGAAAAACTTAGAATTAAACAGCAGGGCAGATCAACACCTAAGATTAATTTAGTGCAAAAGATAGGGAAAAATAACAGGTCTTTTCAGCTCTCCTGGTATGACAAAGTTAGCTGGCTGACTGGAAGTGCTGTGACAAATAAAATGTACTGCTGGCCATGCCTCTTGATGAAACCATCTCACGGATGTGTTGTTTGGTCAAAGGTGGGGTTTGGAGATCTGTCTAACTTTGACAGGGCATATAAAAGACATGAAAATGAACATGTGAGTGCATGTGCAAGATTAAGTTGCATGGGCAGGATCAGGGTTGAGCATGCAATAAATGAAGCTGCTCGCATTCAAGTGGCTAAACATAATGAAATAGTCAAACAAAACAGGGCCTTCCTAAACCGCCTTATTGATGTGACATCCTTGCTTGGCCGGCAGGAGCTGTCATTTAGGGGACATGATGAGAGTAGTGAATCATCCAACAAGGGGAATTACAGGGAGTTCACAGAAACATTAGCTAAATATGACTCTGTCCTGTCCACACAATTCGAGTCCTCAACTGTGTTTTCTGGTATGTCCCATACTATTCAAAATGATTTGATCTCTGCTCTTGCAGCCACCGTCTCTGATCAGATCAGAGATGAAATTCAGGATGCTCCCTTTTTTGGATGGCAGGTGGATGAAACAACTGATATATCCTGCCGTGCCCAACTCTCTGTCATTGTTCGCTATGTGGATAGTGCAGGTAAAATTCAGGAGTGCTTTATTGGATTTTTTGATGTTTCGGGGGACGAGATGCCCAGTCCGTTTTTGAAATCTTAAATGAGAACATGCAGGGCTACAATTTTAAGGACAAGCTTGTGGCACAGACCTATGATGGGGCTGCTGTCATGGCTTCAGATCTCAATGGTCTGCAGGCCAAAGTGAAAGCAATAGCCCCCAGTGCAACCGACTGAATCTGGTGCTGTCACAGGGGGCTAAATGCTTGCCTGAGTGCATAATTATTTTTGCATCACTCTCTGGATTTGCCACATTTTTTTCAAAATCCACAAAGAGGACATCTTTTCTGGAGTCTGCAGGCTGTTCAAGGTTGCCCAGAAACGCTCCTACTCAATGGAATTTCACATCACGGATAGTGAGCACTGTGGCAAACAATTATGATGGCCTCCTGCAGACATTTGAGAACATCATTGCAGATACAACAATGGATGATGATACACTGGATTGTGCCAAAGGCTTTGTGAGGAAACTGGAGGATTTTGAGTTTGTGTTCATGTTGTACACATATGAACAAATCTTCTCTGAGACTGATGTGGTCTTTGATATTGTCCAGCAGAGGGCGATGGATGTTCTTTACTGCAAGAACAGAATTGAATCCCTTCTTGCATTTGTCAAAGAGAAGAGATCAGAGGGGGCTTTCCAAGCCATTTATGCCAAAACAGCAAATCTCACATCAGACCCACGAGATGAGCCCATGAGAAAGCGCCGTCTGACCCAATTGCAGGATCCCCAAGTGCGATACAGAAATCTGTACATGGCCATCCTTGATAACATCTTGGAGCAGATTCCTCGACGTTTTTCAAATTTGGAAAGCATGCTCTTCTTAGAATTAGTCAATCCAGGGAAATTTGATGACATGAGACAGGTATTTCCAGAGGAGGCCTTCCAAAGTGTCCTGAAAAGTTATGGCCATCACTTTGATTCAGGAAGACTGAGGTCAGAACTTCAAGTCCTGTATTCAGATCAGGACTTGCAGGGTAACAGGGGAAAGCTGTGTGATTACTTGGTGTTCCTTAAAGACATGGAGTTGGACAGTGCAATGCCTCAGCTTTACAAACTGTTCTCATTAGTGGCAACAATTGGAGCTACATCTGCAGGTGTAGAAAGGAGCTTCTCCTGTTTAAAGCGACTCAAGTCCTACACCCGAAACACAATGGGCCAAGGCCGTTTAAGCAGCCTAGCTCTGCTGGCCATTGAGAGGACACTGGTCAAGTCACTTGAAAAGACTCCTATTTGGTACGACAGGGTCACAGACCATTTTCTTGAAAAGGAACGTAGGGCAGAATTTACTTTTAAATAAATAGACAATTTTATGATGTAGGCCGAAAATGAGCTTCCCCTCTCTGACAGACCAGTAGCCGCCACTGATATATATATATATATATATATATATATATATATATATATATATATTGCAAAGGCATATACACATTTAAATGAACATTTAACATCAGTATACATAAAAATAGAAGTATATAACATATAGAGTGTATACAGTAAAAGTAAAGTACTACTAATAATGCTGATAAAAAGTCAGAAGGACTGGATCCTCTCATGTCAGTCTCTGTGTGTTGTACAGTGAACACTTCCGGTGGCTTCACTGACTGTTGGCAGTTTAGAACGCGATGATTGATGCAGTCTTATATAGATCAGTGTGTTCTATGCGTTTTGTGTTATGCGGTGACTCGCTCATGTGATCTGCTCCGTGCTCTCATGTCTCACCAATGTTAAATAAAAATGGCATGTGTTTATCATAGTATGATATACAATACAAATAGTATTTTTGCACAAAGTTATTGAAAAAAATATTCAAGAGATAACGATTTTGGGTTTTCTTAATTAAAAATAATAATAATTAAGATGACTGAAGGATAAAACTTTGATCACATTAGTAAAGTTAAAAAATATATAAACCTAAATCAACAGTATTGGCTATACTACAATCACAAAATAAAAAGGTAGCCATTTCTTCAACAAGAACACACATGGGCAAGTTTTATCATTATCAAGATACTTACAAATACATTAATTAAACCTTTCACTCATATCTTTACGTTTTTGTGCTTGTTTTAACTTCGTAGGTCACATGATAAACATAGCGGATGATGATATCCAAATTGCATTCATGCTTCATACATGCATACACATTCAGGCTTTGGGGTATGTTCTCTTTAAGCGCTCGTTAAGTTAGTACTTATTGAAATTAAGTGTCTATTTAAAGGGTTTGCGGTTTCGAACGCAGCTCAACAAAATCTCTTTTGACATCTCGTGTGGTTCTGTGTGATTTGGACAACTTCAAGTTATGCCCCTGTCTTGAAGTCTGCAGACAGACCCTCACAGGCAGGAGTGACACTAATCAAGTTCTTTACTATTGTTTAATTTGTGTCCCTGACTTAAACTGTGTCTTTCTTACAATCGACTGCAAGCTCACATTCATATCTGCCTCTGTTGTTGAGTGCAGTGATCAAATCTCAGAATACACTCAAACACTGACGAGTGATGGACAGAACCAAATTCCACTCTTATATTTGCATTGATATGCTGTAATAACACAGATAATTCTGTTTCGTTTTAGAGCGTACAGCAGAAGAACCTGATTTACACAGCCATCAGTTATTATAACATATTACTCCCACCCTTCCTTTTATTTTCATAATCATTAAGAATACAGAAGATATGATCTGGAGCTATTTCTGGTTCCTTGTGAATTTAAAAATGTGGATCTGAGTCCTAGAGTTTTAAGAGACTTTAGTTATAGAATGCAGTTTTTATTCTCATGAACAACTGAACTCCATGTAAGTGTGACTATCAAAATCACTGATAAGGCTTTACATGCTATAAACATCTTCTGCACTTCTGCATTTGAACAGAACAGAGACTAGAACATGTGATAACAGCATTAACAGCAATCACAGACTAGTCATGGACAACTCTAGAACCTTGAGTGAGTCCAGCGTGGATGAAGGACATCAGCACTAAAAACAGAAGAAACACAGATATGAAGCATTTCCATTCATTCAACACAATGCAGATCACTGAAACATGTCTAGAGTTTGAACTGAAAGTGTTTTTCTGTGTTTTGAAGCTCATCATGAGAACTGATGCTGGAGATTCTCCATCATTTCACATCAACACACACAATGACGTCACAGGACTCATGAACCGATACGAGAGTCGATTCACTGATGATTCACTGCTGCCCAGAGAAGCACTTTCAACCTCTGAGATTCACAACATACAACACATGAGCATATTCTCATCCACCAGTGTGACGTCTGTTTCTGTAACGCTGTCTGTTTAGCTTTTCATTGTATGTTGTGTTTTTATAATTGTTTTTGCTGTTGTCTTATTTTAATATTTTTTAGATTAACTATACATGTCCAAATTAATTTTGTATTGTTTCCTCTGTTTGATTTACCTGTTTATATGCTCACTTTTTGTAAAACATGAAAGATGCTGTTGAAATATATCAAATGTAGAATCATGCAATTTTCATCCCAGTAACTATAGACAGATTAGGACAATAAACGTTTCTCATGATGACATCTATAAAAATTAATTTACACAACACCTTGTGGTAAAACTCATGAATTCAGATGGTGATTTATTCACAGATGAGAAGTGGAACATGCTGCTCGTAATGATAGTCACATGATTGTCTTCTGTAAATAAAATTAATGCATTTACCAAAAGCATATTTTAGACTATTTATATATATACAGTATATAATCTTATTATTTGATTTTTAAATGTATAATAATACGCAATGCATATAACTGTATATAATACACATTTTAAAACTATTACATACCTGGTACTGCCTTTATAAAGACCCATTTTTAAGGATTTAGTGACTTTCAGTGGTCAGAAAGGATTTAAACACTTAATTTTAAGTCTTTTTTCATCTGGTAACCTCAGAGATGTGGATTCAGACAGCATTTAAACCACAACACGACCCTGGTGTTTGTCAAAAAGATTTGGTAATTCAGCAAAGGATTTTTACATGGGTGGTAAAGGGGAAAACCCTGACATTAATAATATAACACATAATTCATAGTATATAAATAATACTGCACACTATTTAAATATGTCAAATCTAAAATATGGTGTAGAGAAAATATAAGCACAGGCTCATAGGCTTGACATTTATCCTGCTTGAATTCGTTCTAAGAAAAGCACATACTGTATAAGGACTAAACTTTAATCTGTGAATATTAAATATTTTAACTTTTACAGTGTTTTTCTTTCATTTCCCCCGACTGCAGTCAAATATAACACATCAGTGAGGCAAAGCTGATGTCTATTTGCGAAAATGTGCTTTGATGCACTTGTTTGCAAACTTGTGGTTAAAGCAGCCACTCATCAGTCAAAAGCTGCAAATGCACTTTGCAGACGCGGCGGCGGTGTAGAACTACCCTTTTGGATGGCCACCTACTGTACATCTGTATTACGAATGTACTGCAAATGATCTGAAGAATTTGAAATTAGAAATTAGCAGCGCATCAGTCGTGCTCGTAAGGAAAGTTAGTGAAACACATTTTTATCAAATAATATATAATTAACATTGGTTCACTTCCGAGATTAGGTACGATTGCATTCACATAAGCAGCGAACCGTACAGGAGTTCACATGAACCGTACACCAGACCACCATTTTTAAGTGCTAATGTGAAAGCACCCTTAGTTCATCGTCTCTTTATTATGGTTGAAATAAATAAGGCTGTGAAAAAAAAAAAAAACATATCCAGGTAAGTTATCCTGTCTGTCGACATCTTCAGACATGTTTATGAATACTGATTTATGCAGTATTTATGGAGCTCATGCAGGTTCTCCATCAGAACGCCGTCGTGCTACTCACAGAAGAAAATAAATTATTAAATGAAGTTAATTTCATTTTCTTTGCACAAAAAATTATCCTCATAGCTTCATGAAATAACAGTTGACACTTTTAATGATGCCCTTACTACATTTCTAGGCATCGAATGTTTCAGTTCCCTTGCTGTCTATTGAGGATCTGAAAATTCTCAAATTTAATAAAAAATATCTTAATATGAGTCTGTTCTCTTCTTTTTCTAAGGTCTTTTGGGTTTGGAACGACATGAGGTTGAGAAATTAATGACAGAATTTTCATATTTGGCTGACTTATCCCTTTATGTGTGACTTATCTCTCCAAACACTTTAACACTCACTTTAACATGTCATCGCACTGAATCTGAACAATAAAGAATACAGTTTGGAGATGACACTGATAGTCTTGTGAGCAATGTCAACATACAGCGATGAAATTTTTTTTAACCACATATTTTGTTGATTCACACATTAAGATTGTAGGCCTTTTCTTGTAATTTAGCTGTACTTGGCAGCTGAAGTGTGGTTCATTCTGTTGTGAGGAGACTGTGTGGAGCTCTCTGGTCTCAGTATGTTGTCCAAAAGTCTTGTCTTCAACACTGATGACAGACAGCTACATTCAAGACGAGTGGAAAAGAACTGCAGAGAAGAAAGCAGAAGTAAAACCAACAACTATTAGCTCAACGCCACACTCGCTTTACACTTTTATTAAGTCTCTTAAAGACCTCACTGAAACTGACATTTCTCCCAAATTTGAAAACTCTGTCATTAATTACATCCTCATGACATCCTAAACCCATAAGACCTTCGTTCATCTTCAGAACACAAAAATTAAGATATTTTTGATGAAATCCGAGAGCTTTCTGACCCTCCAAAGACATCAATCTGAAATGTTCAAGGCTCAGAAATGTAGTAAGGACATCATTAAAAGTGACTTCACCGCCATTTTAGTTACAAGTTACAAGAACACTTATTGTTTATGAGCAAGTAAAAGTCAAGAACTGACACGGAAGAGAAGAATTGTTGGGTAATGTCATTATTTTTGTTTTCTTTGCTCACACAGAAAGTTTAATCATAGCTTATATATTTAATTATGTTTGAACCACTGATGTCACATGGGCTATTTTAACAACTTCATTTTAGATGATGGACTGAGGCGTCTGTGACAGCGAAACAGAACAGAGATAAAACTTCCCACACTGGGACAAGAGCAGAAGTGTTTCATGACCAGCACAGCACTTCCTGAGAAGCTGAAGTGATGCATTTAGTGACGTGTTGATGCAGATGAGCATCACTGACCTACAGGGAAATAATTACCATTCTGTGATTACATTTAGAGGTTTCAGTTCCTCTTGAAGCTCCCAAACTGACAAAATTATCAGGTCATTTCATAATAGTCAGTGTTGCATTGTCAGCTTTAGATGAAAAGGCAGATGGATCTGCTGCTGGATTGTGAGTAAAATTAGCTGAGTATAATTAACAAACAAAGATTTTTGAGAAGACAAGAGTAACACTGCAGGGCTCCAGACTGTATTCATTCTGTGTTGATCATTCTGGTAGCACGGGAAGACAGCATTAGTGAAAACAGGCAGAGACAATGGTAGCTGTAACAACAGTAAACTTACAGAGAGCCAAAAAGCTCTTTTGGAAAACAAAATATGACGCACGATGCTTACCTTGTCTGGAGTCTGGACGTTTGCGCCCAAAGCATTGGTATCGATCTCTCTCAGTGGTGTGTAAAGTACCTGAAAGTCATACTCAAGTAAAAGTACAGATATCTCACCAGAAAATGACTTTGGTATAAGCTAAAGTCACAGTTTAGAATATTAGATGAGTAAAAGTCTTAAAGTATGCAATATTTATTGTACTTAAGTACGAAGAGTATGTATTAAAAGTAAAAGAGTGAATGTGAATGTAAATCGTTAATTTAAACGACAATCAATTATGAAATTACAAAATTATGAAATTACGCCTACAAATCCCTCCCCCGCCCACCTTTCGACAAATCATATCACTCTTCCATTCTGCTGCTGCCTGCTTATAGGCAGAAACTGAAACGGAAGCACCCGCCCTCAGGACAATTCAGTGCTGTTCGGACCAATCAGACTACGCTACAGGACTGTTTTGATAGGGTGGAATGGGACATATTCCGGGCAGCGTCTGATTACGACATAGAGGAGTATACAGAAACTGTAACGTGTTTCATCAGGAAGTGTGTAGAAGATGTAGTGCCAACAAAAACAATCCGCATCTACCCCAACCAAAAACCGTGGGTTAATAGCGAAGTTCGAGCAGCCTTGTCAGCACGGACATCTGCTTTTAAATCCGGGAACGCTGATGATCGCAAACAAGCCAGTTACGATACCAGAAAATCCATCAAAGCCACAAAAAGACAATACAAAAACAAAGTTGAAGAACAATTCAACACCAACGATGCAAGAAGCATGTCGCAGGGCATCAACAACATCACAGACTTTAAAGGGAATAAACCAGCTTCTGTGAACATTGCTGCCTCTCTACCAGATGAGCTAAATAACTTTTATGCTCGTTTTGAGCCCTGCCCATATGAATAAAGAAAAGCCAAGAATAAAAAGAGTTGGCTAACATTACAGCTGTACTGTTTGCAAAATGCTAAAGTAGCATGGCTTTTCCTGACAAAGAACATGGAAAACAGACACACAGAACTTTTACAATCACACATGACAATACAATACAAAGTGTGATGTTAAAATGCAACCACGGTCCAGAACAGCACTAACAAATCATAGAAAGATAAAAACAAAGTGCTGAAACTAGGCTCAAGCTAATTTTAGTTTGGTCTGGTTTCAGAGTCGGCCTACTACAGTGAAAACTTGAACTTTGTGATTTTATACAGTCCATGTCTTCACAATGGAGTAATGAGGTGTTAAACGTGTTGAACAGTAACAAACAATATTCAGCAAACTAGCATCCAGAAACTCTAATGTAACTGTGAGCTTGTTTCACATTCTGTAGATTATATCAGTAATGAAATCTCAGTTCACTTGCATTTCTGGCTAACAGCTGAAGTGTAGACTGATGCTATACCTACACTGTAAAAAATTTCCTGTAGAAATTACAGTAACTTACTGGCAGCAGTTTGCCAGTAACTTACTGTAACTTATACTTACAGTAAAAATACTGTATTCATATTAACAGTACTTTTTTAACTTGCTGTAAATGTATTTACAGTATAATATATTTTTACTGTAAAACAGTGTTAAGTTCTATTCTCTATTGATATATTTTAATATAATAAAAATATTACTTTGTTAAATTTACTTTAACTTGTTGTCCACTTTTACTATTTATTGTAAAACTGTACAAATTATTGTATTTCAACAGGTCTTAGTGGTAAAAACTATAAAAAGAAACAAAACACTGTTTAACTTCTTTTATTGATTTAATTGTTCAGTTGTAATACTTGAAATAACATTTTAATTCTTGCAGATTGTACTTTCAGCTTTCCAAAAACTTGAAAACATTTCATTTATACATAAGTTTCATATTAAGTGCAATTAAAAAAACCAGACATGAACAGATTCAGTCATAAGAACAATCTTAAAAATGTACAAATTCAGAAAACTCCTGTGAATGTATTTGGTCTTATTAGCTTAATAGTTTTGCCAGCTGAAATCCAGAAACTCCTTAATGAAGGAGGATACATGAGGGTTCAGGCCAGAGTTCTTCCTTTGCACCATCTTCCCACTTCTTTTGCTGACCTGGAACTTTGAGGAGCACTTGCTGTTGTCAGGGTTAATCCTCACGATGAACCTTTACATAACAGAAAAAAAATGTTAGATCATTTGATGTGAAAAATGTCTAACAAAACAACCAAATACTCACAACACAACCAAATACAGTAATGCACTAAAAATGGTACAGGACACAATGGAAATATTTCCAGGGGACCCCAATAAGTGAAGAAACCGGATGGGGCATGTTTAGTGCTCAATGTCTACTTTTTTTTCTTTCTTGCAAAACATACAGAGATGACATGTTTATGACATACAACTTTGTATACAATATACAAAATGTAAAAGAACATGAGGGTAAGATATTAATCTATACATCAGTAACATTGTAAAAAAAAATGTAATGTTATGTTTTCATAGGTAAGAAATGTTAGGTAATGTAGGGTCCAAAGATGAAACAGAAATTTTTAAAGTTGAGACACTCACACAGATAAATAAAGTTTTTGTATAAAATGTGTTTATTTCCAACAGTTATGTTATCAGCAATAATAAGACATTTATGTCCTAAGAACACCTATTTAGCTGATAGACACCATGCTGCTTTGTCATGAGAACATCCTAGGTCATGGCTCATTCACTCATTTCTAAATTAGTCCACTAAGACAGTTCAGTTGAAGCAGTGATTGATTAATTTTTGTAGTCCACGTAATGGATGACGTCGACTCGTCGTTGCAGCACTAGGGATTATGCTCAGTAATCTACTGCTTTTCCTGCAGTTCCTGGATGTCAATGTTGAATCTACTGTCAAAATGTAACCACTGAATTGGTGGAAGCGAATTTGTAAAGCGAAATAAAATGGACTGAAAATTGCCAGTTGAATATTATAGGTTGTATTTTTAAACAGTTTGAATATTTTGGAAGTTAAATATGAAAGGTGAATATGGATTTTTGAATTTGTATTAATGAAAATGTGTTTGAAATGTTTTGAATTTAAATATTAACATCTTAAATATACAACCATGTTGAATTGCAGCCAATAAAAATGCAAGCCTTGATGAAACAATGCATTAAAATGCAAGCACGGTTAATGCAATGCATATTTTTTCAAAATGGTGCAATTCAACAGGCTTTTTTTATTTCAAAAACATTTGGCATTACCGTAATTCCTCAAATAAAAAACCGGTAGTCAAAATAAACGCCGGGCCTCTTATAGTGCCGGGGGCGCGGTCAACACAGACAAATTAATGCCGGTCTTAAATAAAGGCCGGGGGAAAATTTTTGCAGCAGAGCCAGATAACAAACGTACACGCCCACTGCCGCATCGTTTCTCGTTCTCGAGTCAAGAACCGTTTGCATTGGTTTTCGGATCACCAGTACACTGAACCGAGAACCTGATGATACTGCGCATGTGTGATTCAGCATGAAGCAGACTGACACACAGAGCGTCTGAACTGATTCTTTTGGTGATTGATTCTGAACTGATTCTGTGCTAATGTTATGATCTCTGTCCACTGGAACTAATAAAAGCCTGCTTCAAATAAAAGCCTGTTCCTTTCTGCAGTTCAGGTAAATAAAGGCCCCAGCTTTTATTTTTTATTTGTTTTTTCTATTTGCATGCGTTTTCTCAAAGGGAAAGTTAACCCAAAAATTTTAACTCTGTCAATAATTAACAGAAACGAAAGCGTTGGGTCACAAACATTTTTCAAAAATATTTTATTTTGTGTTCCGCTGAATAAGTAAGTGATGACAGAACTTGGGTGGATTATCCCTTTAATGTTTACCTAATATTATGACATAGTGCAAATTGTACTTACCTCTGAATGAACTCCAAAGTAGTGGCTGCTTCCACTTGGTACTCGATGTTAAGCACATAATAGCAACCAAAGAGAACAGCAAACGCAGAGGAAAAATCTGGTAGGTCAGTCTCAGGAAAGATGACTTTGCCTTCAATTGACAGCATCCATTTTTTGCTGTGTAGAACTGAATCCCCTAAAAAAAAATAGTAATAAATTAATTTATAGTGCTTAACTTTGCAAAAACATTTCACATATGATTTTATCATTAGTTTAAAAGGATGGTTTAGTCACCCTTGTTATTCAAAACTTATTTGAGTAGATGTTAAAAGGTTAGTTCACCCAAAAATACAAATTCTGTCATTAATTACTCACCCGTAAGACTTTGTTCATCTTCAAAACACAAATGAGGTTATTTTTGATGAAATACAAGAGCTTTCTGACCTTCCTACCTTTCTGGGCCTTGAAAGTTGCAATGACGCTGTTGTCTATCGAGGGGTCAGAAAGCTCTAGGATTTCATCAAAAATATCCTAATTTGTGTTCTGAAGATGAAAAAAGTCTTACAGGTTTTTGAACAACATGAGGGTAAGTAATTACTGACATAATTAACATTTTTGGGTGAACTAACCTAAATCTTTAAGCAGAATGTTAAACATGGAAATCTATGAATAAAGCAACATTTTTGTTTTTAAAAACCATCCTAGAGCTGCACGATTCTGGATCAATTGAGATTTTTTTTGTTTCAAATATTATTCTCTCACGATTCTGAACGAAAACTAAAAATTATATATAATTTACTAGAGGTTCTAAATATTATTGCTTGCAGTGTGCAGTCCATTTAAAATGTTTAATTAATTTGAATTAATTATTTAAAAAAGAAATCTGTTTTAATGAATGCTTCAATGACGGATTAATAAATACACCACTTGATCAATTTACTGTTACAATGAATCGTTCAATCTTTTTGAATATATGATTCTATGTCAAATAACATTTTTCACTGTCACTAGTCCCCACCTAGTGGCAAAACATAAATGTTTTACTTTAAGTGTGAAGTTAGATTAAACAGCTGATTTGCTCTATTTTGATCATAATCTATAAACTTTTATCCCAGTACTTATAATTACAATATTTGTAACACTGAAATAATGATATTGTGTGGTTGAAAAGACTGCAGAGCTTTTTCTTACCTTAAATGACAACTACTTTCTCTACTTTCTCTACTTCAAGGGCAGCGCAAACGCAGATTTGAACGTTAAGATTTTAGTCAAAGGGTTGATAGACTCATCATTGACATTTATTTGTCTGAATCGCAATCACAATCTTTTACTGATTAATCGTGCAGCTCTAAACCATCTCTTAAACATTGCTAAATCATGTTGTAAAGGATCTTACCAAGCATGATCAGCCTTGGAGTAGAAGGAAGTGAAAGACTGGTCTCTGCATCTGTTGGGGTGGTTGTGACCTACACACACACACACACACACACACACACACACAAACACAAAAGTTTTACTAACTGTCAGTTACAAACATTTTTGAATATATAAATGGAAAAAACTCACATCTGCTAAAAAGAACAGTGATTCCTCCTTTTCTTTGAAGTGGGCCATCATTAACAGAACCGCTGCAAGGCCTGGGTCAACATCTCTGCCCTCTCTGTCGATGTCTTTGAGGACTGCTCTAACTTCTTTTCCCCACCTGGACTGAAGATTTTTGAAGAAGCAGAGAATCCTTTCCCCTTTGGTACAAAGGGAGTCCTTAAATCTGATGTCAGGATCAATCCCAGTCAGTTCCTTAAAATGAGCGCATAAGAATCTCTTCGTAAAGAGAAAAGGCCACCTTGCCTGAAGATCTGAGATACTGGGTGGAGGGCTGGCATTAATGCTGTGACGTTGTGCAATGTATGTCATTTTCATTAATTCCTGGACTTTGCTGCGCTCGGCTGCACGAGGTCCTTCTTGGGAAAATAGACTAAGAATCTCCTGTCTCTTTATCTCTAAAGAATCAAAGGTTTCCCTTTCAGGAAGTTCAGTAGGGTTCCAGTTCACACAACCATAGCTATCCAGTTTAGCGGATTTAGATGTTGAAGGTTGGCAATCATCCACTTCGTCTCCTGTTCGTTTAGGTTTTCTAAGTCGAGCCATTGTATTGTTCCGGTTAAGATGTTCCACCCTTGTCTTCAATTGACACAACAAAGAGTAATAACCACAACCAATTAACTCTCCTTCCTCTGTTTTGTCACTGAAACTGTTTGGATACTTATGGATGATTGACTGTGCAACTTCTGAACATTGCCGCTTGGTTGGATTTAAACACACCTCTCTGATTGAATCCACAATCACCCTAACCATGTGTCTCCTATCTGAGGCTTCAGGTCGCTTTCCTTGTGCAAGACATGTTCTTAAATTTGGTGTCATCTTACTCCAGGGTATTTGAAAATCTGACACCCATGCTGCACTTTGAACTGGGACTGGAGTGGATATTGGACTCTGATTTGTAACTTGACTGGATCCATGACACTGCACAGGGAATGTTGAAGAGTTGGGACGGTTGCTTGGCTGGGTAGTTAGAATATTTTCATTGCCTAAATGAAATATTGAACATAACAAATTTAACAGATGTAGTGTAGAAACGTGAAATTATGAGTATTCACTAACAGTAAATTAATTATTTGACAAATGTATATATTTCTACTTCATTGATCATGCTAAAAACCCACATAAGCTGTTTTTACTACTGTATATTACAAAACTAAATGAAATATTGAACATAAAAATTTAACGTATTTAACAGATGTAGTGTTGAAACATGACAAAGTTTTTACTAACAGAAAATTGATTATTTATCAAATATACATATTTCTACTTCACTGATAATGAATATGGCTTAAAACCCACATAAACAGTTTTTTTTTTTACAATTGTATATTATATTATATACAAATGACTAACCTCTGATTTTGAAAAAGTGAATTAATTTCCTGCAGTCTATTGGTGAAAGGAAGTCTTTGAGGTCATCTGATGTTAAATATTGGAGGTCATCGTCTGTTTTCACACCAATTCTAGTCAATTCTGATATAAGGTGGTTAAATTGATCATCATCCAGCATTGGGAGAACACCTCTAATGACGGCTTCCATCTTTTAGCTTCTTACCTAAGACAAACAGAGTGGTGAAGTGCAACAAAATTAGCATCAAATCGTTTGTATATTGGCAGAGGGTAATAGTCAGCTAGATTCTCTGCATTTACACATAAATAATGGGGACTTGACTCTTGTTGCAGAAAGTGTAAACCCAGATCAACAACTGGCACTGATTTACACTTTTCAACAACAAAGAATAATTTTGAGAAGTGTATCAGAATCATTTCAATTTTTCCGAATGTGTATACATCATCAGTTTGATCTACCACAAGAACCATTGACGTCTGGTACTTGGTTCCTTTGTATGTAGCAGTTAATGTTACAAAGGTGGAGTCATGAATGCCTTGCATCCTTACAGCTTCCTGAATGTGGGTGTTGTATAAGTGACTTCGAAACTCATCTGCTTCACCTACTTGCACATTTGGAGGAAAGATGGAGCCAGCACTCAAGTAGGCTTGCAATAGCTGATGTCTTTCAGCTAGTGTACTCCCAAGGTTTTTGAAATTTCGTAATTTTCTTGCACATTGTTTAAAATATGTGTGCTTGCTTTCAAACCGCAAACTCCATAGTCTAATCAGAGGTCCGAATTTAAGTGTGAGTTCAGGGTAGTGAAGTAAAAAATGATGTTTTGGTTTCAGCGGTGCATCTGGAAACAAGGTAGCTCTTAAGTGCACATATTCTTCAGTCAGACATTTCATGTAGGCTACTTGATCATGATGAATTTTTGGTGCACATATCATTTCAACAAGCTCCCTTAACTTCAAGCACAACTGCCAAATTTCATCATCAAGTGGATTTTTTATTCGATCCCCAATTAGTAATGGGAGCAATCGAAGCAGACACCAGTTCTGAGCTGCATGTCCTGTCAACTTTCCACCATCAGGTTTTATTTCACATGGCTTATTATTCATGTCACTTCCACAGAACTTAAAGCTAGATATGTTTCTGTTCAGCTGAACATAGCTGAAGTGTTTCCCTACAGTGACAAGCTGTTTTATGTACAAAGCCAGATCTGTTGAAACAACTCCTTCAAAAAGATCATGTGCCAAACACGGAGGAAGCCCAGGATCACACACATGAAAGTGTTTTAGGCAGTTGAACACAGAGTCAAACTTAACACCATCACACATTTCTTGCCCTTCAGACATTGCCACACTGTTTTGGTAACTTTGTTTTGTTCTTGTTGGACCTAAGTCTGTGCCCTTGCCTTCAAACATGTCTCTGTTTATAAGACAGTAACGGCAGAAATGTCTACTCTTACTGAAATTCTCAGTAAACCCTCCGATGCTATGTGACCCCAAATTATCTCCAACAATGGCAATCACTGCTCCCCTCACTGTCTCTCCATTCTCCAGTACAATTCCACTTTCCTCCATGTCCTTGAGATCACTCAAAAGAGGTGTGAAAACTTGTTGCTGCCCAAAAAACTTAAAATCTTCCTCTCTACAAAGCATGACCAATTGCATAGGATCAATAGATGATCTATTATGGGGAAAGATTTCTGAAAGTGTCAAGTACACAGCAACTAGTTTGTGTTTTTTTCTTCCAGAGCCAAGCGGATTAACTACCTCGAATGCATCTTGATATAAAATTAGAGACACTACTGATGAAGACTCTTTAAAAAGAGTGTTTTCTTTAAAATTTCTCCCATTCCTTATATCCTCAAGTACATGGGGATTTTGTGTTGTTTGTTCCTTGGCCTTATAATACTGCTCTTTAACAGATCCATTGTTCAGAAATGCCTTCAGAGTGTCTTTTACTGGTATGTACTGACAAAAGCGCTCTTTCCCTGATGCATCACAGCCTAGGTACACCTGCACAGGCTCCACATAATTGAAATGTTTTTTGAAAAAGGACTTCCGAGTCTGATCTGACTTAAAATATCCCTCATTATACATCTTAAGTAAGTTTTCTTTAGATAAACCACTTATTATTTCACTTATTTGACAGTCTGGAATTTTTAGCTTTGTCAATTCTTCATTAACTTTGGACAAGGTATGCATCATGCTATTTGTATGCACCTCCATGAACTCATCAATTAAAATCTGAATTGTTGTAGCTGGCAGAATCATTTTTGACTGCATCCTCAAATAAAATAAAGCCAAATTTGTCAGAAATTTGTCTTTGTCGAGCTGAATGGCTGAACTACTGTCTTGAAATTCCACATCATCAAAGTCTTCAGTATTCACAACATCTGGCACAGCAACAGAAATCTCAGTGATATCTGCACAAACAGATTTCTCTAAATCGTTTTTATGTTTTCTACTGAGGTGTGCTGAAAATGACGACTTCACTCGAAAATATTTTTTACAGCCAGTAATTGGACATTCAATTTTTTTGCCATCTCGAATATGCCATTTTAGATGTTCACAAAGACTGGCGAATTTGGTCGACACGAACGCACAGCCTTCAACACTGCATCTAGAATTCAGATCTTGCTGTTCTGATCTGTTCGGATTTTTTGCGGACTTTCTGTGTTTGCGGTAAATGTGAGACTGAAGGGCGGAGAGGCTTTGGAAAGTGCATGGGCATTCGGGAACTGCACACGAAAACCTGAAGTTCGCCGTGTTTTTATGCCCTTTGGCATGATTAATAAAGGCGTATAATGTCTCCACAGAGACGCCACAGTGTTTGCACAAGAACATTGCCGGTTTTACTCTAGCACTGTATGCATGACGTGCATTTATATGAGGTAACGTTAATCAGTTGTCAAGCGATAATAGCGGGAAAAACCCGACTGAATTAAAACTAAATCCACGAAAGCTTTGTTGTTCGGCCAACAGTCACATGAACACTCACCAGCTCCTGGCGTGGTCAAACCCAAGGCAGAAACCCGTTAATTTCCATATTTTGACGGTGAAACGTTCACAAAAGGGAAAGAAAGGAGAGAAATGTGAATGTTTGCACAGTTTCACCACAACTCTCTCTAGCTCGCTTCACAGCATAAATGTGAGGTGAATGCACTCCGTTAAGTGGCAGCATTAATTAGGGGCCAAGCACCGAAGGTGCGTAGGACCCTATTGTTTTTGTTGGCGTTCTTATTATTATTATTATTATTATTATTATTATTCTTCCGACTGGGGGTCTATGGCAGCCCATAGAACCGAATGCGGGAAAGTTGTAATGGTTTGACATTGTGATAGAGGACAGTGCCAACATTAAGTACACCAATTTTGGTGTGTCTAAGACATTCCCTCTTGCGCCACCAACTGTCCAAAATTTCACTTTCATTTTGTTAATAACTTTTTGACCGTAAGGCCAATCATCAAAATTCTTTTTTCATCTGATTTCTGAGCTCATGCCGATTCGATTGCACCCATCAAGTCATTTTCCATCATAGAAATGTGGCCGCCATTTTGAATTTTTTTTAAATCCTACTTTTTCGAACTCGTCCTAGACGGTTTGTCCGATTCACACGAAAATTGAACCAGATCATCTTCAGTCGGTGCTGACCAAAAGTTATGCAAATCAAATTGATTCGTCAAACCGTTTTCGATAGAAGCTCAAACAAATTTTATGTAACTCTTACAAAAACAGTCGTAAGGCTGTATCTCTGCAACGATTTATCATATTCAGACCAAAACCTGGTACATGTCATATCAAGCATGTCCTGAGGCTACTTGCTGCGTTTCGGCGCAGTGCCACCTACTGGTCCGGAGATATGAAAAATGGCTATTTTTGCTTATAACTTCTAAACAGTTTGTCCAAAAATCATAAAATTGGTCTTGTTAGATTCAGGGCAACATGCCGAATCGACTGATATCCAATTTTACAATTTTGGCCATTTTCACTGTCGGCCATTTTGAATTTTGTGCTAAAATGCTGTATTTTCAGAACGCATCAACAGATTGTTACGAAACATGGTATGGGTAATCAGCACAATGTCCTGAAGGAGTATGAGAAGTTTCGAAACAGCGCCACCTAGTGGTGATCTTCTTTTTTTAAATGCTTATAACTTTGGGTGTGGTCGATTTATTTTCACGAGACTCATCAAATTGGACTCCTGAAACCTTATTGAGTCCTACGATACCAAACATGCTAGGTTTCGCCTTACGGTTTGTGTAGCGTTGTGATTTAGCGCTTAAAAAACATTTGGCTATATCTTCGAAACCGCTTGTCTGATCGAGACGAAACCACCGTCAGAAGTTCGGAAACATAGGTCGATAGCTATACACCAATGCCCAAATGCAAAAATATTGATAGTAAGGGGTAGTAATATTCAATCAAAGTCAAGAGTCAGTCAATTTTTACGTGTTTTTCATGTAAATGTCTATAACTCTGAAGTGAATTGAGATATTTTCACCAAAATTGACACGCATATGTATGGGCTCACTCTGATGACACATAAAAAAAATGGTGGGACTGAGCCTCTTGGTGGCGCTATAATAGAACAAAACATGAAATTCTCATTGACTTCAATACAGTTTTGTGAAATAAAATGCTATACTAAACAAATGCATTTGTGTAATATTACGAAACTCAGAATGTGCCAACAACACCATCCCCTGAAGGTACTCAAAATATTTTGAAACAGTGCCACCTAGTGGTCAAAAGTTATAACTCAACTTACATAAAGGCTAATAACTTTTGAAAAGATCTGGCTATTGACATGACGCTGACCTTAATAGATTCCTTGAGTCAGGCCGAGAACATAGATACCAAGTTTTCCTTATTTGGCTGAACTTTCTGTCTGCCATTTTGATTAATGTTAAAAACCTACTTTTTCGAACTCCTCCTAGACCGTTAGTCAGACTTTCACCAAATTTGACGTGGATCACCTTCAGACCATGCTGGCAAAATGTTATGGATTTCGTGTCGATATACGAAACGGTTCTCATTTAGCGCATCAACGAATCTGCTGGAAGGGTTCCAAAATGCATTTGAGGCTGTATCTCTGCAAAGCTTTGACATATTTGCACCAAACTTTGTATGTGTCATCGTCACCTCACACTGACCATTCCAAACTAATTTGGTAACAGCGACACCTATTGGTTACACGTGATTAGCCAATAAATCCTATTACTAGTTGTTGTGTTTATTGTTTTCAAGCCATTTTGCCTAAAATAATCTTAAAAATGTTTGTATTACTCATTCCTGCCATTCGTCTGAAGCTTGCTTCTGTAGTGCTTGGCCCCGTTATTGCTGCTTGCAGCTATATTTTTATTTTATTTTTTTGTTAAACCAAAGAAATAATATATGTAAAGTAAAAGGAGGAATATACACACCTTAGCATCTGAATAGATCTTCTCGCATCTGTGTCTTCCTTTTCTTCTTTCTCCAAGCGGGAAATAAAAGCTTTTCTGTGATTGGTCAGGTTTCGCGCTCATTTTTTTTACTGTATTTAGATTTACAGTAAATTAAAAATACTGTATTTTAGTGGCGCCAAGAGGATATTTCCCATAATGTTACTTTAAAATACAGTAACATGCTGTATAACTGTCCTACAGTAAAATACAGTTCATTTTACAGTCAAATACTGTTCAATTTACAGAAATTTCTAACAGTGTATTTTTCAGTCCTATAGGTTTGGTGAAATATATGCAATAAAATTCAAAATGTTAAACTATATCAAATGTTCTTAAAAATATCAACATCAGACTTGACAACTTTGTAATCACTCAACAACTAATATTTAAGCTAAATACATGTTTAGATATTTAGACAAAAAATAAAGATATACTACAATATTTCAGGGGACTGTGCTGTTGAGGACAGTAACTTCATTCCACATTGTTTTAATAAAAGTAGATCAATTATTAAGACTATCATGACAACTCGCAGTTGCAGCCGCGTGTTCCCCATGTCAAACCTTTTGGTCAGATGAATACATAAAGTGAAACGTGTCTGTGTGTTGGTGTCTAAACTGGTCGAAAACATGTCCCTTTCAATTAATTAACTGCCTGTGATTTGTGATTTATTTACTGGAGTGATGTTTAGAGACCCAGACAAAGGAAATAGTGTCTGTCGCATCCTTGACTTTTAATGTCTAACTTTATGTGGAATAGATGGGATTGTATTACGTGTAACAGAAATGACAAGACTCATTTTCAAGTTGAGGGAGGGGGCTATTATGTGTCTTTTTTTTGCACAGGTAGACAGGATCGTAGGCAGGTCAGAAAATACAACCAAAAAGGATATCACACTTTTAGTTTTAAACACTCATCCAGAACGAATATCCTTTTATTTATGTTTTATGCTGTAGTTGTTCATAAATTCCTATGAACATACACTCCATGTTTGACCCCAATCATGTCGGCAGGACCGCAATTTTACAGTTAAACTCCGCGCACGCGGAACAGCTGCGGGATCTCGATCTGCTACGGAGGCCTTCACCATCACCGACCCCCACTACTGCACCTAGCCCGGATACCTCCGCGCTTCCCCCTCTTCTGCTTCCTCTCACACCGCTTGTGCCGCCTCCGCTGCGGGCGAGATGCAGTAGTGGGGGTCGGTGATGGTGAAGGCCTCCGTAGCAGATCGAGATCCCTCAGCTGTTCCGCGTGCGCGGAGTTTAACTGTAAAAATGCGGTCCTGCCGACATCGAGCAGAAACTTGCGACTGTATTTGCGCTTACAGACAGGTAGACGCGACGACAACGTACAAAAACACTGCGACTCACAAGACAAAAAACACGAAAACACCGTTCTGTCGGGACAGAGAGAAGCCGCTGCGTGTGGACGCGCCGCCATCTTAATCGGTAAGTAACTTTGTGAAGTTGCACTAAAAGAAATATCTCAAAGAGGAAGACTGTTACTAAATTTCTTAATTTTCATTTATTCCTATTATGATGACAGCTCACAAAGAGGAGTCTTCACCTAAAAACATACACAGCCCAAAAAACAACAACAAACTGAATGACCATGCAAAATCCTGACAATATGTCTAAATATAGGGGTTTATGAAAAAAAGTCTGTCAAAGATATTGTGATTTTTAGAACAGTATACTGTGTCACTTGCCACATAATTCATTTCCAGTTTATTAGGGTCAAAAGGAAATTATGTTAATAGTTTAAAAATCCTCAGCTTGTACTTCTCTTCCATGCTGAAAATCCCAGATTCTGGTGCTTTTAATCTTTTAGTAAATCATTTAAAATGACATGATACCTACAATTGGTCAGAATGAATACAACTACTTGGTTAGCATAAAGCTTCATCTGTATCCCCAAAACAATGTTTTGTTTTCTAGATATGGAAATCTACACCAATAAAGGTTTAGTGAACATTAGAAAACAACATGCAATCTTTGTGATTGTTAAACACCTCGGATAGATAATTTGAAACGTAGATCTGTCATATGATAAAAGTTTCATACATTTAAAAAGTTTCCTGAAGTAAAAATTGTGTTTGTCACAAACACATCCAAAGAGTTTTCCGTTCATATGAGAAAAACATTTGGCCGCATTAATGATTTAAAAAAAAATAATATTCTGTTCATGAGGCTATTTGAAAGAAATTACAGAATAAAACCAGTTTAATTTAAAGTCAATAGACCACATGTCTTACTTTAGTGACACGATGTGTTTAAACTTTTAAACGTTTAAAATCTGTGTGTCAATATTTTACTGAGAATCTTTAAGTGTAATTTATATTTGTACTTTACATTTCACATAATATCTGTTGGCTGGATTAAAATGAATACATTTCTTAAATAACAACAAAATTAAACAATGTGTACGATTTTGCCTGTAATGTTGTTTAATGAATTTCAGAAATTGTCAATATTTTCCTATGAGGTAGGTTTAGGTAAAGCATTGGGTGTATGGAGATAGTAGTTTGTAAAGTTTTAAAAACCATTATGCATATGGGGAGTAATGGTCTTCTCAAATGCTTTGATATTTTCTCTAAGACATTAACATTTAGCCCATAGATCAGATTAACGTGTTTGGATGTCTTTCAACCTAAAACAAAAGTACAACCCCAAAAACATGACACAGTTTTGTCTTCCACCACTAAAAGCTAGACGCCCTGGCACCTTACTGCTCAGAAGGTGAGAGACCTTAACATATAGTCTATAGATCAGACCATGGTGAGGTGTCTGCATAAACACTATTGTACCGGCCCCAAAAGTCAGGAAGGAGACATTTGAGGAAAAGGTGAAAGAATAATTAGAAGATTTTAGACTAGTTAGGACATTCATATGATAAGTTACATCCTGACTAACTTTTCAATACATGTTTGATAGTGACAGCCTGGGTAGCACATTGCAAACCAAATACACAACAGCACAGTCAGCAGACAGGGGGCTGTCTGGGAACAACTTCATTCACAGATGGGCAAGTGGACTGCATGGATCTCATTTTTAACTCCTGTAAGTTCTCTTAGAACTTTGTTGTTTTATTTCTTAAACTTATGTACTGCTCCTTCATTCGCATTCATGAGTGGAAGATGAGCTGGAGCTCTTAGGGCCTAAAAAGAACATGTCCAGACATAACACTTTTCAGAAGCCTGGATAGATTAGATAGTTGCTGCCTCAGACAATTGTTCACCATTTTGATCTGTTGACCACCCATTGATGACAATAGGGATAAATGTTTGGAAGAGTCTTTCATTCCAATACAAAAGAGTGTGTTCCCTATCATCTCATTCATTCTTGTTCTTGTTCAAAGGTGTGTAACGACCAGAATGCTTGAAGGACCACCCTAGATTGCTCTTCATACCACATGGTAAATCCTGATGACTGAATTATATTCTGATCGCAAAATGGCCGCTGCCATAAAACATCAAGGAACAGGACGCCAGAGGTTCTCAATTTGACACCTCCGTTCACAAACATCAAGAAAACAGGAACAGGATGCCAGAGGTTCTCAGTTTGACACCTGGAGGTCATAAACATCAAGGAAAACAGGAACAGGAACTAGACGTCACACGTGTCAGTTTGATATCTGGGGTCATAATTCATAGGGGGCGGGACAACGGGGTCATAAATCAATCACTTTTGAAAGGTAGTCCCCTATATTTCTTCTCGCGACATACCTGTGCTATCAGAGGAAACCTTTTGAATTACAATTTTTTTTTTAAAGATACTAAATACATGTTATTTGGATTATATAATTTAAAAATTTGAAGTAAAAACAGAACTGTCCTATTTTACCTTTGTAAATGTTCCCTTAAGACATAACCAACTGTGTTTAGGAGAATACTGCATAGACAATTATTCTGAGATGATTTTGTTTGTATGTGTTCATTCAGAATTAAGGATACATGAAATAGTAATCAATTCAGTGTAAGCGCATTGTCTGAAACGCTGCTCTCAGCGCATCTTTTGAATGAGTGCGCGCAAGCTCCAAATGCTGTTTGAAAGCTATATAGAATGATTGACAGCTGGGAAGGGAAGATGAGTTTCCGTGAACTTGAATTAAACAATGTCAATATTCTTCTGTTACTTTACCTCACATTAAGCTATGGCTTTAGATTACTTTTAAGCAATAAATCATTGACTTCTGAAGGATCACGCTACACTGAAATTATCGCGAGAGGCCTGATCTTTTGACTGAGTTTTGTCGACAGCCTGTGCCAGCATTAAATGTGACGCAGATGGCCACCTCGTTAATTTCTAGCCCAGAAAAAACCTGCAGTATTTTCTGTTTTTATTCATGTTAAGTCCTACACTAGACATAAACCCTTAAACACCCAGCTGATCATCACCATATGATTTCCACTTAGATTGCCCAGAAATGAGCTGTGTAATGCTGGCTAAGTTAACTAACTTAGCTATGGCAATGGACATTTTTGGCAAACAACGCTTTCCCGCTTCAGTAACGTTATACGGGTTTACTACACACCCACCAACTAACGAAAATACGATATGAGCTGTGAACCAAAGTGATTTATTAAATAATTTTACCATTTGGTGTTCTGGTAAGGTGAACTGGTGAGGGAAAACACTATGGTATTGTTAAATTTGCAGACCACGGTCAATTTGTTGCTGTCAAGAACTAAAATTTAACGTCCTTCATTTAGAATTTAAAATTAAAAAGATAAACTCACCTTCCACGGATATTTACTGTTCTTCAGCACGAGCTCGCGTAATGACCCCTGTTGCCAGCTTCGCTAACTCAAAATGGCATCAACTTTGTTTCACAACTCTGTGTTTCACGGTATTTGCTCTGTATCGCCCCTCCCCCCAACATTAATGTACAGCCACGAGTTAAATTAACAGGTAAATTACAAGTACTTAACATAATGTATAACTTTGTTTAATTTTCTAAAACTTGTACACTTGAGTATCCACAACTTTAAAATTACAGTTGGAGTTAAAGACAAGAAGTTAATTTAATCTAAGGGGGCTTTCATGTTTTATAGTGTATGAGAAGTGAAGACAGAAGACAATATTATGACTAATATGTATAACACCTATAAGTGAACTCAAGACTGTATCACTGTACACTCACAGATAAACCGAAGCTGACTCTGACTGTAAAACCCCAGAGTTCAGTGTTTACTGGAGACACAGTTACTCTGAGTTGTGATGTGGGACAGTTAACTGGATGGACAATTCACTGGACAAAAGACTCAAACCCTGAATCCATGGCTTATGCAACTAAAACAATCAAGTCTGTGAGAGACTCTGATGAAGGAGAATACAGGTGCAGAGCACAACGAGTAAACTACTACAGCGAGTTCAGTAATACAGTTACGATTACAGTAACAGGTCAGTGCTCTCTTACTTTCTATACATTTCAGTGGAAGGCGACTTGATGTGATTGCAATAATCATGAAAACTACATACATTTACAATGCACTGCCGCTTCAGTTAAATATGGAAGGATTTTCCGCACTATTTTCAAATGGAATTGCAAATTGTGTTTGGGAAACCTGAAGAGAGACTGACAGAAGCCAAACAGAGACCAGAATGCCTTCCAATAACGAGACATGAACTGGGGACCCCGATCCGTAACAATGTGCACTGGAATTCCACGGATCCTTACAACATTTTGAAGAACAATGTCAGCAGTTTCTTTAGCAGAAGGAAGTTTAGGTAACGGAATAAAATGTGCAGCTTTAGAGAAGCGGTCCACCACCACCAATACAACAGTGTTACCTTCAGATACTGGCAAACCTGTGATAAAATCCATGGATACATGAGACCAGGGACGTTGAGGGATTGGCAATGGGTGTAGAAGACCGGCAGGGCACTAATAAGAAGACTTATGTTGAGCACAGACTGGGCAGGCTTGTACAAAAGATTGGACCTCTCTTGACAACTCTGGCCACCAAAACAGTCTTTGAGTAAAATCTTATGTCCTCTCTACTCCTGGATGTCCAGCCAGGGACGAGGCATGACCCCACTGAAGGACCTCAGATCTTGCTCCCTTGGGAACAAACAAGCATCCTGCTGGAACCTCATCAGGAATGTTCACTCGCTAAGGTCCCCACACACCCTAGCGAGCCTTGGCTTTTAATGTTAATTCAGGGCAGGAAGAGCGCATGTGGCCAGAACCTCCACAGTAGAAACAACGACCCTCTCTCTCTCTTTAGGTGATAGGCGAGTTCTGCCCAGCTGCATTGGTTCTTCCTCTGTCTGTTGGTTGAGATTAACATTTTCTGGAACATTTGTAGTTGATAACATGTGCATGACTTGGGGAGAGCAACGTTCTCTTCTCCTCTCATGAAAATGGTTATCAATGCAGGTGGCCAAGGTTATGAGTTCCTCCAGACTTGAACCCCAGTCTCTACTAGCTAATTCATCCTTCACATCTTCAGAAAGGCCACGGTAGAAGGTTGAGAGAAGAGCCTCTGAATCCCATTTACTCTCAGAAGCCAGAGTACGGAACTCAATGGCATAATCAGCCACAGATTGATGCCCCTGGTGTAGGTCAAGCAACCTTCTTGCTGCTTCACGGCCACTGACTGAATGGTCGAACACCTGTTGGAGAGTCTCTGTGAACACCTTTAGATCTGAGCAAATGGGGGACTGTTGTCTCCAAAGAGCTGAGGCCCAATCCAGGGCACGACCACACAACAGGGATATTATATATGCAATATTTGCCTTCTCAGAAGCAAAGGAAGAGGGTTGGAGTTCAAAAATCGAAGAGACTTGAGTCAGGAAACCCTTACAGGTACGGGCTTGCGATCATTGCACTGAGGGGCTTGGGTTCCTGGGAAATTGGTGCTGCTATTGGTGGAGGATCTGGGGCTGGTGCTGCCACAGGTTCTCGAGGCAAGTGGGCTTGTAGTTGTTGCAGAGATTCCCCAATCTGGTTAACAGTATCTGTCAGCCTCTGTAGCTGTGATTCATGTGTTCCAAGCAATACTCCCTGTTTGCTAAGGGCTCCATGAATCTGTTCAGCCTCTGCTGGGTCCATCATTTTGCTGCCTCAGTCTTGCTGTCAAGCCCAATGCTCTAGCCACTACATCACAGAGCACTGCAGAAAACTAAATAAAACCTGAGAGGTTTCTGTTCCTCCATTAAAGGTCCAGGAAACCAAAACTCAGAAGATCCAAAAACCATGTGAAGATGTGAATAAAAGTCTAAATTACAATCTGTTTATCATATAAAGTGATCATATTTCTAGTCACTATGTTTTTGTCTTTCCTCACAGATTTCCCCAGATCTACACTGACTGTGACTCCAGACAGTCCTGTATTCACTGGAGAGACAGTCAATCTGAAGTGTGTGATTGAGTCTCACAGTAACTGGAGATATGAGTGGTATAAAGACACAGACAGTGTAATGTTACAGACGTCTGATCGTTACACTGTAAACGGAGACACTCTCACTATCAGAGGAGTACTTACATCAGATCAGGGTCAGTACTGGTGTAGAGGGCAGAGAGATGAGAGACCAAACTCATCACAGGACAGTAACCGAATACATCTGTCTGTTAATGGTGAGTAAATCATGTGATAAATACTTACCTGTTTAAAATGACAATATACTCATAAAACTTGGGGATCCCCATAAAAGTTTCTGAAAGTCTAGTGTTGCTCAATGTGTTTGTGACTCTGTCTGTCAGGTTCAGGTCAGATTTCTGTCTTCAGCATCCTCAGTTTGCTTCTGGCAGCTTGTCCGTATCTGCTGTCCACAGTCGTGCTGCTGTTCAAATGTTACAGAGCAAGAGGTAACACTTCTGTCTGATCCGTCTCTCTCCATCTCAGTCACTTTTACCAATGATTCACATTCACTGACAGACAGCCCTTTATTCTTCATCAATCAATCAATCACCTTTATTTATATAGTGCTTTAAACAAAATACATTGCGTCAAAGCACTGAACAACATTCATTTGGAAAACAGTGTCTCAATAATGCAAAATGATAGTTAAAGGCAGTTCATCATTGAATTCAGTTATGTCATCTCTGTTCAGTTTAAATAGTGTCTGTGCATTTATTTGCAATCAAGTCAATGATATCGCTGTAGATGAAGTGACCCCAACTAAGCAAGCCAGAGGCGACAGCGGCAAGGAACCGAAACTCCATCGGTGACAGAATGGAGAAAAAACCTTGGGAGAAACCAGGCTCAGTTGGGGGGCCAGTTCTCCTCTGACCAGACGAAACCAGTAGTTCAATTCCAGGCTGCAGCAAAGTCAGATTGTGCAGAAGAATCATCTGTTTCCTGTGGTCTTGTCCTGGTGGTCCTCTGAGACAAGGTCTTTACAGGGGATCTGTATCTGGGGCTCTAGTTGTCCTGGTCTCCGCTGTCTTTCAGGGCAGTAGAGGTCCTTTCTAGGTGCTGATCCACCATCTGGTCTGGATACGTACTGGATCCGGGTGACTGCAGTGACCCTCTGATCTGGATACAGACTGGATCTGGTGGCCACGGTGACCTCGGAACAAGAGAGAAACAGACAAATATTAGCGTAGATGCCATTCTTCTAATGATGTAGCAAGTACATCAGGTGTTATGTGAAGTGTTTCCGGTTCCGGTTTACCTAATTAATGCAGCCTAAAAATCCTTTAACGGATTTGGATATTAAAAGCATATTAGTATGTTATGTGTAAGCCAGGTTAAAGAGATGGGTCTTTAATCTAGATTTAAACTGCAAGAGTGTGTCTGCCTCCCGAACAATGTTAGGTAGGTTATTCCAGAGTTTAGGCGCCAAATAGGAAAAGGATCTGCCGCCCGCAGTTGATTTTGATATTCTAGGTATTATCAAATTGCCTGAGTTTTGAGAACGTAGCGGACGTAGAGGAGTATAATGTAAAAGGAGCTCATTCAAATACTTCATATATATGTTATAAATCAGTATTTACAACAGACGATGCTCATTCATAAGCAGTAGCTGCAGTGGAAGCAAAACAGAAAGGCGTGTCTGTGTTCTTGTTTTTGTGACATATCAGGACACAACTCTGTATAATGACATTGGTATGACACAGGTATTACAAGGAGAGGGTGACTTATGAGGACAAAACCCATGCTCCCATTTTTCAAAACACTTATAAATCATACAGAATGAGTTTTTTTGAGAAAGTAAAAAAGCACAAAGTTTCCTGTGAGAGTAAGGGTTAGGTGTAGGGTTGGTGAAGGGGCCATAGAATATACAGTTTGTACAGTATAAAAACCATTACGCCTATGGGATTTCCCCACTGTAAAAACAAACGTGTGTGTGTGTGTGTGTGTCAGTGTCACAGTTACATCTACTGAAGACTAAAGCCAGTACGCTGTAACAGAGGAACAAACTTCAACCTGATTTCATCCATTCTTCAAACCGCGTGCAGAGTCTCAGGATGCTGGAGTCTCAGACTGAAGGAAACTCACAAGACTAACAGACACACATTCACACTCTCACACATGCGGACCATTTAGTGTTTCTGATTCTCCTGGGGCCTCACGTATACAAGGTTATGTAGATTTCATCATAAATGTGTGTGTACACACAAAAGCGAGATTTTGTGTATGTACAAAAGTTTTTAGATTTATCAATCTCGCGTACACCAGAACCTGTGAAATTTATTTTTGTAATAACCAGTCAGCTGAAAATTGTACGTACATGAATCTCCACCCTGTCTCCTCCTGAAATAGCCATATATGGAGCTTATAACTCCAATTTTTTTTTTTATGAATAACATAATCTGCATATCATTTCCATTCATATTTCATCCACATGGCAACATGTTTAACACTGTAAAGAGTAAAGGGTAAAACACAGAAAATATGAGATACATACTATAAATGCATTTTGAGACATCACATTTCTATTCAAATTTATGCAATTTTGCCTATAAAATAAAAATATATTTTACAACTGAGTCAATAACAAAACATTTTGAAAATAAAACGTGCATATCTTACAGTTTCTTCTAATTCTATCTTTTAAATTTGTCACAGTATTGGGAAGATCATGAAAGCGGTTCTCATTAGTCTGCTGTCTGTGTGTGACACAGCTGTGAACAGAGCTTCTAGAGTACTGTCATCAAACCTGTTCAAACCAGACAACGCACTGTATGATCAACGACTGCATCCTTGTGTCTGTCGTTACGTCTCTGTTCCAGAGCCATCAGACCAATCAAGTTCACATCAGTCATCATTATTCACACTAAACTATTCTCTCAGTACATGAGATTTGTTATACAATTTAGAGCAGAATTGTGTTGTGCCAAGCAATCCTCACTCTGGTTAAAACATTAAATCACAAACCAAAGGAAAACTGTTCGAAAGAGGCACATCCACTGCAAATATTTGTGTTTAAGTTCATATAAAAAGTCATAATTTCATGAAATGTCAGTGTGTATCTTCATTATTGAGAATGTCATATTTAATCTAAATGTGTGTCAAATGTTAAACAGACTTTAAAATCATTCTGTTTGCTTCATTATTTCACTCACTCCAGTCAAAGAGTGTGTACAGATGGTATAGTGTCTGTACGGTTCACACATATTTACACCTGGTTTATTTTTATGAATCATGATATGTTTGTGGAGAATTGTGTTTATACATCAGTCCTCTGTACTGTAGAAACCAAAGCAACACACAGAGAACACAAAGTCTTCACAGAAAGACCTATTGCTCTTCCTCTACTCCAGAAAGAGTTTTTAATGTGTCCGTCAGTTCCACTAGAAACTATTGAAAAATGTTCTTTAAAGACATTCAGAGAACAAACAAAACTGTTAAATAAATATCAATCCATTTTACTGCAGTTGATCAGTTCTTCTACAGACCCACGGATGAGAAATGTTCAAACTAATGGCATTTCAGACCAGAGATGATTTATTCAGTTTTAACCTGATTGTGAATAAAAGCTGAGACAGAGACATCAATAATATCTGATATATGAACATTTTACTGAATGTGAGGAACAGGTTCATTATAACACTTTAAGTGAACAGACCTCCAGAGATAAGACTAACAACAGTTATGTGATGTCAAATTACATCTTCACGTTTTTTATTTTTTTATTTGTTTATGATGCATTTTGTTTCTTTTTTTTAGAATATATATATATATTTTTTTTGTTTAGAAAAAATAATAATAATAACCTTGTCTATGTCTTCTGTCATCTAAATGATATTATACTGTTTTTAACAAATAAAAGGGCTTTATACTTTTACTGGACTGAAGCGATTTTACCTGTTTATCCAAACATAATTGTATTTTATTTTCTCAATAATTATTGTATTGTATTGCATTACATGTTTTGAAACTAAAGAGCTGTAATATAAACTATTAAATCTCATCTTACTAAGACATTGAGTGACAGAGTGACAACTGATATTTATCAGCATTACACCTAATTGCATATTTTTACTCAGTTTATGCCTTGGATTAATTATAATTTCATAATTTAAACATTTATTTTAGAATTTAACAGGTTAATATATATATATATATATATATATATATATATATATATATATATATATATATATATATATATATATATATATATATATAGTGTTTGATAAGATGAGACGAATGTATAATTGTAATTATAATATATATCTAATAATATTATCTAATACACATTCCTTATTCCATTAGCAGATATAAACCATAAGCCTAGCCGACTGCTCAGCTGAGGCGAGCCTCTTGAAGATTATTAGGACCGTTCAGTTCCAGATGAATGTTACTCACAGATTAATTACTCACCCAGACAGCAAGCAGTTTCGGCCCAGATTTGGCCCACATTTGGGCCACATTTGGCATGGATTTCATGCGGGCCAGATGTGGTCTGGTTCTGGGCTGAAACTGCTTGCTGTCTGGGCGCAGACTCTTCTTTTAATAAAGGTTTAACGCATCACCATTCATAATGGCTTCACTTTATTAATATTAAAGCCCCTCAGACAGCTGCTCTCAGAACTGACTTTAAAATCCAAAACCCAGCGAGACTAAATCAAATCATTAAAACATAGAAACAGAAATATCTGAAACACTGGACACAAGCAACAGCTCAGCAAAGTAAACTAGAACGCTATATGTCTCTAAACAGAGAATATACATTGTCAGACCCTAAACTAAGGAAAGTCCTGAGCATGTCCAGACTCAGTGACCATAACCTCAAACAGAGACAGACAGAGACAGACCTGGACACAGAAGAAGACAGATTGTGTCCACACTGCACACAACATCAAGTGGAAACACAACTGCACTTTTTAACAACATGCCCAAATTATACACAGATTAGAGAGGCATTCTTCCCCCAATTCACAAACCAGCATGAAGACTTCAAGCAGATACAACAAAAGGACAAACTGCTGCACATTCTGGAGAAACCTCAACAAGCTCGAACCTGCTGCAAAGTACAAGTCCTGCCACTATAAAAGAACAAGCAGGAGAACGTCTCCGGTTACTATCGTAACCTCGGTTCCCTGAGAGGCGGGAACGAGACATTACGTCAGCTAAGACGTATATGGGAACTCTTCCCTTCTCCACTTTCACTGAAATCTTATTGGCTAACGCCAGCTGGGGACAGCTGGCCAATTGACGCGAAGCATGCAAATACTGACAGGTCAGCGGGCAGTATAAAATGCTTGGGCGCAAAAATTACGTCAGAATCACGACTGAACGCTAGCACAGCTGATCAAACGGCGACCACGACGGTTAACGTAATGTCTCGTTCCCGCCTCTCAGGGAACCGAGGTTACGATAGTAACCGGAGACGTTCCCTCTCGAGGCGGTAACTCAACATTACGTCAGCTAAGACGTACATGGGAACTGTATAAAATCCCGCCGTGAGAGCAGTGAAGATAAGCCCTGAACGGAGTCAATCACCCTCACACATAAGCAGGACAGTTCTAGCCAATGGCCGTGTCGCTAAGAGTGCTTGCATCTGATAGGCGGAACTAGGCCAATGAGACATCTGCTCCGACCCTAACAAAATTTGCATAACTTCAAGCAATAAATCGAAGTCTGCACTAACCAGGGCAGACACAACGCAATAAGCACTCAAGCATGAGAGTTAAACAGTTTGAGTCGACGGCGTTTGCGGTGACAACTGCATAAACCATTTAAACCATAACACAGAGTTAGCAGCCATGGTAACTACTGTATAGCTGGTTATAACAGAATGAATAAAACTTAACTCACCGAAAGTACATGAGACGCTACAGAGGGTACATCCAGCTTGTAAAACCTGGCGATTGTGTTCTGGGAAGACCAGCCAGCAGCAAAACATAAATACTGGACAGACATACCTCTAGACCAGGCCCATCAAGTAGCATTTATATTGTCCTCGCAGAATGAGCTCTGATGTTGAGGGGATAATCCTTCCCCTGGCATTCGATAGCGTCCACAATCCAGTGAGAAAGTCTCTGTTTAGAAACGGCACGTCCCTTATTACATCCACCAAGCACACAAACAGCTGGTCCGACTGACGAAAGGCGGCCAAGCGATCCATATACATCCGTAAAACCCTAACAGGGTCCCGGCGCTCTGAGTATCAGCGTCACGTGAGGCTGACGGCTCAACAGATAATGTGGGCAGGGAAACAAAACATTGTATTGAGTGACTTCGGAACGAAACCCGGTTTCGGCTGGAGAGTGACGTTACAGTTGCCAGGTCCGAAACCGATGCAATATCGTTCACCAAATGCAAAGCAGACTTCAGGGAAGCTCCTTAACCGCAATCAAAGCTAAGGGCTCGAACGGTAGTAAGAGATAGAGCTCTCAAAACTAGAGCTAAATCCCACGGCGGCATGGAGGGCGGCCATGAAGTACACAATCTCCTTGCTCCCCTGAGAAAACTGATTACCAGAGCCTGCTTACCGATCGTTTGCCCGTCAACCAGGGAACGAAAAGCGGCAATAGCGGTCACATACACCTTCAGCGTGGATGGGGGGGAAGTCGTGGCCTAATGGTTAGAGAGTCAGACTCCCAATCAAAAAGTTGTGAGTTCGAGTCCCGGGCCGGCAGGAATTGTGGGTGGGGGGAGTGCATGTACAGTTCCCTCTCCACACTCAATACCACGACTTAGGTGCCCTTGAGCAAGGCATCGAACCCCAACTGCTCCCTGGGCGCCGCAGCATAAATGGCTGCCCACTGCTCCGGGTGTGTGTTCACAGTGTGTGTGTGTTCACTGCTCTGTGTGTGTGCACTTCGGATGGGTTAAATGCAGAGCACAAATTCTGAGTATGGGTCACCATACTTGGCTGAATGTCACTTCACTTCACTATCCATACTGTAATTCCCGCTATCCATTCTGTAACATACTGCAAAACACTCTGTAAGTGTGTTCAGCACTCGTGAGTGCAGAGCGTCCCGCTTATTAGGGTCCCCGCAGCGGCCACAAATGATGTTTCCACAGCTCGGGGCTGGGGTGCTATATTGTGCCGTTCGCCTGAGACAGCAGGTCCTGCCTGAGGGGGATTCGCCATGGGGGAGCCATCACTAACTCTCTCAGGTCCGCGAACCAGGGCTGGTTCGGCCAGTTCGGAGCCACGAGTATAACTGACGCTCTCTCCTCCCTGATTTTGCAAAACACAGGCAGAATCTTCACCGGAGGGAACGTGTAAGCCTGGCTTCCGGCCAACGCGATGTCAGAGCATCTCCCGGCAGGGGGGAGTGAGATAGCGAGAAGAACGTCGTACAGTGTGTGTTCTCGCTCGTGGCAAACAAATCCATTTCCTCCCTCCTAAATCATTAGATCTGATCCTGGGTGAAGCCTCCATCTCCTTGAGAAATCCCGTTCCTCGAAAGCATGCTCACTCCACGGTTCAAAGTACCGGGGATGTGCGACGCTCTTATGGAGATTAAGTGTCGGTCCGCCCACAACAGGAGACTCGCTGCCTGTTTGAATAGAGCTCTGGAGCGCACGCCGCCCTGGCGATTTATGTACGAGACCACAGACGTGTTGTCGGTTTGAATCAGTACATGTTGCCGCTCTAATTTCGACCGAAAGGCTTGCAGGGCTAAGGACACCGCTTCCAATTCCAAACGGTGTATGTGCCACCTTCTCTGTGACTCCGACCACAGGCCTGAGGCAGGTACGCCCAAACGCACTGCTCCCCAGCCTGAAGTAGACGCGTTCGTAGAGAAAAGAGCTCCTGGGCTGAACATATCCGGGCTGTTCCACGGTCTCAGAGTGCTGACCCAACTGTGAATGACCGTATGTGCTTGTGGACCGAAGACCACGCCCTCGGCGGAATTCGAGTTACAGCCAAAACTGTAGCGGCCGTAATGTAGCAGACCCAGATGGCACACTGAAGAAGCCGCCGCCATCAGTCCCAGAAGCCTCTGAAATTCCCTCAGTGAAAACGACCTGCCCGGTCTGAAACAGCACAGAGTCGATGAAATGCTCTAGAGAGAGATGGGCTCGCATCGCCATCGAGTCCAAACATATTCCCAGATATGTTACAGTCCGGCTCGTAAAAACACGCTCTTCTGCATATTCACACGCAGTCCCAGCGTATCCAAACGGCGAAGCATTGTTTTCACGTGACTGATAGCACATCTTTTGAGTGGGCTAAAATCAGCCAATGAGAACTTCCTGTCGCAGAACAGGACGGTTCTGGGGCACAGTCAGTGGCGGGACCACGCCATTGAAGCGGGGAGGTCTGTGTTTGAATTGGAGAGAATATCCGTCGTGAATTATTCCCAGTATCCACGGTGAAACACCCGGGATAGCCCTCCTACCGTCCATGAAATGACACCGCGGACGCGTTACCTCTACAGCCACTGATGGCTTATTTTGACCAGGGCCCCGCCCCCGCGAGGCTGGAAGCACTGGCGGGAGGGCCGGTCACGTCGCGTAATGGTGTGACACTCTTACGCCATCGAGAGGCCATTATAATCATGGGTTGTGGCTCTGCGCTGTTTGAGACAGGGCGAGTGACACAATGTTGGGTGCAAGAATTTGGATACATGCTTCTATAGTAAAATTTTACTCACACAAACATCATTTAAACACATATAGCAATCATCACCCATAGTGACATGGGGGACATGATGCATGTGTTTTTGTGGTGTTAGCACTCTCGCTCCCTCGCGAGGCCATAATAATCATAGGTTGTGGCTCTGCACTGTTCTGAGACAGGGCAAGTGACACAGTGATGAGTGTAAGAGGAAGTAAAGCTCTTTTGTTGATTGTATACATGCTTTTATTGTGGAACTCACACAAACAGCATTTAAACAGACATAGCAATCGTCGCCCGAAGGAACATGGGGGACATGATGCATCTGAACATGGAGGGTGACACCGTGTTTTTGTAGTGTTGGCACTCTCGCTCCCTCGCGAGGCCATTATAATCATGGGTTGTGGCTCAGCGCTGCTATGAGACAGGGCGAGTGACACAGTGTTGAGTGTAAGAGACTTGAGAAGAGTGTTGAGTGTACTTTAATCTTTACCATGTCAATAAATCTTGAATCTTGGCTCCATCACACGGTTTTTATTCACTGCTCTATAATAATTTCGAAAAAGAAAACGACGGTCTGTGATTGGTGTCTCCATTGACCAACCCACAGAATGATTTCATTGGTCACATCAAAGCCAATCAGAGGCTTTAAAATGTGAATCCCGCCCACCATCTCATGTGTAACATCAATCATCCCCCATAGCAGGGGCGTTGATTACGCGGGGGACGTGTCCCCCCCCACTTTCATCATCACGGGATTTCGTCCCCCGCACTTTTTCGGGCAAGTGTGTTCGTATAGAGGTTTTCAAGGGCTGGTGTGAATAAATATGGATTTAAACTCAAAGGGACAGAATAGTCTGCGCATGACCTGATGTTTTTTTCGGACCGAGAAGGCGAGATGAACATCACGGAGCGCTAAACTCTCCTGCAGTGTGTGTTTCATTCATACTCGAAGCTGGAGGGTGCTATCCCGCAGAAAATCATACCAGGAAACTCCTAATATGGGCAACAGCGTCCAGTTATCGCTGTATGAAACAGTTGTTTTCTGTTTTTTTTCAAGTACAAAAAAATCTCCAGCAGGTGATAAATAAAGTCTATGAACAATGCAGTGATAATTGAAATAGCATTTGTTACAGTATAGAAACGATTCTGCCTTATTAGGAGCTAAAAAGTGCTTGTAGTATATAAACAAATCATTATTATTTGTTATTGTCCAGCAGTTATAGATTTCTAAGCCAATTAAAAGCTAGAAATTAGAGAAAAATTAAAGTTGCTTATGGTATCCACTACCAGTCAAAAGTTTTTGAACAGTAAGCTTCTTAATGTTTTTTAAAGAAGTCTCGCCTGCATTTATTTGATCCAAATACTGCAAATAAGTAAAATTTTGAAATATTTTACAAGCCTATTTAAAATAGCTGTTTTCTATTATAATATATTTCAAAATGTTATTAGATTCCAAAGCTGAATTATTAGCATCATTACTCCAGTCACACGATCCTTCAGAAATAATTCTGATATTCTGATTTGCTGCTAAAAAAAAGAAAAGAAAAGAAAAAAACTCTTATTATGATAATGTTGAAAACAGCTGAGTAGAATTTGTTCAGGTTTCTTTGATGAATAGACAGTTCATAAGAGCAGCATTTATCTGAAATAGAATTATCTTGTAAAATGATGTCTTTATCATCACTTCTGATAAATTTAAAGAATCCTTGCTAAATATTAAAGTATTAATTACTATAATTTATTTAACAATAAAAAAAAATGTGTGTGTGTGTGTGTGTGTGTGTGTGTGATTTCTGTCCCCCTCACTTCTGAAAAGATGGCTACGCCGCTGCCCCATAGGGTAGCGGTCGTTTGATTTCTCAAATTCTTATTTTTATTATTGTAAGGTATTAAATAGCATTATTATTCGTAAACTTGTTCTTCGTGTGAAATGGTGGGTGTCTCTAAAAAGAGTCGTTGTGGTTTAGTTTTGTTCAGGAGTCTCTTACAGAGCGCGTCCCTGTCGTTTCAGAGCACACACATAACGGCGGTGACGGTGTTTCTTTTAACGAGCTCAGTGTAGCTCACAGCATCACGAATAACGTTCTCCAGAAACACCTTCAACACACCGTGCGTCTCCTTGTAGATCAGCCCAGAAACAAGCTTGACTCCCCGGATATTATCACCAAGTATGGCGCGCAAACCATGCCTAGACCGTATGGCACGCAAACCGTGCCAAAATCGAACGTCAAACCGAACCTCTGTCCGAACGTCTTAAGCTTTGAGCATCTTATGACGTCAGCGTCTTGAAATTATCTGTTTTTTAAACATTTAAGGGGCTAAGCTACTATACAACGACTATAAATGCACATTACAAGCATTAAAATAAAGGTATTTTATACCTAAACGAATACTCAACCATTTCCTGCATCCTGCTGTGCTTACCTGCAGTACTTAAATGAGTACTTAAAGAAAACCGTTGTAGGCTATTCTAAGTTGTTCTGAGTAATATAAACACAACCTTCACACACATCTTATTGACAGAAAAACCACAAGCTGTTTTTTTATTTTGTGGAAATTTCAGCAAACAGTTTGGTTACATCGCTCCTCCTTCATTATGACCTTTTAATTATGAGAGGCAGAACAAATAACATTTTACATATAATTAATTATATTTGAAGCAGGAATATGTTGTTGGGCACATAATTCGTTCTGCAGCGACTTTGAAACGACCCCTTTAATGATTTTTTAAGAGTATTCTGAGAGATTATTTCTAAATTATAGGATTGAATTAATATTGTGTAATGATGAATATTGTATCAATGAATATTGAATGTTGTCCCATTTATAAGAACATTGCATATATGTCTCTATGAATAAAAGTGAAGTGGAAATAAAAATCAAGAACATAGGCTGAACAGTACCATGATAATATGTCCTTAACATTTCTCACTCTCGTCTTTTATTTATATCAAAAGGCAGGTGTGTAACACTTTAATAAATGTCAAATGTGAACATTAGCCTATATAAATTAAGTTTAAATGAGTGAATGTAAGCATGTAGCATACTCTGTTCAAATAAAAAGAATCTAGAATCAGTGAATGTACTGATGGAAATTTGCAGGGTTTGAGACAATTAAAGTCCTTTGATTGGAGATCATGGCATGCCTTAAAATTTTAAAATACAATTGTATTACATGCTAAATTTGTTGATGTTGAATTTGTTGATGTTTCTCTGAGGCTTATTTATTTGCTTGAGAAAGCCAACATATATTTAAACATTATATTTAAATATAATTATAATATATTTAAACATTATAATTTTATCATGAGAGTAATTTATTCCACCTAGAGCTTCAACAAACTCAGCACAGACCTTCAGACTTGTCTGACTCATGTTGGTATTTCTTTTCTAATTGGTCGAACTTATTATTTCCCAAATCCAGTTCGGTTTGGACTATTGTTGTACTATCCAGTTAATTATTTTTTCTTTTTAAAATCAATATAGGAAAAAGTTGTGCTTCATTTTTTAAATGGAAACCATAACTATATTACAATTCAAAGTACAATACCCGCTTTGTAAATCATTCTGCTGCTTTAACTTTAATAATGTAGAAAGGACCTTAAAGAGTTACTAAACCCTAAACCAACTTTTTTTAGTTAATGATCTGTAAGAATGGGGCTTTATTAGAGCTGTTCATTGATTCGAGTAACTTTTTTGACATTTGAGTATAAAGTGTTTTAATTCTACAATATATGGTGTAAAAACGTCTGAGTGCTGCCCTCTTCAGGTTGAACGGTGGCTACTGCAGTTGATTTTTCCTATTGGATGTTGCAGTGGCAAGTGATATAAGCGGTGGCAGGTGACGTGAGCAGTTTCCAGCTCACCACGCCCCTTTGGTACGAGCTACCATGCCCTTGGCAGTATAAAACCATCTTGTTCCGTCAAAATCACTGTAGTGAGTCAGGAGTTGGAATTGTGCGTATTGAAAGCGAGTAGCATAGTATTGCATCAGTAAGGATAGCTTCAAGTTTAGATTTCAAGCGTAGATTTATTTGTATTTAGTACAGTGGTTAGGATGATACGTATGTGTGGTGTTGCTGGTTGCGACAGCACTGCTGGACTGCATAGTTCTCCGGCAGACTTTAAAATTAGGCGCCAGTGGTTGCATGCACTTGGCCTGGAAGACCGCGAGTTCCCACCTAGAGCTGGAGTGTGCAAACTGCATTTTACGCGGGATTGCTTCTCCAACTCAATGGAGGTGGAAATGGGCTTCTCCACACAGCTCGCGCTGAAAAGTGACGCGGTGCGGGAGTTAAGACCGCAGTTTGAGCCAGTGGCTCGAATTGATATGGCTCAGGCCACAGACACCTCGACATCCTCCACTTCAGGTGAAAAGTCCTCTATTTCAAATGAACGCTCCGTTGCAAAGCTACTTGCGTCACTACAGTCACTCTCCATTTTAGCGACTCCGACAGCAGCTGTCAATCAATCTGTCACTGCGGGTCTCAGGTTCACGCCGCACACGCTCAGCCCCACCCTCGGTTCATCCCCTCTATGTCCGCTGTGCTCTGCCCACTTTTCAGCATTTTTCAAATATTGCCAGTGGGTGGAGTCAGGCTCTGACCAGGGGTTTAGTTACCCTTTAAATGTTTAAAAAACATCTAATTTCAAGACGCTGACGTCACGTCTGGTCGTCACGTGGGTCACCCGCAGAGTAAGACGCACAAAGCTCAAGACAGTCGGACAGACGTTTGGTTTGACCTTCGATCGTTCGATTGATCGTTTGTTTTTGGCACGATGTGCGCGCCATAATGAAACTCGTTCAGTGAAGGCCATATTCGTTCACTACACTACACATAAAGAACAAGTTTACGAATAGTTAATTAATGTACGTTACAACAACTACAACAAAAAAAGATAATTTTCAAAAAAAAATTAAAAACAAACTTTATTGTCATGGTAAAAAAAGAAGAAAAAAAAGAAAAAAGAAAAAAGAAAAAAAAATTCCAAAGCATTGCAACATTTAAATGAACATTTAACACAAATATACATAAAAGAAGTATACAGCATACAGAGTCTATATCTTTATACGGAGAAACTAAAGTACTAATAATAATGCTAATGCTATTATTAATATTTTGTCTAAACAAAAACAGTTTTTCTAAAAAAAAAAAAGGTAACAGAGGTCTGTTCACTTAAAGTGTGATAATGAACCTGTTCCTCACATTCAGTAAAATGTTCAGATATTATTGATGTCTCTGTCTCAGATTTTATTGACAATCAGGTTAAACCTGAATAAATCATCTCTGGGCTGAAATGCCATTAGTTTGAACATTTCTCATCCGTGGGTCTGTAGAAGAACTGATCAACTGCAGTAAAATGGACTGATTTTATTTAACAGTTTTGTTTGTTCCCTCATTTAGGATGATATCTAGAATGAAATCATATGATAACATAATATTAAAAATATTAAATATAATATAAAAATGAAACAATTATATTATAATATAATATAACAATTATTTATCCTATGAAATCATATGATAAATGATAACAATTGGGATGAAATCTACATAACGTTGTATACATGAGGCCCCAGGAGAATCAGAAACACTAAATGGTCCGCATGTGTGAGAGTGTGAATGTGTGTCTGTTAGTCTTGTGAGTTTCCTTCAGTCTGAGACTCCAGCATCCTGAGACTCTGCACGCGGTTTGAAGAATGGATGAAACCAGATTGAAGTTTGTTCCTCTGTTACAGCGGACTGGCTTTAGTCTTCAGTAGATGTAACTGTGACACACACACACACACTCACACTTATGAATGAGCACCATCTGTTGTAAATACTGATTTATAACATATAAAGATGAAGAGTAAAGGGCTGTCTGTCAGTGAATGTGAATCATTGGTAAAAGTGACTGAGATGGAGAGAGACGGATCAGACAGAAGTGTTACCTCTCGCTCTGTAACATTTGAACAGCAGCACGACTGTCGACAGCAGATACGGACAAGCTGCCAGAAGAAAACTGAGGATGCTGAAGACAGAAATCTGACCTGAACCTGACAAACAGAGTCACAAACACATTATTGAGCTACATTACACTCCTAAAGACTTTCATAATTGTTTCTTGTCGATCCCGAAGTTTTATGAGTATATTGTCATTTTTAACATCAGGCAAGTATTTATCACAGTATTTACTCACCATTAACAGACAGATGTATTCGGTTACTGCCCTGTGATGAGTTTGGTCTCTCATCTCTCTGTCCTTTACACCAGTACTGACCCTGATCAGATGTAATTACTCCTCTGATAGTGAGAGTGTCTCTGTTTACAGTGTAACGATCAGACGTCTGTAACATTGCACTGTCTGTGTCTTTATACCACTCATATCTCCAGTCACTGTGAGACTCAATCACACATGTCAGATTGACTGTCTCTCCAGTGAATACAGGACTGTCTGGAGTCACAGTCAGTAAAGATCTGGGGGAATCTGGGAAGAAAGAAGACGGAGCTCTTTCAGTCAGAAACATGATCCGATCATCTGAGTTCCTGTATTGCTGTGACACTGATGTCAATGATGAGAGATGTGAGGAGTGATGGTCTTATAGTGTGTGTATTTATTTATTTATTCATTCATTTCATTACACAGATAACTTTGTTTAAATATGAATATTTATTCCACTAGTAAATAAATTATTGATCGTTTACACTGTTTCTTCGATTTTTATTTAATGGTTTATTTATTTTGCTTACATGAATGCAGAACATATGATTAAGAAATGAAATAACAAAAAAAAAAAATTTTGAGTGTTACTGCCAGATTGATAATGTTCAACTTTTTTATAGCTTTATTGTTCTCTGTATGATACTCACTAAAGATGATCTGCTGTGAAACACCTGGACAGTCTAAACATTCTGTGACAGACTGTTATGTGCTGTCTTGAGTTTCTCTGTTTTGTGTTTAAGGACTTTTATTTTTAAAGTATAATTTGTTCCTTGCCACTCTCCACTTCCTGTATCTAGTTCCTGTTTGCCATGTGCTTTGTTTGTTACCACAGTTACTTTTGTTGTTTCGATATTGATTACTGTATTTTTCGGACTATAAGTCGCACCCGAGTATAAGTCGCATCAGTCCAAAAATACGTCATGATGAGGAAAAAAACATATATATGTCGCACTGGACTATAAGTTACATTTATTTAGAACCAAGAACCAATAGAAAACATTACCGTCTACAGCCGCGAGAGGGCGCTATATGCTGCTCAGTGTATGCTACAGGAGCACTGAACATCATAGAGCGCCCTCTCGTGGCTGGAGATGGTAATGTTTTCTATTCGTTCATTTCTCTTGGTTCATTTCTCTCGGTTCATGTCAAATTAATTTTGATAAATAAGTCCCACCTGACTATAACGCCTGTTTCACATATAATCCGTCTGCAGTGCGTCTGCAGTCCGAGTGCGTTACGTATGTGGTGCTGAAGCAGAACGGACTCATTGTGCTTTCATACAGGACGCGTTTGCAGTCCGCTACTGATCCGTGGCTGTTTAAGCCACAAAAAACAACATTTATCCATTATTTTGATATCAAATCATGTAAAAAAAATCAAAACAGCTTTTTCAGCGTTGTGATACTCTTTCATGAAAGTGACATTCATTCAGCCAAGTATGGTGACCCATACTCAGAATTTGTGCTCTGCATTTAACCCATCCGAAATGCACACACACAGAGCAGTGAACACACACACACACACAGTGAGCACACACCCAGAGCACACACCCGGAGCAGTGGGCAGCCATTTATGCTGCGGCGCCCAGGGAGCAGTTGGGGGTTCAATGCCTTGCTCAAGGGCACCTAAGTCATGGTATTGAAGGTGGAGAGAGAGCTGTTCATGCACTCCCCCCACCCACAATTCCGTCCGGCCCGAGACTAGAACTCACAACCCTTCGATTGGGAGTCCAACCCTCTAACCATTAGGCCACGACTTCCCACAGTACAGTAACAATCTTTCATAGATATATTTAAATTCAAATATAAACAACGTATTACTCATGCATTTGACTGCTAGGTTTTTATAATAAGTTGCTGAAACAAGCTGCAACACATTTCAACACAACATTAGCCTATTACTCGCTGTAATAGTTTACTCGTCATGCTCTGCAACTGTATTCTCCTTCATTAGAGTCTCTCAAAGACTTAATTGTTTTAGTTGCATCAGCCGTGGATTCAGGGTTTGAGTCTTTTGTCCAGTGAATTGTCCATCCAGTTAACTGTCCCACATCACAGCTCAGAGTAACTGTGTCTCCAGTGAAAACTGAACTCTGAGGTTTAACAGTCAGAGTCGGCTTCGGTTTATCTGTGAGTGTACAGTAATGCAGTCTTGAGTTCACTTTATTGGTTACTCCAATATTAATTAATCAGTTCATTAAGTATTGTCCATACTTAATGCTTCATTAAGTATTGTCCAAAACTCTAACACTGTAAATTGCTTTAAACCATTTAAGTTTAAACTAATATTTACAACTAATAACTTTAATATTTACCAATATTCTGATTGGGCAAGTCTGAAACAAAAAACATGAACAAGTTAAGGGTAGCCTCCGTGGCCACAGCATGATCAGTCGGGTGCTCAGAGAGTTCAACTGAGACGTGACGCGGCTCTGGAAGTTCCACAGAAGCGAGGAGAGACTCCGGTAGATCATCAGATACGTGGAGAGACTCTGGTAGTTCATCAGAGACGTGGAGAGGCTCTGATAGTTCAGCAGAAATGTGGGAAGGCTCTGGTAGTTCATCAGAGACGTGGAGATGCTCTGGTAGTTCCACAGAGAAATGACAAAATCTGGTACTCCCATGGTGTTTCCTTGTTCATGAACACCAATATTGACTACCAGAGTTCATGAAGATCATTGGTGACTTGACTCTGTCCTTGAAGATCACCAGTGACTTGACTCTGTCCTTGAGGATCACCAGTGACTTGACTTAACTCTGGAAGGTCAACGGTGACTAGCCTTGACGCTGGAAAGTCCACGGTAACTAGCCCTGACTCTGGAAGGTCAATGGTGACTAGTCCTGACTCTGGAAGGTCAATGGTGACTAGTCCTGACTCTGGAAGGTCAATGGTGACTAGCCCTGACTCTTGAAGGTCAACGGTGACTAGCCCTGAATCTGGAAGGTCAACGGTGACTAACCCTGACTCTCGGAGGGTCCACGAGCACCTGACTCGACTCTGGAAGGTCAACAGGAACTAACCCTGACTCTGGAAGGTCAACAGTGACTGACCCTGACTCTGGAAAGTTGACTAGCGAGCACCTGACTCGACTCTGGAAGGTCAACGGTGACTAACCCTGACTCTGGAAGGTCAACAGTGACTGACCCTGACTCTGGAAAGTCAATGGTGACTAGCCCTGACTCTGGAAGGTCAACGGTGACTAGCCCTGAATCTGGAAGGTCAACGGTGACTAACCCTGACTCTCGGAGGGTCCACGAGCACCTGACTCGACTCTGGAAGGTCAACAGGAACTAACCCTGACTCTGGAAGGTCAACAGTGACTGACCCTGACTCTGGAAAGTCGATGGTGACTAGCCCTGACTCTGGAAGGTCGACGGTGACTAACCCTGACTCTGGAGGGTCCACGAGCACCTGACTCGAATCTGGAGGGTCCACGAGCATCTGACTCGACTTTGGAGGGTCAACTGGAAACTGACTCAACTCTGGAAATTCAGCGGGCACCTGACTCGACTCTGGAAGGTCAACAGGAACTAGCCCTGACTCTGGAAGGTCAACGGTGACTAACCCTGACTCTGGAAGGTCGACGGTGACTAACCCTGACTCTGGAAGGTCAATGGTGACTAGTCCTGACTCTGGAAGGTCAACGGTGACTAGTCCTGACTCTGGAAGGTCAACGGTGACTAGCCCTGAATCTGGAAGGTCAACGGTGACTAACCCTGACTCTGGAGGGTCCACGAGCACCTGACTCGACTCTGGAGGGTCCACGAGCACCTGACTCGACTCTGGAAGGTCAACAGGAACTAACCCTGACTCTGGAAGGTCAACAGTGACTGACCCTGACTCTGGAAAGTCGACGGTGACTAACCCTGACTCTGGAAGGTCAATGGTGACCAGTCCTGACTCTGGAAGGTCAACGGTGACTAGTCCTGACTCTGGAAGGTCAACGGTGACTAGCCCTGAATCTGGAAGGTCAACGGTGACTATCCCTGACTCTGGAGGGTCCACCAGCACCTGACTCAATTCTGGAGGGTCCACAAGCACCTGACTCGACTCTGGAAGGTCAACAGGAACTAACCATGACTCTGGAAGGTCAACAGTGACTGACCCTGACTCTGGAGGGTCCACGAGCACCTGACTTGACTCTGGAGGGTCCACGAGCACCTGACTTGACTCTGGAGGGTCCACGAGCATCTGACTCGACTTTGGAGGGTCAACCGGAAACTGACTCAACTCTGGAAATTTAACGGGCACCTAATCCTGACTCTGGAAGGTCGACGGTGACTAACCCTGACTCTGGAAGGTCAACGGTGACTAACCCTGACTCTGGAGGGTCCACGAGCACCTGACTTGACTCTGGAGGGTCCACGAGCACCTGACTTGACTCTGGAGGGTCCACGAGCATCTGACTCGACTTTGGAGGGTCAACCGGAAAGTGACTCAACTCTGGAAATTTAACGGGCACCTAATCCTGACTCTGGAAGGTCGACGGTGACTAACCCTGACTCTGGAAGGTCGACGGTGACTAACCCTGACTCTGGAGTGTCCACGAACACCTGACTTGACTTTGGAGGGTCAACCGGAACCTGACTCAACTCTGGAGGGTCAACGGGAATATGACTCAACTCAGGAAAGCCCACTGTAGCTGCCATCCTCTGCAGTGGCTTCAGGCTGGCAGCCACCTTGTGCAGTGGCGCTGGGTTGGTGGCCATCTTGTACTGTGGTACTGGTTCAGCAGACATGACGTGAACAGTTTCTGGATCAGCAGATGTGACGTGAACACTCCTGGGAATCTCTACGAACTTTGAGAGCATGGAGAAATAATCCAAAAACGTCTCAGCGGCCATCTTGGGTGTTGGCGCTGAGCTGGCGGCCATCTTGCACCGTGGCGCTGGGTTGGTGACCACTTTGTGCTGTGGCACTGTGCTGGCGTCCATCTTGCCTCGTGGCGCTGGGCTGACGGCCATCTTGTGCAGCGTTGCTGGACCTGCGGCCATCATGGGCAGTGGTGCTGGGCTGGCGGCCATTCTGCACAGTGGCTCTGGGCTGGCGGCCATCTTGTGCTGTGGCGCTGGGCTGGCGTCCATCTTGCCTCGTGGTGCTGGATTGGCGGCCATCCTGTGCAATGGCGCTGGGTCGGCGGCCATTCTGCGCAGCGGCGCTGGGTTGGCGGCCAACTTGTGCTGTGGTTAATTTTAAATATTTAGCCCTCCGCTCCACCATACTGGCTGGGGAGGAGACATGAAAAGGCATACCGCTGGATCTGTAGGGATTGAGTCCTTCTGTGACGATCGTGTACCCAGAGAGACACAGGGAGAGCGAGAGATCCAATTGCAGATGTCTTTATTCAGGGATAATCCAAATCGTAGTCAAAAACAATCCAAGGTCAAAACCAAAAGACAGTCCAAAAATAAACAAACAAGGAAAAGGAACAGGAAAGGGAACTCGGAAAACGAGAGGACTCGGAGGACGAGCAGGCAAGGAAGAATCTCGGGGAATGAGAATGCTGTATACATGAAAGGTTAAGGACTCCATGCAAACAACAGGAAAAGACTGGTATTTATAGGGAGGCTAATGACAATAAAGTCACTGCACCTGGTGCAATTAGCAGGAGTGCAATTACTGTGATGACAAGACAAGGAATTCTAGTGCCTACGGTGAAGTGCCTAAGGGGAAGTGAGTAATTTTCCTGGATTATGTTGTTTTCTCTTCAGTTTAAATGATGTATCTTTAGTACTCAAGAGTATGTTTAATAATTGCAATCCTAAAACGTACACTTTAACAAATATATGGTCACATGACCTTCTCTCTCAGGGGCTTGGCACCATTTGGATCTGCCCCCAGCGGTGGTAGACACTATCACTCAGGCTAGAGCCCCCTCTACGAGGCAGGCCTATGCTCTGAAGTGGAGTCTGTTCACTAATTGGTGTTCTTCTCACCGAGAAGACCCCCGGAGATGCCCGGTTAGAGTCGTGCTTTCTTTCCTGCAAGAAAGGTTGGAGCGTGGGCTGTCACCCTCCACCCTGAAAGTGTATGTGGCTGCCATTGCAGCCCATCACGATGCAGTGGACGGCCGGTCCCTGGGGAGGCATGACCTGATCGTTAGGTTCCTGAGGGGTGCCAGAAGGTTACATCCTCCTAGGACACCCCTGATTCCCTCCTTGGACCACTCTATTGTCCTGGCAGGACTTCAGAGGGGTCCCTTTGAGCCGCTGGATTCAGTCGAGCTTAAGTTCCTGTCTCTCAAGACAGCGCTCCTGATTGCGCTCACTTCCATCAAGAGGGTCGGGGACCTCCAAACATTTTCGGTAAGTGAAGAGTGCCTTGTGTTCGGGCCGGCCTACTCTCACATTGTCCTGAGACCCCGGCCGGGATACGTGCCCAAGATTCCCACCACTCCCTTCCGAGACAAGGTGGTGAACCTGCAAGTGCTGCCCCTGGAGGAGGCAGATCCAGCCTTGCCGTTGCTGTGTCCCGTAAGAGCCCTTCGCATATACGTGGACCGCACCCAGAGCTTCAGAAGCTCTGAGCAGCTCCTGGTCTGCTTTGGAGGTCAGCAGAAGGGGAAGGCTGTCTCCAAACAGAGGTTGGCCCACTAGATAGTGGTTGCCATACCATTCCCAAGGCGAGCCGTGCCCCCTGGGGGTGAGGGCCCACTCCACACGGAATGTGGCCTCCTCCTATGCGCTGGTGCATGACGCCTCTCTGGCAGACATCTGTCGAGCTGCGGGCTGGGCGACACCCAACACCTTTGCAAGGTTTTACAACCTCTGTGTAGAGCCAGTTTCTTCCCGTGTGTTGGGTAACATGTAACTGGCGGGAAGGGCTGGCTCGGTGTCAAGCTTGCTGCGCCATTCCCCCTAACACGGGGATGTGAGCGCCTTTCTTCTCCCAGTAGAGTTCCCCGGTTGGCGTACCCTGGTCGAGCATCCTCCAGCTCCCTCGGCAGTCAGACTTGGCGGAGCAGTCTGTCGCCAGGCCCAGTACTGGTGTTAGCACGCCCGGAGTTCCGGTCAGCCCCTGTACTGGGCTAGGTGTTCATATGGCTTGGTTCCCTACAGGTAATCCCAAATGTGTATTCTTCCATGGTAAGTTTTCCCTCTTGGCAAACCCGTGTCTTCCCTTGACAGACCCGTTCTGTCAGTCTCTTCTGGCAGCCGTTCCATCCCTACTCCAAGGTAGGACCTGCCTCAGAGACCCTTTCCATTTGTAGTACTGCCCTCTGGGTCAGTCCATATCAGTATATCCACATGTCACCTCCCTACGGGTAGGATGTGGTCTCCGTAGCGACCTTTTCCTAAGGCTCTCTTCCCCATTGTCTTGCCAAGCTGAAAGAACAAATAGGGAAGATTTGAAGCAATCTTTCTCTGAAGGTTGAAATCCCTTCCATTAACTTTATGTGAGCGGAAGAGCAGCGTGGCCTTCTCCAGCAGTGATGTACTCACCCTTTGGCCCCTTCGGTACCAAGGTCAGTGAATTTGCGCTGGGGCTTTGGGAAGGTTACGACCTTAAGTGTAGCTTTTGTGGCACGCCAGGGCTTGTCGACAGTTGCAGCGCCACAGGGTTGTGACAATGTTCAGGTTGTGGCGTTTTCCATAGGACCCCATATGTCGTTCGACATAACTCGTAGTGACCGACAGATAGGGAACGTCTCGGTTACGTACGTAACCCTCGTTCCCTGATGGAGGGAACGGAGACGTTATGTCCCCATGCCACAACCTTGAACCGGTCGCTGTTGCCGGGACACGTTCTCGGCTCCTCAGGGTAAAACCTAATGAGTGGATGCACCTGTCGCCCTATTTATACCCGTTGGCACGAGGAGTGGCTCAGGTATGTTAAATCCACTAGCCAATTTTCATTGGTGATTTCTCTTAAACTCAGAGATGATTGGCCTCCCAAGTGAGACCCCATATGTCGTTTGACATAACGTCTCCGTTCCCTCCAACAGGGAACGAGGGTTACGTACGTAACCGAGACATTCACTGTTAACTACTTACTAAATCCAGCTCATGATTTATTATAAACTTACTCTCAAATAAACATGTATAGTCCAACAGAGAAAGAGAATAACACAAAACAGATTCTGATCATTTAAGATCAGTCATTAGTGTATTTAGTATGTTCTACATTTGATATGGAGGATCAGTGAAAATAATGACAAACTAATCCTGTGTCGTCCAGTAATGTTTAAATGAATCTGCAGATGTCAGTCATTAAAATTATGACAGTATTAAATAGTTTACATTTATTTAGTCAAAACATTTCCTATTCCTTTTAGTGAACCCCTAAACATTGATGCATTAACGATTCAAACATGTATTAACATGTAGTTAATACTGTCTTCTTCGTGAATCCATATGATTTCAGTCATATTTAAGATGCTCTTGATTGATTAATAATTTGCTCATGTCTTCACTAATCATGAGTTCATGCTGAAGTAAGTATTAATTCAAGTGTTAGTACATTAATATTCATGTACCTTTACTGTAATGTTTCCTAGAGAGAGTTTAGGAGGACAATGATATTCAACTCACCCTTCACAGAGAGAGAAACAGAGCACGATTCTGATGAGATTGTTCCTCCATCTCTCTGTCCTCTACACCAGTACCAATCCTGATCAGATGTAATTACTCCTCTGATAGTGAGAGTGTCTCCGTTTACAGTGTAACGATCAGACGTCTGTAACATTACACTGTCTGTGTCTTTATACCACTCATATCTCCAGTCACTGTAAGTCTCAATCTCACAGGTCAGATTGACTGTCTCTCCAGTGAATACAGGACTGTCTGGAGTCACAGTCAGTGTAGATTCGGGTGGATCTGTGAACAGAAGAAAACAGACTCTGATCTGAAAATCTGAATTAATGTAGCTGATAGTGATTATGATTAAAAATAGATATGTTATGATAAAAGTTAAAATAAATGTAAAATGTTTTATTAATATCTTTGTTTTGTCAATTGGATTTTGAAATGAGAAAGTTATTAAGGGTTAGTTTAGCCAAAAATGAAAATGATGTAATTTATGACACAACAGACCCGGAAGAAAAGACAATGCTGAATAAAGTCGCATTTTTTGTTATTTTTGTACCAAAATGTATTTTCGATGCTTCAAAATATTCTAACTGAACCTCTGATGTCACATGGACTACTTTGATGATGTTTTTCTTACCTTTCTGGACATGGACAGTATACCGTACACACAGCTTCAATGGAGGGACTGAAAGCTCTCGGACTAAACCTAAAATATCTTAAACTGTGTTCTGAAGATGAAAGGAGGTCTTACGGGTTTGGAACGACATGAGGATGAGTCATTAATGACATAATTTTCATTTTTGGCTGAACTAACCCTTTTAAACATTATTGAACAGTTCTTGTTCTGGTCGGTAGGTGGGACTAAATTTGTGTATGAAATAAATTCAATGCACACAGACTGTTGAGATTGGTGGGTTTTTGTCACAATTAAAAGAACCCAAGACTTAAACTACTTCAGTCTGTGTGCATTAAATTTATTTAATACACGAGTTTCACAATTTGATTTGAATTACTGAATTAAATGAACTTTTCCACGACATTCTAATTTATTGATATATATATATATATATATATATATATATATATATATATATATATATATATATATATATATATATATATATATATATATTACAATTTTGCATAAATATAATTAATTTTTGAATAGGTTTATTTATTTTATTATATTTTTTTATTATTTATCTTTTTATGTATATTCTAACTTTCATTCATCTATCATGGTTTAGTGGTAGATTACTGCCATAAAATAAAATAACATGATATTTCAGCTATCGCTACTAGATGACTACATGACGACTCAATGAGTCATTTAGCTTTATGTTGAGACATTATTAAAAATAATTTTATAATAAGAAAAACAAAATTAATCTTTGTCAAAGTTAGTTTTTATTCATGTATTTATTTTAATTGTAAAAAAAAATAAAATTTTTTGCAATTACGTCACAATATTACTCTATTGTGGATGTGTTATAATATCACTCCTTCACTTCGGTGTTTACCAAAGTCATGGATATTTAGTCAAGCTTTCCTTGTGGAATTGGTTTTATTTTTTATTTTATTTTTTACATTGTGAATGTTTTCTATTGTGTTGTAGTATTACAACACAATTCACATTTGTTTAATAAATCAAATGTAGTCCAGTACAGCACAGTACCTTGAGTGAGTCCAGCGCGGATGAATGACATCAGCACTAAAAACAGAAGAAACACAGATATAAAGCATTTCCATTCTCACAACATGCCTATTTTTCGATGACACAGACTCTGAGCGGTTCCTACGACAAGCTGCAGAAGGAGATCCTAGCCCGTGTGGGGCTGTCACCCATTTGTGCAGTGTAGTAGTTGCACGACTGGAAATATAGGGCCCGATTACCAGCCTGGCACTACACTGGCTCGTCGCCGGGGAACCCACCACTGCTCAGGTAGCCGAGCAGGTGTTGGTTGACCATCTGCTTCAGGCCCTTCCCCGTACTCTTCGGCAGGTGGCAGGCGGCAGGCAGCAGGCATGCGGAACCCTTACAACGTCGGTGAGCTCATGATGGACAGTGATTTGGTGGAGACAGTCCCACATCGCGAGGCTGGGGAGCCAGTGCCGCCTTTTCCCCAGAGGGTGAACCAGGAGAGACACACGCCAGAGGACATGCCCACAGAACCACCCAGCTCACCAAATAGGGCCTGGATGTCAGGCTGTACTGGGTGAAGGAAAAAATTAATGGACGGTTATACTAAGCCATGCTGGATTCTGGCAGTATAGTCAGCCTAGCGCAGCCCATAGTGTTACCCCCGCGTGTGAAGTCCAAGGCCCTCCTAACCATCACCTGTGTGACACACGACAGGTCCCCGCTCTTAGTGTCACCATCTCGGCCACCCCAGGCACCTGGCCCATCAAGGTGGGGATCGTGAAGGATCTGCCCACCCCTGTGCTGCTCGGGAGAGACTGGCCGGTGTTCGGCCGACTGCTCGCCTCCTCAACTCAGCCTGCCAGCCCTCACCGGGAACCGGCAAAAACAAAAGATGACACGGGGTCCCCAGCGACGGCCCGTCTTGCTAACCTCAGACAGTGCCACAGACGGTGAGGCCCCCTCCCAAAACTCTAATCTATTTTATGATGTGTGTCTTCCAGCAGGTGTTGGGAGGGGGAGCATTTTCAAAGGAGGAACATGGGGATGATTTGTTAAAACATTGCTGGTCACAATTGAGGGTGATCGAGGGAAAGGAGACACAGCCGCCACCACATTCAGCTCCTCACTTTGTCATTCAGAATGGCCTACTTTACTGTGTCGCACAGCAAAGAGGGGAGGAAAAGAGGTGGGAGACCGAGACTGTGTTGGAGTTGGCACATTCCCATCCGATGGTGGGCCACCTAGGGGCGCAAAACTCCACCCAACGGATCCGTGACCATTCTCACTGGCCTGGTCTGGATGCCAACGTGAAGCTATTCTGTCAAGCCTGTCCAACCTGCCAATGGACGTCACCATGGACATCTCCCCCACAGCGATATTGTCAGATCAGGCCACCTCGTTCTTGTCCCGGCTAATGGCTGACCTTTGTCGCTGCCTGAAGGTAAAACAGCTAAGGACCACAGTCTACCACCCCCAAACTGATGGGCTGGTCTAGCGTTTTAACCAGATATTGAAGTAGATGCTCCTTCGAAGGAGAAAAGAGGACCAACTATACCATGTCAGCTCAGGACAGTTCAAATACAAAAAACAGATGAATATACTTCTCTTCTATAGGTTCAGAGCCCTCTTAACGACTGTCTTGTTTTGGAAGGAAGAAAAAATGGAAGAGATTCTTTGTAAGTATGGCGAGAAGCACCCGGCTATCCCCTGTTTCACAGACAAGGCTTAAGGCTAGTCCCAGAATAAAGTGCATGTTCAAGCTGTCTTGTAATGATATTTTGTAAAATATCTTGTACTGAAACATCTTAAAATATGTCAGTGCCATTGTCTTGTCAAGATGTACACCAGTAAAGTTCTAAAGGCATTTTTATGAAAGTTATTTAAGTATCCTGATTTAACTTAGGCCTGGTCCTGACTTAAGCTAAGCCCTGTCTGTGAACCCCTGTCACTTTGTTCAAAACATTAAAAAACTTTAAAGTTTTTCAAGAACGGAACAATTTTCTTATTCACATCAGGCATGTACATTCATTTAAATCACTTTATGCACTAAAAACATACACTTATGCCACCATCACACTAAAACTCAGATCAGCTGTCTGTCCTGTGGGTTAACTGAGACCTGTTCTGAGGAGGATCACTTTATTGACTGGCACACTGCAAAATTAAATATAAACCCTTAGTCCGATGCCCTTATGACAACTGTAAATTTAATGTTTGCTCTTTAAAGAAAAGTTGTCAATGACAAGCCTGACATTACCCAGATTGTATTTCAAAGCCCAGCTCTTTTTACAGTAAACCATGTTTGTATAAGTGCATTCATCCCATGTTGTATTTGCCATAATTACAAGACTCCAACTTGGAAGAAGCATTCATGTCCTTGTAGAACTCATTATCATCTGTAATCTGGGAATTTTCTGAGAGCTCCTACTTGTATCACCTGACTGTATCTGACTGCTGCAGATTAATTTAGGCATCGATAGCGATGCCATAGAAATGGACAGTACCCGTTCCAAGGGCATGAACAGCTCCAAGTAGAACACAAGTAGAACAGAGTATTTGACAACAGCATTATCTGATTTGATAATATCTTTATCGATCTGTTTTTCCTCTGTTAGGATGCAGCTGACAAGACAGATTCGCGCGATAACCCGCGTCATCACTTCGACACGGCATTAGATCTGGCTTTTGTTCACACAGCGCTCGTCCCGGCAATGTTACTAGGTCCCCGACCCGGGTTCAATGCTGGAATCAATCCCGGGACGTGGTTGCTTTCACACAGAAGGCGACCCGGCAATGTTTCGGCAATATGCCGGGTCCGACGTGCAGTGTGAAAGGGGCTTAAGAGTTCTCAGCTTTGATCAAGCAAGTCCACACCTAAACCCATCTAGAGTGAAAATCATCTTGCAAGGAAACTTTGAAATAGATTAACTGACGATGTGTTTATTTATTTATTTTTTTGTTTAGGCCAAGTTTTTTTTATTTTTCATTGGCTCAAATTAAAAAAATATAGATCATTAACTTAACTTTCTTTTAATTGGATGAATAAAAAACATTTTTACAGTGTGGAATATGTTCTTATGTTAATAGGGCCTTTTGCACCGCCAGAACCTTTTCCTAGAACCAGAACAAATTGTGGAACTAACCACTTTTGGGCGTTTTTAGTACAGGACTGTCTTTTTCAAGAACCAAATTGGCTCCAATTTCAGTGCAAGGTCTAACCAGCACAACTGGTACTAACCGTGACATAAGTAGACATTGATCAAAAAACAGAAGATAAATTAAAGATTGTTTGTAGGAGGCTCTATGAATTCTTTATTGTTCAGATTAATGAGATGATATGTTACGTGTGGATAAGATACAGAATTTCTCAATCAAAAACAGAACTAACAAATATTGCTACAAGTGTGACTGCATCATATAATAATTATTAATTATTAATAATATTAATAATGTTCATCGTCTGGCTGAATACGTCTTGTATTAATTTTTCAAAAAATCCTGTCATACGTGCACAAACTGACAGTCACCACTTATAAGCTATTACTAAATATTGTAGAAACATAATTTTCTGTAAAGTTGCTTTGTAACGATTTGTATTGTAAAAAGCGTTATACAAATAAACTTGAATTGAATTCAATTGATTGGCCAGATGCATTTGAAAAAGCCCCCAACCACCATGATTTAAAACACTATGTAACATAATGTAAACATTGTGTCAACTTATTTCTCAAGTATGACGAACAGCAATAAATGTACGGACACTGAAGTGTAGGCACTTGTAGCACTGCTAGTTGTCGTTGGAGATTATTAGTCCTCTTTTCCGTTCTTTAAATTTCTATACATATACGTCGACTTTCCATGTCCATTTTATGTCCATAAATGACATCGCTGTCGACTGGCTTGTGTCACTTACTAGAACGCACTGTCTGCGTGAATGCAACGCTTTAAATGGTACTGGAAATAGGTTGTGCAAAATCGTCAAAGTACTTTAGTGCTGTACATTTAGTTCTGGAATCTTTCTGAATCTCTAACAAAGAAACTATTTTAAGATAAAATACCATACAACACCAAACTCATATTAACACAAATACATCTGATTCAACTGAACTGCTGAAAATAATAAGTGTGAACTTCAAAAACAGCAAGAGCACATGTCCACAGAGCCTCCATCTTTCACAAGCAGCTCAGATAAATACATGTTCTCTGAAACTCTGTATCTGATACACTGTTAATAACTGATAAACTGAAGATAGAGTAGAATATAGTGAAATACTCACAGATCATGAGAGGCAGTGCACTGGAGCCCATACTGACACATTAACAGACTGTTTTAACAGAGATGCGTCTCTAAATCAGACACTTCCTGCATTTCACAGTTCAAGAAGAGATGAGGGAGGAGACACAATTCAAAGAGATTGATTGTAAGATATTTCACATCTCTTTCGGTATGCTCACACTATCAGAGACATAATATAAACATCAACACATGTATAAATGACTTAAATTGAATATACTGTCACACACAAGTGACGGATCAAGCCTATAAAATGATATTGATTCATAATGGATGGAGTGACGAGCCGCCACAACAATATTCAAAATGTTTATTTCTTCTCTAAAAGGAGTTACAAGACAGCAGTTGCTTAGTCCAGAAGACTCTTGTGTATCTTCAGCAGGATTCTTTGTTGAGAACATGATGTTTGACACTGCAGTCATTCAGTCTAAAGCAGTGAAACACTGGAGTTTAATATACAGTTTAGAGAGCAGTTATTACAGGTCAAGACAAAAAGCTTTTTTAACTTTAAAGCATCTAAAGCAGCAATTGGACGCTTGCCACAACTGTACAGACTGGAGCAGGACCACCATAAGTCCTCACAGACAAAAGATGATCGTCTCAGGTTCGACTGTCGATATGCAGAACAAGAACTGACTGAAGCTTCTCACTAGAAATGTTGCTTCACCAGCTGCTATTATTGCTGCTTTACTGTCAAACTAAATATAAGAAAACAGAGACTCTTAAATCTGATATTAGACAGGGTTTCTAAGAAGGAGACGTAAATGAGAATGACATGCACATGTTGCTGGGGATATTTTGCTCTTGTGATAGTATTTTAAGGTTTATGAAACTAAAGATGCAGAATAAGAATAACTATCTTCCACATTCTGGTTAAAACCATAGAGTAGAAATAGAGCAGACGTCAAACCACAATCATCAGCTCAACCTTTATTAGGAATCTTAACACTTCTGTCATTTTCTCTCTGCACGCAGTTTCTAAAGTTAGCAATGCACAAATAACAATGTGTCGTCATGTTTTTTTCTTTACTAGCCTACCTTCCTAAAATGAGGCCCACTATATAGAAACAACCAACAAAATGCTGTGACTTTCATTACAAGGTACATCTACAAACCACACCACTGACAGAAACATCTGCAGAACTCACTTTGACTGTCAACATACAGTATTTGTTCATTCGCCACACAACTGTACTTGGACTGTAAAGGCCAAAGTATATAATAAAAAAATAATAAAATACATTATAATAGTGGTCATGACCTCTGACTACAGATAATGTTGTTTTATTTTACTCCAAATATAAGAGGAGAAAACAATAGCACGAGCTGCTCATGCAGGAGCACAGACGTCATCGAGCTCATCGTCAGGGAGAGCAGCGGTGTATCACGCTGCACTGAAGAAAGCTCTCGCTTTTTTAATGTTATACAATTAAATATTTAATAATAAATGTAATAATAATAATAATAATAATAATAATGATAATAATAATAATAATAATAATAATAATAATAATAATAATAATAATAATAATAATAAATGTTATTTATGCTGCGTTCCAGACAGGTTTTTGAGCTCGTAAAGTCACGATTTCAAATCACGACTAACGACTTTTTGTACCGTTCCAAGCAAGTCAGGCCAAACTTCCTGAGCGCAAGGAATTGTAGCTAGATTATTAATTTTATTGCAACGTTATATTGTCCTAAAATCGTTTTTCAACATGTACCACTTGCATAAACATTGCATTCGTAGGTAATATATTATTCATAGGGACTGCAATTTGCTGTTTCACCTAGGTCCTTTAGCGAAGATAACCCCACCCCTCCCTCCTGTGTGTGTGAGTGGAGAAGAGAGTGTGGACATGTCTGGAAGAGGAAAAGGAAGATTGTAATAAATGTATTGTTTAGCGTTGGTGGTCATAATTGTTCAAACGTAATGTAGTTATCCAACGTTTTGAGAAATAAGCAATGAATATTTGAGATATAAATATAGATCAGTCAAACTAAGTGTTTTTCTTATGTAAATAAAACGCAGAATAAAATCGAATCATTAGCTTATACTTTTTGTATATTTAGGTTATCAAAAATTGGTCACAATATTTCACTCATCTCGTTCGGGGGAAAAAATAATAATAATTTTAGATTGAGAAGTCAAACACGAACGCTACCGGATTGGGGATGATTGACGTACTTATGAGATGGTGGGCGGGATTAATATTTTAAAGCCTCTGATTGGCTTTAATGTGGCCAATGAAATCATTATGTGGGTTGGTCAATGGAGACACCAATCACAGACCACCGTTTTCTCTTGGAAATTATCATAGAGCAGTGAATAAAAACCGTGTGATGGAGCCAATATTCAAGGAGCTTTATTGAAATGGTTAAAATTAAGTATATATTTTTTGCCAAAGCATAGAAACATTTAAATGAACATTTAATACAAATATACATAAGAATAGATGTAGCATAGCATATACAGTCTATATATCTGTATACAGTAAAACTAAAGTAGGCTACTAATAATGCTAATAAAGATACAGATGGACTGGATCCTGTCATGTCAGTCTGTGTGTGCTGTACAGTGTTTTCTTGTGCTTCTGTTCTGCTGCTTGTTCTTTTATCATGGCAGGACTTGACGTACCTTACAGCAGGTTCGAGCTTGTTGAGGTTTCTCCAGAATGTACAGCAGTTTTCCTTTTGTTGTATCTGTTTGAAGTCTTTGTGCTGGTTTGTGAATTGGGGGAAGAATGTTTCTCTAATGTAATTAGGGCATGTTGTTAAAAAGTGCAGTTGTGTTTCCACATGATGTTGTGTGCAGTGTGGACACAATCTGTCTTCGTCTGTGTCCAGGTCAGTCTGTGTCTGTCTGTCCCTATAGTGAGGTTATGGTCATGAGTCTGGACATGCTCAGGACTTTTCTTAGTTTAGGGTCTGACAATTAATATTCTCTGTTTAGAGACAGATAGCATTCTAGTTTATTTTGCTGAGCTGTCGCTTCCGTCCAGTGTTAATGGGTCATGATTTCTGGAAAAGCATTACTATAGAGTCATGATTGTTCTTACTATGATACTAATGATGTAGTCATTTCATTTGAAGGATCTAAATGTACACAGAAAGGTTGCCCCACAGCCTGAAGTCAACATAAATTATTCGACCTGCTATCATCTGCTATACTTTTTACCCATAGGCTCAATATTTAGAATTTATTCACCTTACAAAAAAATGTGTGTGTGTGTATATATATATATATATATATATATATATATATATATATATATATATATATATATATATATATATATATATTGGGGAATGGCGGCGGCTGTTGTGAGTGGTTTGGGAGGCTCCTCCAAATCGGGACCAATTGCTGCTTATACAGTCCTTAACCAGCTTACAATTGGTATTTTAAAGTTTAGGCACAACGCTTTATATGATATCTACAAATGCTTTCTCAAACAAAAGAGAAACTGCAAACATGAGTACGACAACTACGATATTGCAGTCTTCGCTACCTGTTGCATTCTGGCGCTTATGTCTGTTCTGTTCATATGTGATGTACCAACTAAAGCGGGTGAAAATATTAATAGTGCTGCTGCTGATCAAGATCCATTTGCCATTAGGGGTAAGAAAGCCAAACTATATTTTTTTGGATTTGGCTATGCTACCATCTTCTCTCACACCTTTGCTGCCAATGAAGCACAGGCATCCAAAAGACTGAACCAACGCAACTGCATGAGCAAGCAGAAGCATGCTCCTCCAAGAATAATTAAAACTCTAATGTTGTTGCTACTTGATGATGTACACCTACAGGCCCTTCTCAAAAAAATTTGCATATTGTGATAAACGTTCATAATTTTCCATAATTTAATGATAAAAATTTAACTTTAATATATTTTAGATTCATTGCACACCAACTGAAATATTTCACGTCTTTTATTGTTTTTAATACTGATGATTTTTGCATACAGCTCATGAAAAAATCAAAAAAAAAAAAATGCCATATCATAAAAAAGTTCTCTAAACGAGCTATTAACCTAATCATCTGAATCAACTAATTAACTCTAAACACCTGCAAAAGATTCCTGAGGCTTTTAAAAACTCCCAGCCTGGTTCATTACTAAAAACTGCAATCATGGTTAAGACTGCCGACCTGACTGCTGTCCAGAAGGCCATCATTGACACCCTCAAGCGAGAGGGTAAGACACAGAAAGAAATTTCTGAACGAATAAGCTGTTCCCAGAGTGCTGTATCAAGGCACCTCAGTGGGAAGTCTGTGGGAAGCAAAAAGTGTGGCAAAAAACGCTGCACAACGAGAAGAGGTGACCGGACCCTGAGGAAGATTGTGGAGAAGGACCGATTCCAGACCTTGGGGGACCTGCCGAAGCAGTGGACTGAGTCTGGAGTAGAAACATCCAGAGCCACCGTGCACAGGCGTGTGCAGGAAATGGGCTACAGGTGCCGCATTCCCCAGGTCAAGCCACTTTTGAACCAGAAACAGCGGCAGAAGCGCCTGACCTGGGCTACAGAGAAGCAGGACTGGACTGTTGCTCAGTGGTCCAAAGTACTTTTTTCGGATGAATGCAAATTTTGCATGTCATTCGGAAATCAAGGTGCCAGAGTCTGGAGGAAGACTGGGGGGAAGGAAATGCCAAAATGCCTGAAGTCCAGTGTCAAGTACCCACAGTCAGTGATGGTCTGGGGTGCCATGTCAGCTGCTGGTGTTGATCCACTGTGTTTTATCAAGGGCAGGGTCAATGCAGCTAGCTATCAGGAGATTTTGGAGCACTTCATGCTTCCATCTGCTGAAAAGCTTTATGGAGATGAAGATTTCGTTTTTCAGCACGACCTGGCACCTGCTCACAGTGCCAAAACCACTGGTAAATGGTTTACTGACCATGGTATTACTGTGCTCAATTGGCCTGCCAACTCTCCTGACCAGAACCCCATAGAGAATCTGTGTGATATTGTGAAGAGAAAGTTGAGAGACGCAAGACCCAACACTCTGGATGAGCTTAAGGCCGCTATCGGAGGATCCTGGGCCTCCATAACACCTCAGCAGTGCCACAGGCTGATTGCCTCCATGCCACGCCGCATTGAAGCAGTCATTTCTGCAAAAGGATTCCCGACCAAGTATTGAGTGCATAACTGAACAGAATTATTTGAAGGTTGACTTTTTTTGTATTAAAAACACTTTTCTTTTATTGGTCGGATGAAATATGCTAATTTTTTGAGATAGGAATTTGGGGTTTTCATGAGCTGTATGCCAAAATCATCAGCATTAAAACAATAAAAGACCTGAAATATTTCAGTTGGTGTGCAATGAATCTAAAATATATGAAAGTTAAATTTTTATCATTACATTATGGAAAATAATGAACTTTATCACAATATGCTAATTTTCTGAAAAGGACCTATATATATATATATATATGGTGTTCATGACCTCTGACTACAGATTCACTGTTTGTCGTGATCAACGCTGTGCCATCATTTCCACATGGCATGGCACTGTCTGTAGCTTATTAATTTAACTTTGATAAAATTTAAAGGTAAAAGTAAAGGTAAAAGAGGAAAGAAGCACAAGTGATCATGTGAATCGTTTCCTGTCCCCTATATAGTGTACTTCCATTCACCGTACAGAAAATATTAATTCTGTAAACAAGTGACCGATTACAGCCACAGCTTCAGCATCTATTTATAGTGCAGGGGGCGGGAGCTTCGGACTCTAGAGAGCATTTGATTGGACAGAAGATTTGAAGAGAAGATGAAGTGTGATGTGATGTTAGTGGAAGTGAGAGACTGTAAGTTTTGAATACTTATATCTCCTAAATGTGAATTTTGTCTCTGATTTGAAACACACAAGTTGATTCATAACCTTGAGGCTAACATACTAATAATAAAAGCTAAAAAAAACTTACATTTTGATTTCATGGGGACTTTAAGAGCCACCCATGTTATCTATAAAAGAGCTTTCTCTCTCTCTTTTTCTTCACTGTATATCTATAAAATTACAAGATTATGCTTTGATATATTAAATATGCAAAGTTAAAAATTAAACATACATTTTATTTTGAGGCCCAAACGGAGAAAAAATATGCAATTTGGTGCAGATACTAATAATTATATGGACAGAATTCTGAAAGCTTATAATGTAAATCAAGGAGATCTTTATACCAGACTACTTACTACACATGTATGAGAATTGGAAAGGGTGAGACCAATTCTGCATGGATACACCAAACATCTCTTATACAGGTACACTTTTTCTGCAAACATTCTCTGGTCCATATCCCCATCAACAATCAATCATGTCCCGATCAGCCTGTAAGGAATGAACAACCAACACCAACAAGTCTAGACAATTTTTTTATGTTTGTTTGTCTATACATTCTACATTATTTTTACAGGATATACGAGAAATAACATCCTTAGAAAGGGACAGACACCTAAGCCTCAAAGAGCGACGTCAGATGGTGCGGTTGTTGGTTTCTCATTTGATGGAGAGATTTGGGTAAAAGTGAGTAGAAGTATTAAAGTATAATCACTTGACACATTTTCTTAAATAAATAAAACTACACAAATAAGGTCTATATGAATGTTCATATGTTTGTTTCTTTGTAAAGCCCAACAGCTGACTGCGCAACACAGAAAGACTGCACAACACGAGGAAACGTCTTAGAGCCCCACACAGACAGAGACAGTACAGGCAGCCACATTCATCTCACAATTCCTCTTCGCAAACAAGTTTTCCACTGCCAGGTCAGAGTTTGGGATGAATCCTTTAGAAAGTATTACAGGTTCCAGAACAATATTAAAATAAGGAATAAATTATATATAACATTTTATATTTTAACATTTATATTTAACCCGTTATTTAAAATTGTGATAATATTTCACAATATTACTTTTTTGTTGTTGTTGTTGATCAAATAAATTCAGCTTTGATGATGATTAGAAACTTCTTTAAAAAAATCTTGTGGTGGCCAGAATTATTAAAATAATAGTATTTTCAGCAGCTAAAATGGTTTGAAGTCAGATATTTCTATCTTTTGCTGTAGTGTGGAAGTAGGAAATACCAGTTTACGTTTCAGAACATTAATTTTGTCATTAATTGTAATAATCAGTGAGATTTCTGTCTGATGACAGCCAGTGCTTCACACAGAGATCTGATCTGATCTGATCTTCATCAGTTTGTTTGGAATGACATGAAAAAACCAGAACAAACTGAGACAGACTCAATCAGAAGGACTCTGGAGAACAACGTCTTCAAGATGCTTCCAGAAACAAATGTCCCTGAAAAACTATGCACAAGTTCACCTACGGCTAAAACTGCTTTAAACCCAAAGGATGCTCACACCAAATGTTGATTTAATTTAGTTAATAGAATTTAGAAATAAATATATTTATCACATTATTATTGACAACATCCTCATTTTAGAGCAGTTACACAAGAGCTAAACACTTTTAACATTACTGTAGCTTTGCAGGAGGTTTCTTGAAGCATCAGTTCTTCTGGATCGAGTCTGTCTCAGTTTGTTTCTTCATGTAACTCCAGACAGACTGATGGTGATCAGATCTCTGTGTGGGGCACTGGCTGTCGTCAGGGAAAAATCACACTAGATTATTACAATTAATGGCAAAATGAATGTTTTAAAATGTGAACTGAAATTTCCTACTGACACACTATAGCAAAAGATAGAAGTAAATGACTTAAAACCATTTTAAGCTCTAGGGCTATTCAAATCTTGTCCTGGAGGGTCAGTGCACTGCAGAGTTCAGCTCCAACCCTGATCAAACACACCTGAGCCTGTTAATCAATGTCTCTGGGATCATTAGAAAATCACAGGTAGGTGTGTTTGATCAGGGATGGAGCTAAACTCTGCAGTGCACTGACTCTCCAGGGCAAGATTTGAATAGTCCTGGTGTAGTGTGTCAGAAACCATTCTAATATGCTGATTTATTATCAATGCTGAAAACAGAAACAGACAGTATATGGTAACAGTCACAAAATGAGAACACTTTTAGGGCATAGAATAAGTTGTCACAGTAGTAATCAACTAAGATCCTTGACTATTCCAACTGTGAACATTATGAATGTCTCTGTTTTCTTTGTACTCTACGTCTCTCTCATTTGAATGTTTTGACATTAACAGAGTCTGAGTTGTCTTTGACTGACATTATCACAATGATTGAGTGGCTAAAGAACAACAGAAACGCTCACAGTCAAGTTGAGGAGTTCATGAAACGTACAGCACCTCATAGAGCTGCATGGATTCAGACTTCTGGAACAGAAACTATTGAGGAAATCAACAGAGAATATCCTAGACTTCGTGACATTCCTGGAATGGTGAGAATAATGATGTGCAGAACAAGACAACCCTACAGAGTTTTCTGAAGTGTAGCCTGTAGCAGAAATACTACATTAATTTAACTAAAATGCTTAAGCTTATTCATTCTTTTGTTGCAATCTACCATATATTAATAGCAACTTAATTTTATGAACAAACCCAACATGAAGCAGCATGATGTAATGAGTGAAGGAGACTGAATGAAAATGTAGATTCACTCTGAAACTGGGTCACATTAATGGAACAAACAAAAAAAAAGGAAGTCAGGTTTTACATGATTTCAAATAGCTGTTCATATTTTTGTATTCGCTATGGTGTATATCAAACCAACAAAAAGACTTCATACATTTTGTGTCATAAATACTATGCTTAAAGTTATTTTTATTATATTAGAAAATACTAACCTGTTATAAGCCGTGTAAAGCTTGAAGTAATTCATTAAGTCAGAAAATCATGCAGCTTTTTTAACCTTAAATGACATTTAAAAGACAAAAAAGAAATAAAAAATCATGTTTTTTGTTTAGTCATTGATACACCAGGCTTTTATTGCCCATGTCATGATATAATGAGAATATGGAGGAAAACAGCTCATTTGTATTCAGAAACCCGAACTGAGCAAAAATAGCTACTTGGTGCACTTTATTATTTATATAGCCAATATGTAAATTAATGTGGTTTTTATAACAGTGTGCTATTCAGGACATTGACTACAATGATGGCAAGATGAACAAATAAATGTTCCTCAAAACACTGTTGTATCATTATTCAATATATATTCTAACACGATTTGTCTAATGATTTTGATCATGTAAAGTTTTATTCATCTTGATAATTTAGGGTCCTTGGAAATTCATCTATTGAATATGATCCAGTTTCATAGGGTTAAAAGGACAACACTTCATTTTCTCTTTTTAACTGTTCTCTCATTATAAATTACACAGGCCAGAGCAGTGAATAAAGACACCAGTTATAAGAAAGAAGAAGCTTTATTGGCTTGGTAAAAAAAAAAGCATTGCAACATTTAAATGAACATTTAACACAAATATACATAACAGAAGTACACAGCATACAGAGTCTATATATTTGTATACAGTGAAATAAAGTACTAATAATAATGATAATAAATAGACAATGAGATCTTTATAACAGTCTGACAGAAACTTACATAAAATGATATAAATATCAGTCACTCTGTCTCTCAATGTCTTAGTAAGATGATATTTAATAGTTTATATTACACAGTGTTGGGGCTAGTTACTCAAAAAAGTAATATATTACATATTACATATTACTCTCAAAAATAGTAATGCCTTACTTTACTTTATTACTCCCTGGAGAAAGTAACTAGTTATATTACTAGTTATATTACTAGTTACATCTTTTTTTCTTAATTACTCTATGATTGCCTGAGATGCATCAGATGGAGGGAGAACATACAAAGGAGGAGTGTTCTTTAGGGTCTTTATCAGTGGCGGCTCCTGCCAATTCTCTCAGGGGGGGCAAATGTTTGCTCTATTAATGAGGATAGGTCACCCATTCAATTGATAAATTAACGGGTAGTTAAAGATGTAAAGGGAACCAAACTACTGTAGTATTAATTAAAAATAAACTGACATTAGGAATCAATCTCTTGCACTCCTTATTTTTCTATATCCGTGTTAACACTATTCAGCAGCATATGAAGACTAACACCAGGATGTGGTTTTTCCAAAAAATACTTTTTACTTTTCGATTTCAGTTTAATAAGAAATAATTTAAGTCACATAAATCACTGTTTACACAACTCACTTACATTACTGCTCGTCAGTACACCTGTTCTCTAATCAGCGGTTAATTCCATCAGGTGCGTGATTTCACATAGAGCAGCTGTTACTACACAGAGCCGTTATTAACTGAGAAGATGCGCAAATCCACGTTCATTTTCAGCGTTTATTGGCACGGTTGTATGAACATATGGTTCACGCACCTGATGGAATAAACCGCTTTAGAGAACCGGCTTTACTGAGATGCGCATTAACGAGCGGCCGATCGTGATCGGAGCACTCCTACAAAATAATTACTGAATCTCCACCCGTCGAAACTAGCTTTCTGTTGCTGGGAACCTTCCTCTGAAAAAGAGCTTGCCGTTGTTGACGCTTCCATTTTTCCCCATCTGTCTGAGCGTGCCGCTCTGCTGCCGGCTGTCGACCAATCAGTGATGGTAAATGATACCTCGTGCCAAACCCAGACCAATCACTGTTCCATTCACGCCCTCCTTCCCTTCTGTTCTCTGTGTTGTGTGCCTTGTGTGTGATGAAGGTGCTACTGGCAAATGTAACGCAAGTAACTAGCTTGGGAAAACTGTAATAATATTACCATTTTCAGACGAGTAATGCCTTACACTACTAGTTACTGAAAAAAGTAATATTATTACAGTAACGCGTTACTTTGTAACGCGTTACACCCAACACTGATATTACAGCTCTTTAGTTTCAAAACATGTAATTCAGTACAATACAATAATTACTGAGATAATAAAATATAATTATGTTTGGATAAACAGGTAAAGTTATTTAAATCCAGTAAATGTATAAAGACCTTTTATTTGTTAAAAAAGTATGATACAAATCAGATGACAGAAGACATATAGAAGGTTATTATTAATAAAAAAATAATATTAAAAAAGCACAAAAGCATCATCAATTAAAAACATGTGAAGATGTAATTTGACATCACGTTACTGTTCTTATTTTTATCTGAAACAAAGTCTGCTCCGTCTTATCTCTGGAGGTCTGTTCACTTAAAGTGTCATAATGAACCTGTTCCTCACATTCAATAAAATATTCATAAATCAGATATTATTGATGTCTCTGTCTCAGCTTTTATTGACAATCAGGTTAAAACTGAATAAATCATCTCTGGGCTGAAATGCCATTAGTTTGAACATTTCTCATCCGTGGGTCTGTAGAAGAACTGATCAACTGCAGTAAAATGGATTGATTTTATTTAAAAGTTGTGTTTGTTTCCTAATTTAGGATGATATCTAGGATGAAATCATATGATAACATAATAAAATAAAATTAAATATAATATAAAAATAAAACTATAATAATACAATATAAATAATATGAAATCATATGATAAATGATAACATTTAGGATGAAATCTATGTAAAGTTGTATACATGAGACCCCAGGAGCAGGGGCGTAGCCATCTTTTCAGAAGTGACGGGGACAGAAATTATCTATATATATATATATATATATATATATACATAAACATAAACATTTCTATAATCTATATAGCCTACCAATCAACAGTTTTTGAACTGTAAGATATTTAGTTTTTAAAGAAGTCTCTTCTGCTCACCAAGCCTGCATTTATTTGATCCAAAGTACAGCAAAAACAGTAATATTGTGAAATATTTTTATATTTAAAATAACATTTTTTCCCTTATTGAATATATTTTAAAATGTAATTTATTTGTGTGATCAAAGCTGTATTTTCAGCATTTTTACTCCGGTCTTCAGTGTCACATCCTTCAGAAATCATTCAAATATGCCGATTTGCTGATTATCAATATTTAAAACATGAGGTTTTTTTTCAGTATTCTTTGATGAATATAAGGATCCAAAGATCAGCATTTATGTGAAATAAAAAGCTTTTGCAACATAATACACTATATCATTCAAAAGCTTAGAGTCAATATAATTTCTGTTTTTTGGAAAATATATTAAAGAAATTAACACTTATATTTAGCAAGGACTCTTTTGTGGGTTCGAGTCTCAGGCCAGCAACACCACTGCTCCCCAGGCACCGCAGCATAAATGATGCCCACTGCTCCGAGTGTGTGTTCACTGTGTGTGTTCACAGTGTGTGTGTGTGTGTGTGTGTGTGTGTGTGTGTGTGTGTGTGTGTTCACTGTGTGTGTGTGTGAGTGTGTGTGGATGGGTTAAATGCAGAGCACGAATTCTGAGTATGGGTCACCCTACTTGGCTGAATGTCACTTCACTTCACTTTGAATTGATCAATTGATGATAAAGTAATAATTTTTCAAAAGATTTCTATTTCAAAATAAATGCTGTTCTTCTGAACTTTCTATTGATCAAAGAAACCTGGAAAAAAAAATCTACTCCGCTGGTTTCATTATCATAATGTGTTTTTTTTTTTTGTTTTTTTTGTTTTTTTGAGAAGCAAGTCAGAATATCAGAATTATTTCTGAAGGATCGTGTGACTGGAGTAATGATACTAAAAATTCAGCTTTGAAATCTCAATAAATTACATTTTGAAATATATCCAAATAGAAAACAGTTAATTTAAATAGGTTAGTAAAAATATTTCAAAATTTTTCAGTTTTGCTTTACTTTGGATCAAATAAATGCAGGCTTGGTGAACAGAAGAGACTTATTTACTGTTCAAAAACTGTTGACTGGTAGTGGATACTATAGGCAACTTTAATTTTTCTCTAATTTCTAGATTTTAATTGGCTTAGAAATCTATAACTGCTAGACAATAACAAATAATAATGATTTTTTTTTTATATACTACAAACAATTTTTTTTATCACATAATAAGGCAGAATAGTTTCTAATCTGTAATAAAAGCTATGTCAATAGGTACTAAATTGGTCATTCTTTATTTATCACCTGCTGGAGATTACTTGAAAATCCATATATTGTTGCAATCATATGCTTAATGTCTTAGTGTTTGCAAAAGTTTCTGGGCTTTTTTTCTGTATAAAAACTGTTTTCACACAGCGATAGCTGGACGCTTTTGCCCATATTAGGATCTTCCTGAAATGACTTTCTGCGCGAGAGCGCCCTCCGGCTTCGAGGATGAATTTAATGAAAAGCACACTACAGGAGTGTTTGCGCTCTGTAATATTCATCTCGCTGTATTCTGGGTCCGAATTAAATCTCAAATCATATGCAGACTATCCCGTCTCTTTGAGTTTAAATCTATATTTATTCACACAATCTCACCAACTTTTGAAAACCTCTATGAGAACAAACTTGACCGAAAAAGTGCGGGGGACGAGTTTCCATGATATTAAAAGTGGGGGGGACACGTCCCCCGCGTAATCTACGCCCCTGCCCAGGAGAATCAGAAACACTAATTGTCTGCGTGTGTGAGAGTGTGAATGTGTGTGTGTTAGTCTTGTGTGTTTCCTTCGGTCTGAGACTCCTGCATCCTGAGACTCTGCACGCGGTTTGAAGAATGGATGAAATCAGATTGAAGTTTGTTCTTCTGTTACAGCGTACTGGCTTTGGTCTTCAGTAGATGTAACTGTGACACACACACACACACACACACAGCATTCACTTTCACAATTCAGTTGACACTTTCTGTTTTGCTTCCACTGCAGTTATTGATTATGAACAAGCATCATCTGTTGTAAATATTGATTTATAACATATAAAGACGAAGAGTAAAGGTCTGTCTGTCAGTGAATGTGAATCATTGGTAAAAGTGAGTGAGATGGAGAGAGACGGATCAGACAGAAGTGTTACCTCTCGCTCTGTAACATTTGAACAGCAGCACGACTGTCGACAGCAGATACGGACAAGCTGCCAGAAGAAAACTGAGGATGCTGAAGACAGAAATCTGACCTGATCCTGATAAACAGAGACACAAACACATTATTGAGACACATTACACTCCTAAAGACTTTCAGAAACTTTCTCAGGGAACCCAATGTTTTATGAGTATATTGTCATTTGACACAACAGGCAAGTATTTAGCACAGTATTTACTCACCATTAACAGACAGATGTATTTGGTTACTGTCCTGTAGGGCTGTAGTACTCGAGTCCGGTCTTGGACTCGAGTCCGGACTCGAGACATTTTTCTGTCGTCTCGGACTTGTCTCGGACTCGTTGAATTTGCACTCGGACTTGTCTCGGACTTGGCCATTGGACTCGCCAAGTCTTCTAGTTGGTCTCGACCGAGTCCAGCAAAAAAATAAAATAAAAAATGTCTCCTTCAAAACAAAACCACATTTGCATGATGTCGCAACTGAAAATGTGTGGAAAACACTAGGCGCGCCGCTCTCCTTATTTCCAAAGCACTCTGTAATCTGCGCTCGCGCTCCAGTGGCGTCTGCTGTTGCTGGGCAACCATGACCCGCTCTCCATGATGACGCAGAAGTTTCAGCAAAGAATAAATGGATTTCCAGCACTAAACATCCCTTGCAGTAGCTCTGCTAATAGATTCATTTAAAAAATGGCTATCCTTGAACAACTATGATCATCTGTTTCTCCATCTTAGCTTTCAGTATTGTTCCGGGAAAGGATGTGCATGACCAGTGGTGCATTTACTGCGACCTGAAAAGTTTAGATGTTTCTAATTTAATTTTCTACCTGTTAGATTGTGTTTTACCTACACCTAGATAGCCTTTTTTTTTATCAATAAACGCGTATTAATGTATAGCCTTATGCAACAATTAGTACATATGTACATTTTAAAAACTTTATATATGACATTACATATTTACATTTTCATGTAACAGCCAGTATTTGTATCTGTAACAATCACAATTTTTTTCCTATCTGCATTCGGATACAACATCGTACAGTTACTTGATAAGACTGTTATGACTTTTTATATATTTTTTCGTAGTTATCACTGAACAAGTATGTCGTGTTAAACTGAAATAATTATTAATTTCATGACATGTCATGACAAACGTTTAGTGATCATTTGAACACGACTGAATCCATTCAATGCACACATTCTCATTACGCAGAACACTTTGAGCGAGTCTTAATGTTAATGAACTTCACTAAACAGATGTGTGTGTTCCGCGCAAACCAGCAAAAGGTAAATATGCAAACATGTAGGACAAGTAGACAATGTATCCGTATCGAAGCTGATTATTAGCCTACTCTTGAGAGAGAACTGATTTGGTTTTTGAGAGACTGAGATGCGCAGCGCGGCTGTTTGATTGGCGAGCGCGCTGTGCTTATTCCATTCATTCGTATCATGGAAGCCTAAGCTTTCAATATTTGCCTTTTAAATATATACAAATAATATAACGTGTAGCTATGATGTATTATTATAGGTAAAATTACTCTTGCAACGCTCTGATTTCTGAGAGATAAACAGAGAGGTGACAACAATGCGGTGTTTGATTTGCGCTCTTTTCACTCATAAAGTTTACATTCATTCACTTCTGGCGCTGATGCCCTGGCTCACCTGTTATCTAGCAAACACCAGACTCTGTCAGCTTTAGCCGAGTATTCAGGCAGAATTATTCCTTGAGCGTTATTCGTTTTTTAAGCCATTATCCGTGCCATTCCGAATAAGGTATTCGGCTTCAGGCACAACCCTAATTATTACATTACATATTTTATTTTTACATGCAACATAAATAAGGTCATATAGTAACAGCTCCACGCAATATTGTAATTCTAAAATTCACGTGGTACTTGCAAACACTTTGTATGCATTATGGTTAATGCATGCTGGAGTAGTCGATTGTTTCCGACAGTGCTCGACTAGTCTATGCAAGCACTAGTATAGTATGACAAAAATTTCGCTGTATTTATGTGCGCATGTCCAGTAGAGCCAAACGTATCCCTTCTAGCCTTGCTGCGCGCATTTGTCATATCCCGAGCTTTGCGTGTGTCTGTGCACTGTGCCAAGGCATCTGTCATATACATTTTTGACCACAGATATAATGTCAACAAAAAATAAAGTACATAAAAATTATTTGACCTTACAGTTCCAAACTTTGTTCTTTTATCCAAGTTTAGCTCCCAGGGTCGGACTGGGGGTAAAACCAGTACTCATTAGCAAGGCCCCAAAGGAAGAGAGGGCCCTTGAAAAGTATGAATCTGTAATATATATTTTTTACCTGGATATTTTCATGGGTGGGGGCCATGGGGGCCCATCAGGACTGCCTATGCATAGGGCCCAGGATCTTGTTTAACGCCCCTGTTAGCTTTAACCCTAATTATACACACTTGAACCTAATCAAGCTCTTACTAGACACACTAATCTTCCAGGTGTTTTAAGGCCAGTTGGAGCTAAACTTTTCAGGACATTGGCCATCCAGGATGTAGTTTGGAGACCCCTGTCCTACAGAGTTGTTACTTTGCACATGCTTTTTGATCATTACAAATAATAATGTAAAATTATTTTCTTAGAATAGGAGATATGCTTTCTCTCGCATCACAAACATTATCAGTAGTTAAGTATGTGGTCTTGAAGAGGACCCTTTTTTCTTTCATTTGGACTCGGTCTTGGACTTGGACTCGAAACTTTTGGACTTGGACTTGACTTGGACTCGAACCTCTTTGGACTCGGTCTTGACTCGGTCTCGACTAGTCCTGGACTTGGACTTGACTTGGACTCGACAAAGCCGGACTTGACTACAGCTCTACTGTCCTGTGATGAGTTTGGTCTCTGATCTCTCTGTCCTCTACACCAGTACTGACCCTGATCAGATGTAATTACTCCTCTGATAGTGAGAGTGTCTCTGTTTACAGTGTAACGATCAGACGTCTGTAACATTACACTGTCTGTGTCTTTATACCACTCATATCTCCAGTTACTGTGAGACTCAATCACACAGGTCAGATTGACTGTCTCTCCAGTGAATACAGGACTGTCTGGAGTCACAGTCAGTGAAGATCTGGGGGAATCTGGGAAGAAAATAAAATGTGACTCAAAACACACAACACAGAAGACATGAATTTAGGCTTTTATTCACATGGTTTTTGGATCTTCTAAGTTCTGGTTTCCTGAACTTTTAATGGAGGAACAGAAACCTCTCAGGTTAGGTCAGGTTAGGTTTCTTAATTTGTGTTTCAAAGACTAAACAAAGTCTTCTGGATTGGAAGCACATGAGGCCGAGTAAATGATCTGTGTGTAATAATAACTGCATTCATCTCTAGAACAATCACTGATCACAGCATCTGTCCTGTAAAGAAACATCTGACACAGTTCTGCATCTGAACAGAATCACGACTGAAAGTGAACTGATTCAGTCCTCTTATAAAAACAGACAGATGTGACTCTTAAAGAGGAGTGTGAAGAAAAGATCTGAGCTACAAACACACACTGCTGTTCAAACGTTTGGGATCAGTAAGATTGTATTATTATTATTATTATTATTTATGTATTTGCTCACAGCTGATTGGTCCAATATCTGTTGCAAACTCTTAACTAGATCATAATATAATCTGACTGTGATCATGAAAGGAGAGTCAAACTAAGATCACATTTACCTGGTTATGGACTCAATCTGTTTGTTGAGATGATGTAATGAGAAATGAACAGCCTCACCTGAAACTGTCAGTGTAACTCCGTCACTCATCTGTGTGTGTGTTGGTGCTTGTGTCTGAGTTCCTCTACAGCTGTACACACCACTATGAGACGGATCCACAGATGGGATTTTATAGTTCTGGTCTCGTCCTATGATATAATCTTGTTTGTTGTCTTTATACCAGCTGAACTGCCAGACTCCTGTCTGCTGTATGTCACATGTGAGAGTGACCGTCTCTCCTCTGAACACACGTCTATCAGGATCAACACCAACTACAGGTTTGGGTCTCGCTGTGAAACGAGCAAAACACACACTTCACACGCCTGAAAACATTTCAGATGATCTGTGATACCACAATTATTATTCTTTTATTTGACATGTAGTTTAACTGACAACACATTGTTAATGTATGACACTATTTATCATGTTTTATAACAAACGCATCTCGTTGTCTTCCATTATAAATGTACAGAAAGTAAGCGAGCACTGACCTGTTACTGAAATCTTAACTGTATTACTGAACTCGCTGTAGTAGTTTCCTCGTCGTGCTCTGCACCTGTATTCTCCTTCATCAGAGTCTCTCACAGACTTGATTGTTTTAGTTGCATCAGTCGTGGATTCAGGGGTTGAGTCTTTTGTCCAGTGAATTGTCCATCCAGTTAACTGTCCCACATCACAGCTCAGAGTAACTGTGTCTCCAGTGAACACTGAACTCTGGGGTTTTACAGTCAGAGTCGGCTTCGGTTTATCTGTGAGTGTACAGTAATGCAGCGAACATTTTACATTATAGTTGACTGAACACAATATTTCATATTATAAAATTAAACTGAACACTGCTGAAATACTTTTTGTATCTGGAACTGAATTAAGTGTAATAATCCAACAATTAGCAAAAGCACACACACATGAACATCACTGCATCAGCAAATACACACTTACTGACTTTTAATTAAAGCAACATGCAGCAGACAATGAACATGTTTTTTTTAATGTTAATTTACAGTGTATTCAGTTAAAAAAAAAAAAAAAAAAAAATAAATAAATAAATAATTATATATATATATATATATATATATATATATATATATATATATATATATATATATATATATATATATATATATATATAAGCTAACTTAAAGTTTCAACACATTATTATTTTGTATTTTTTTTTTTCTAGATCAATGTTATCCCATCTTACTAAAAAGTTTTGAACACAAACTGATATTTTCATCGAGATCATAACCGATATTGGATTTTTAATTGAAGTGAGTTTATGAGGACAGTAGTCTCTGCCTCACACGGACCGATGGCTAAACGTCTGATGCAGGGGAGAGGAGGCCAAGATGGCAGCCAGTGCGGTCGAAGTTTCATGCAGCTGATTCAATTTTACTTTCCATCCCCTACATTTTAACTCTATTTAAACCCGGACGCATCATAATGTTTGAATATGCATTAGGGCACTTTTCTGTTTTGTTTAAGTGAAGTAACTTGTTATTGAAGTAAGTTTCATTTTCTCCTTTAGTTGGTGATCGTTAACTGATCTCAAACGCACCTGGAAACCAAGGATAGCACGATGAAACGCAAAGGAAAAAATAAGAATTCTACTTACAAGTAGCTTACAGGACAAATTGAATTAAATGTTCATTTTACTGTTGTTGGGTGTGCTGCACAAATCAAGATAGACCATCATTACGGCAAAAAAAGTCCCGCTGTCACCCAGTCTGAAAGCCCACATCTCGAGATTGTCCACGACTCTGACCTAGATACGCCTGTGAAACCTCAGCTAAAGAAATCTTGAGGTGAAATTTCTCTGACGTAATTGCAAGATAACGTCATTGAGGCATTGACATCCAGGATTAAAGAAGTGCAACCGACCTCAGCAAAATGATTACCAGCAACACGGTGAGCATTGAGGGTCTTAAGAAATCAATTGACTTTGTGTTTGAAGAAGTAAATGCTTTAAAAACAGATTTGATATGAGGACAGTGATATTCAACTCACCCTTCACAGTGAGAGAAACAGTAGAGCTTGATTGTGATGAGTTTGGTCTCTGATCTCTCTGTCCTCTACACCAGTACTGACCCTGATCAGATGTAATTACTCCTCTGATAGTGAGAGTGTCTCTGTTTACAGTGTAACGACCAGACGTCTGTAACATTACACTGTCTGTGTCTTTATACCACTCATATCTCCAGTTACTGTGAGACTCAATCACACACTTCAGATTGACTGTCTCTCCAGTGAATACAGGACTGTCTGGAGTCACAGTCAGTGAAGATCTGGGGGAATCTGAGAAGAAAGAAGGAAGATAATACATTAATAAAATTAATTATTATAAAAATAAATCAATTTACAGGGAAAATATGTATGTAAATGTTTTACTAAACTATAATGCATACTTTTTTTTAATAAAAAAAAAAAGTGGTAACACTTTATTTTGATAGTCCACTTTAGACATTCTACTAGCAGTAAGTAACTTTGCAACTACATGTCAACTGGCAGTTAGTAGAGTATTAGTAGACTGTCTGCTTAATATCTTCTAACACTTTCTTTGTCAACTTATTGTCAACTTATATTAAGCCTAAACCTACCCCTAACACTAAGCCTAAACCTACCCTAACAGTCTACTCTGAGAGTTAGTTGACATGTAGTTGCAAATTTCTGAGATTTAGTTGGTTTGTAGTTGACATGTAGTTACAAAGTTACTTATAGTCAGTAGAATGTCTAAAGTGGACTATCGAAATAAAGTGTAACCAAAAAAGTTAATAGACATGAAAGCAAAAATGTGTGACTCTCTTAGTTCATTATACTTTATGCACAATTTTTAATGCTAAATTAAATCAATTTAAACGTTTGGTTACTTTTTTTCCCCCATTGTTTCTGTGTTCACTTCCTGTTTCTCTTGTTGCCTTGCCTATCTCGTCTGTTTCCATAGTAACCCTCCTCTGTTACCATGGCTACTCATTGTCTACACCTGTCTCTTATTGTCTGTATGATCTCCAGTGTTTCTTTTATTTATTGTCTGCTCTTATACGGATGAATCGTGAGCATTGGTTTCAGTTCCTGTATTAGTTTGTCTTGTTCATTGCTGGATTAACTTTTGTTATCTTGTTTAAAGAAGCTTTAAACTGCACTTGGATCCAACACTGTGTTTCACTGAAACAGAACAACAGACACTCACAGATCCAGCGGTCACATTAATTCAACTTCACCAAGAAACTCATTCACTCGAGGACCATCGGAGACTTGCTGGACGTTTCTGATCTAACTGAGCTGCCTGACTTTGCTCTCATTGATTTCTTCATGGAATCAACAGCCGTTACAATCCACACTGATCTGTGATGATCAATCATTTAAATTATGACAATATTAAATAGGTTACATTTATTTAGTCAGAATATTTCCTATTCCTTTTAGTGAACCCCTAAACATTGATGCATTAACGATCAAACATGTACTAACATGTAGTTAAGTCTGTGTTCTTCATGAATCCATATGATTTGTCAAAGATGCTCTTGATTGATTAATAATTTGTTCGTCTGCATTAATCATGAGTTCAAGTTGAAGTAAGTATTAATTCAAGTGTTAGTACATTATTATTCATGTATCTTTATTGTAGTGTTACCTAAAGAGAGTTCAGGAGGACAATAATATTCAACTCACCCTTCACAGAGAGATAAACAGCGTTTGATCGTGATGAGACTGATCCTCCATCTCTCCGTCCTCTACATGAGTAATAATCCTGATCAGACTCAGTAGCTCCTCTGATAGTGAGAGTGTCTCCGTTTACAGTGTAACGATCAGACATTTTTAATTTTACACTGTCTTTATACCACTCATATCTCCGACTCATGTCTCTGTCAGTCTCAATCTCACACTTCAGAGTGACTGTCTCTCCAGTGAATACTGTTTCGTCTGGAGTCACAGTCAGTGAAGATCTGGAGGAATCTGGGAACAGAAGAAAACAAACTCTGAACTGAAAATCTGACATAATGTAGCTGATAGTGATGCCATTATGACTAAAAATAGATATGTTATAATAAAAGTTGAAATAAATGTAAAATGTTTTATTCATTTCTTGTGAAATGAGAAAGTTATTAAAACATTATTGAACAGTTCTTGTTCTGGCCGGTAGGTGAGACTGTTTTCAGTCAGAGGTTTCAATAAAGCATCTGCATTTACATTTAATTATTTAACAGATGTTTTTGTCCAAAGCCAAGTACAAATTATATACAGTTGCATCTCAATAAATTAGAATGTCATGGAAAAAGTTTAATTCAGTAATTGTGAAACTCATTTATTAAATAAATTCAGTTCACACAGACTGAAGTAGTTTAAGTCTTTGATGATTTTGACTCACATTTAACAAAAATGCATCAATTCATTATCTCAACAAATGAGAATATGATGACATGCCAATCAGCTAATTAACTCAAAACAAAGAAAAAAAAAGTTTTTGAGTTATTGACTAAACTTTCCTGAGTCTCCAAACACCAACCCTGGTCACTACCTTCCTTCCTTACTTTTTTATTTTTAGCAGCAGCAGCATGAGGAACATTGGAGAAGGTGAGTGACAAAATATAGACAGAAATCATCAGCAAAGAGACAAATGTAGGATCCTCATATGATTCATGAAGACAAATAATCTACTACAACACAATTCACATTAGTTTAATAAATCAGATGTAGTGCAGTACAGCACAGTACCTTGAGTGAGTCCAGCGTGGATGAAGGACATCAGCACTAAAAACAGAAGAAACACAGATATGAAGCATTTCCATTCATTCAACACAATGCAGATCACTGAAACATGTCTAGAGTTTGAACTGAAAGTGTTTTTCTGTGTTTTGAAGCTCATCATGAGAACTGATGCTGGAGATTCTCCATCATTTAACATCAACACACACAATGACGTCACAGGACTCATGAACCGATACGAGAGTCGATTCACTGATGATTCACTGCTGCCCAGAGAAGCACTTTCAACCTCTGAGATTCACAACATACAACACATGAGCGTATTCTCATCCACCAGTGTGACGTCACAGAGTCAAGCTCTAGAGAAACGACTGACCAGTAACAATGACTGTAAAGCAGTTTACAGAAGTGCTCTTGCCAAGTGTGCAGCTCTCTGGACAAAAACTAGTCGCTCTAAAGTGTCTTCAGACCAGGTTGAGGATGTGTAGGGGATGTGTTAATTTTTTCCAAATTTTTTTTTTCCGTTAAAATTTTCCTGGATTCCATTTTTTTTTTCTGTTTCAATTTTTCTCAACTCCTTTTTAATAGTTACATTTAATTGTATTAATCAAAAAGCATGTCTAATTAATTAAAATCATAACATATGCATTTTAACAACAATCTATTACAAGTTTAACAAAAATGACATGTTTAGGGCCCTAAGAAATGTTTTATTTTTTTCTTCACCATGTTTTATTGTTACCAAGTTCTTTTTCAGCATGTCTAATTATTAAAATTCATAAAAACAACTTAATTTATTCTTAAAACATTTTAGTAGTAATAGTAGTAGGCTATGTAAATTCTGCTGAACAATATTAATACATTTCTGGCAAATTCTTATCTTTGAATTAAAGACTTTTATTTTGACGGCTTACCGTGAATACCTTTACAGTTCCATGTATTTGATGTGACGCTAGTTTTACTCGAATCAAAATAGTTCTGGAGATGTTGTTCATGTGTTTATGTCCTCATTTAGTGAGACAGCAGACGCTGAAATCACCGCGAGTGTCACGCGCTTCAGTGTGTGTAATAAACGACGACGCACTTCTGCTCCATTCATTAACAGAGACAGAACATGCAGGATTCATATTTAAATAGACTTTTCAGAATTAATATTTACAGATATTAGTCCATATCATGATTAGATGTAAGTGCAATGAACCACTTTTGATTAATTCATTAAAACTTGGACAAATTCTGAAACATTCTGTGTTAAACTGTAAATTATTTTAAAGAAAGCTCATCATACCCACTTGCTACTCGCTGGAACTCAACTCATGACGCCTTGTCTCTCATCACAGAAATCCCAATCAGAGATTTAAACACCATTTTTCTAGATGGAGTGTAAAGAGCATCACAGAGTGACAGTATCAGTTCCTGAAGGAATATTGTGCAGTGTTAAGTCCTCTTGCTGCTGCATTAGATATACTACATGGAGAAGATGATTGCTACTACGGCACCCCCCTGCCAACCTTCGAGATTCTCATGTCAAAGTTGCTTGTGTTGATGGATGCTTGCCTTTCCCAGATGACAGCTGACATGCCTGGTGCTATTGTACAGGTAAACACAGGCCCACATGAAGAAAACATGAAGGAAAAAAGTAAACTCTACTTAACTAAGTTAAATGAAAGTAACAAAGAAAATAAATAATTTTATCTTGGCTAGGAAAAGGCTTAATATCTATTTAGTTGAAGTTTTCTTTTCAAACGATTTCACTCAAACAAAATAACATTGAATGAAGAATTTACTAAAAGTATTTTTTGTATTCTTGCCTGATGAACTTTTTCATGTAAATTACTTTTTTTTTTTTTTCTCTCTGTAGTATTTACTTCCCCACAGAATAATTTTTATCAGTGCCGCCTTAAATAATAGCTTGCAGTGTAGGCTATAGTTCTGCAGTTTAATATAGCTGATGTTCTGTAACCCAAATTTATGAGGCTGTAAAAGCTGTTAAATGAACTATATATATATATATATGTTTGTCTAATGTAGCATACTATTTAATATCACAGGCAATCAAAGACAGTCTTGGACACTAAGGATGCTCTGATGGCTGCTGCCACAATGCCCAAATTAAAGGTCTGCTGGCTCAAAGATGAGAAGAGAAGAGATGCTGTTAAAACCATGCTAATTTCTGAGTGTCATGCCCTGATTCCTGAAGAGCCACTGATGAGACCAGCAGTTCAGATCCTGCAGAGACTGAAGTCATGGAGGACTTAAAAATGCCTGGATCTGATGGACTAGGATTAAGGAAATTGCAAAGCAGTAAAAAAAACACTCCAACACCGTCAAGTGCACCGGTCGAAAGGCTTTTCAGCCTGGACAGTATTGTTCTGACCCCAAGGAGGACTGGGCTGTCAGATAAAAGATTTGAAAGACTTTTGCTTATGTGATACAATCGTTTTTTCAAAGAATATAGAGAAAAATGAGTTGAAAATGATAAAGTTTAAAGTTTATGAGATATACTTTTTGTTGCACTTTCTGTTTTCACTGTAGCACTTTTGTTGCACTTTCATTTTGTGCATTGTGATAATTGCAGCAAACAATAATTCTGTAATAAGTTGAAGAGTTTGTGACTTGGTATGTTACCGCCTCTGGAAGCCACATCTCCAGGAGGCAGAGGAGAGTGAGCTAAGGGGAAAACGGGGTCAGGGTTTTTGGGATGACGTGAATTTTCTGTTTAATTAATTTACTTTTCTATTTCCTTTATATGGGCTTCTTTTTTTGTTGTTGCCATGAATCTAATAAAAAGCTGGTTTTGTTCTCAGGAGAAGAGTTTTGTTCTCATGTTTCCCAAAGCCTGTGTTTTGAGACGTGTGTTGACACCATTTTAAAATGAGCCCACCATAGCCTTCTTTATCCTGTTTTTTGAGGCATATTTCTTTGTGCAGATGGGGATATCGTTCTTTCATATGGTTCAATATTTATACAATAAACTCTATGCAGAAAGGTTAACTGACGATACGGCTATAATGTTTGTCCATCTATCTACACGTATCTAAAATGTATCTAAAGTAACAAGTAGTGAAGTTACTTTTCAAATGCAGTAACTAGTAAAGTAATCTCATTACAATTAACAGAAGTAACTAATTACATATTTTGAGTAACTACCCCAACACTGCTATTAGTACAGGCCTGAGATTTTTACAGGAAATGCAAGTCAGTCATATGATTGCACTGTGCATAAAAAAGCACTTTATGAATTACACAGACAGGAGCACGGCACAATAAAAATAACTCATGATGCCATACAAACTCTGTAAGCTCCACTTATGATTATGAGCTCGAATAATACCAACTTTCATATGCAGTTTTAACTCCCACATTACTATTTACAATCATTCTTGGAGTACGTGAAGGCAGCATCAGTTAAAACAGACAAACAATGGTAGCTTTAGCAACATTAGCCTTACAGAGTCTCAAGAAGCTCTTTCAGAAAGGCAATGGAGAAACTTTTGTGCAAAACCTGCTTCATACTGACCCTCATTGACAAAAGCAGTCTGGTGTAAAATGATTGGCGCAGACATAAACTTATTTTTTGTGGAATTGAGGGAGCATTTCCTCTGAAAACAAAACTAATGCACCTTGTCCTCAGCGGCTCAGTTTTTGGAAGTAAGGAGAGAGCTATGAGGATTCATACATCCAGCTACAGAACAGCTAAAACTCTTGGGAGACATTCTCGTCAGTGCAGCAATGGTGGACATCTCACTGTATCTCACTGTAAATTTGCTCAGGGCAGCTCTGAGTTAAAACGACAGTGTCTGTTAAAATCCATGAGCGGAGTCTGTGGCTAATGTGACATCACCCCATGAGTGGGTGGATTTTTAGCAATAAGTCCTCAGTTCTCCTTCAGTGTTGTTGGTTCTTTCTATATGTATGTGTGTTCCTGCCCACCTCCATGTTCCATAATCTTTTGTGAAGATTTTTGTAATATTTGTAATCTTGTGTTTAGATCTTTTGTAAAATGACAGTTTACCCTTCATCTTCCTGTGTGAACTCTCACCACCGACCTATGACAATATGTATGTATATATGTATATTTATCTATGTATGTATACAGTCATGGTCAAAAGGTTTGGCAGTGACATACATTCTGTTTTTTGCAAAGTTTGCTGCTTAAGATGTTTTTGGTGTTCATTCACACTGTTCCTAGATTATTGTGTAGATTGTTCAGATGCAGTTTAAATAATCACTAAAATAATCATTAAATTATCATCTACAGCGATATCATTGACTTGATTGCAAATTAAAACAGACACTATTTCAACTGAACAGAGATGACATAACTGAATTCAATGATGAACTGCCTTTAACTATCATTTTGCATTATTGAGACACTGTTTTCCAAATGAATGTTGTTCAGTGCTTTGGCGCAATGTATTTTGTTTAAAGCACTATATAAATAAAGGTGATTGATTGATTGATTGATAAAAGTATCATTGGCCAAAAAAATAACATTTAACAAAAAAAAAAAAAAAAGAAAAAAAAGAAACCATCACTGAAAATGACTGGGAGCAAGTTCCAGCTCAAATCGCTGCACACCGTTCTGCTAGGTTTTCAGAGTTGAACAACATGTTTCCAGTGTACAATGGGATTTGAGATAGTTCTCTCTTGTTTGGTGGGTGTGTGTTAGAAATGTCAGTCCAATCAGCAGCAACATATAAACAACACGGTATTAAAGAGACCGCTCACACAATGTTATTAACATCAAAATAAATTCACAAAGAGCAGGTATATTGTTTGCACATGATTATTTAGATTAAAGGAAAAATAACTGAAATAATAAGAGCACAAGTATAGATCTGGAACTTCTTTTCATCTGTCTAAATGTCATTTAGTAATTGCAGTGTCTTCTGGTCCATATCATTTCCTTAGGAATGTGTGCTAAATACTGATTAATGTAACAAAAATGCTATAAATATTTATATATTTTGCTGTTGTATTGTGGAGTGACACTTTCATAAATGTCCCTATACTCCTCTGATTATATAATAGTGAATAGTACAATATCATGGCACAACAACATTGTTTAGCAGTAATGATAAGCCAATACTCACAATAAAATAATAAGGTCATATAGATCCTAACACAGTCTCGAAGGAAATAAGTGGATTATCCTTCACCAAAAATGTTGGATTACAAAAATGTCCACAATCCTTCTGTGACGAGTGGTGCGGGGCCGAGGGCCGTGGGAACGAGGAGCGAGGCCGGTGGAGTGATTCGAGATGAGCGACACCTGCTCGACCCACCGGTCTCGAGTCCCACGGAGGAGATGGAGGGATATACAACTGGAGCGACGACCGTGAAGGACGAGAGAGGACCAGGCCTGGGCTTTTAGTTGTGTTTGCTTTTTATTTGTATGATCAGTCGTCTGTGAGGGGCTGATGCGCTGTTTTGTGTTTATTTTGAATTATTAAAGTTTAATTTTGATTGTCCGCTGGTTCCCGCCTCCTTTTTCCCGATGATTATGGAGTTTTTATTATTACACCGTAACTTGATTGTTCTCTTTTATTCTGGAGGGCAAGGGCAGTGACCGTAACATTGAGTCTATTTTGCAGTGTTAAACACATATTTATTCTGATTTCATCAGGCTCTGAAATTCTTGAGAAAGAACATAAAGAACGGCCTTAGCCTCAGCTGCTATAGTTCTAACTCTTGTGTCATTAGAACAGGGTGTTCAACAAACCACTGTTTCCATTTAAAAAACCTTTTGCACCGTTCTGCATTTTATTACATCTAAGCTATAATATATATATAAGTTTAATATATATATAAGAAAAGTTTTTCCCTTTTCACACCATTCTTTGTAAACCCTAGAAATGGTTGTGTCTGAAAATCCCAGTAACTGAGCAGATTGTGAAATACTCAGACCGGCCCGTCTGGCACCAACAACCATTGAACAGGTGTTCCTAATAATCCTTTAGGTGAGTGTATATATATATATATATATATATATATATATATATATATATATATATATATATATATATTTAATTGAAAATAGTCTTTTATCTCCAACCTTTGGAATCGACTCTCGATTCCCAACACCTTGGACTTGAAGCTCGGCTACAGACATCGATCACAGAAAGTAGCCGCTTGCAGTCGGGGGCAGAGTTGAAAACGGAGCAGTCAAGTCAGACACTTTCTGCTCCCGCGCACACGGTGTTTGCATACTTTTATCACAGATGAAGTGATTTTAAATGCAATATTTGTCATATGCACAGACGTTTCAGAAGTGTTTTCATGAGCAACAGAAACTGCTTAATGCAGCGCCATCTTTTCAAGAATAAAGTTCAACATAATCATATGTACTATTTAAATACTAATACAGTGGGGCATACATGCTTTTCTCAGTGTTGTATGATAAACGGGACTCGATACAAAAGTGTGACTACAGTAAAAAGAGCTTTTACCGTTCTAAAAACACAGATTTGTGGCCATTATTGGAACTGAAAAGGTTCGACTAACCCGAAACACATGTGATCGTTGTCATACGGTGAATCTGGCCAATTGTGAAACAGCTGTGACGTTATCAAACAAACGTTTGGAAAGATTATCCTTAACAGAGGGCGTTCAAAGCAACAGTGCGCAGGTAACAATCCAGCGTCCCGATACCGAAACCAATATAAAAGCCACAGCAAAGCAGCAGCTGGCAACTTCTGTAAAACAACAAATAAACATTTTTTTCTTCTCACTTCTCGCTTTTCTCATTTAAATGACAAGACACTTTCATACTCATAAACAATGCCTGGACGCATCCAACTAATCTACAATTTTCATAAAACAACAATCACATTAATCCAAATATGAGTTCATCCAAATTAAGTAAATTTCCCCAAAACTCCCACATTCTTAGTTTATAATTTAATTTTAAACTTTAAAAATGACAAATACTTTACTAGAGGAGTGAAGAAGATACATGACCCACACAAACAGGTCAAATCATTGTAATGCTATGAGGAAACTAATCTCTCAATTGTGTCTATAATTACGTGATTACCTGACGAAACAAACCACCACAAACTCAGTGCATTGTAAAGATGACATGAAGGACAACAGGATATGATGACAGTAAAGACTACTTCTTCTGCAACATGAACACAAGCACGTAGTCCGTCATCGGGTGCGTTCGACTTGAAGCATGGCTACATATGACGGTCCACGAGAATGGCTTTGTTCTACATGTATATAGCTAATTTTACCCTTCATGACAACTGTGAGGGGGTGATTTTTTTTTTTTTAACTCATCCATTTAAATTATATTAAGCCTTAAAGTTCTGCATAATTAAGGGCGTGGTCACTAGAGTGACAGGTGGATTGCCGCTGCCGACACGTCGTCGCGCTAGGTGGGTGTGGCTTCAGCAACTAACTGAACTTTTGAAAATAAACAGTGTAACTTTTATGTTTGGTGGACTGCATTTCAGTTTGATGATGGATTGCTGAAATGTCAGGTTACACTTGAACGAATGTTGTTTGTGTGTACATGAGGCGTCTGTGCGATCAGATGGATTAAATCAAATAAATCTAAAGTAAAGAATTAAAATGCATTAAGAGTGTCACAAAAACAAGCGTAGTCTATAATTGTTGCAAAGTGTGTTTTTTTTTTTGTGATGTGAGGATTGAATCTTGATGATCTGTGGTTTAAGCTGCTATTCGCCTCCTGTTAAAGCCCTGTCACAACATGAGGGTTAAGTCGATGTTGTGAGCGCCAGACAGGAAGTGAGGCTGTGTGTTTCTCAAACATATATTGTTATTCATAATTTATAGTCTGTTCTCTGTTTGTTTTTATTACCTTAAATTTTATATGTATGTCTGCACTATGTCTTTACTTTCTGTAGTGGAAGCTCCTGACACCAAGACAGATTCCTTGTGTGTGTAAACATACTTGGAAATAAAACTCTTTCTGATTCTAATATTAACATTTGTGATGATTTTTTTTTCACACCACAGATTCTTCACTTTAACAGAAGTAAAAACCACATTAGGTCAAAGTGTTCGAGAAACAACAGCCTCACTTCCTGTCTGACACTGACGACATCCACTTAACCCTCATGTTGTGTTCAGGTCATTTTGAACTGGAAAGAATTTTATTTTTTTCCTAAACATGCAAATTAATGTTATGCAATTGAACTAAAACTTACTGATTTTGCTCAGACAGGGTTTACCAAAAGCGATTCCCTTCACCATCCACATTTTGATTTCGACAGATCAGTTTGAGCGACTGCAAACCACATAATTGTTGATCAGGAGCACAAGCACAACATCCTAGGCAAGAAAATATATGCAGTCTATTAAAATTAAAATTAGACCCTGCAAGGCAGGAAAATTCGGACCACATGCTTGGTAAGATAAACAAATGATTTATGATATATATATATATATATATATATATATATATATTTTTTTTTTTTTTTTTTTTTTTTAAATAGTAACTTCTAGCATTTATTGAGAAAAAATGAATCTTGTTCATCTACATTTTTGTCCTAACCAGGGATAATTTACATTGCTTTTGACAGCTGAAGTGAATCATAGTGCATTCTGTTTGTCTGTATTTTTCCAATTTGATGTAACTTTTTGCAATTGTGATTTAAAATTTCTTTTGAATTGAAATTTAATTTTCTTATTTAAACATTTTGCAACTATATAGTTGTGATTTTATGTATTATGACTATAAATGTAAATTTTAAATAAAATTATAATAATAATACATGTGAAAAAAGTGGGCTTCCATAGCATTTTGTTCTCAATGAGGACAGGTCAATTATTTGACACTTAAAACTTGTCAGGTTTTGATCTGTAAAAGCCTGTAAAAACTGCTGATTGTTGCTGAGATTGCAATGGATGCCAATCCGTGCCTCTAATAAATATTCAGGAAGCATCTCCTCATCTATTTCCCATTTTCAGAGAGAGGGAGAGGGCAGATGGATCGAGAGAAGAGAACCGATCAATCTGCGGTGCACCTGTGTTTTGGGGTTTGAAAAGCAGCTTTCCCAGCTTTTTTACACGAAGGCGTGGCAGCCAATCAGAGCTAATGACCAGGTTGCTTTGCTCATCAGCGTTCGCCAGGTGGATGGACCGTCGCGGTGCTTGTGTTTGGTTGAGCCACGCGGCTCATGCGCTACCAGTGGAGTACCACACAAACTGCTTGATTAAAAGTAGCCTCTCAAGACCTCGGAGTTCTCATCCTGAATACTAAACTACGGGACTCTGGGAACGAAATGATAATGTGTTGAAGCAGATTGGCCAAATATGGAATGAAGCTGGAGCATGAGGGAGTTCTTTTAGACGTCTAGTTTGTGTTGGAGTGTGATGTTTTCTCTCTGTCACCATCCTCATGATAAAAATAAAAATAGCTAAATAGGGTGTTACGTATTGTTGATGTTTGTAGTATTTAGGATGAATATGTTGTTGGCAGGTAATAAAGATCTACTCTGTACAGTGTATAATTAACGGCATTTTAGTAGATTAAAGGATTTATTGTTTTTTTGGGTTTTTTTAAGAGAAAAATGTGCAAAGATTGAGGTTCTCACAAGGAAATTCTAAAATTTTGATTTCCAGGTTTGGTAATAAACTTTGAATGAAAACTTTTTTTTTCTTAGAACATTTATTTTGTCTTTTTGTAGACTTTTATGCACACACACACATATATATAAAATTTGTTTTTGTTTTTTGGGGGGTTTTTTTGTCGCTCAATTTCAAGGATTGGTTCATGATATAAATTAAAATCCCTCCACGCAATCATTATTGATGATTTAATAATGATTTTTAAAATGTAATATTTAATGCATTTTATAAATATTTTATTTGTAAAAATTTATATTTCATAAAATAAATATTTTATATGCATTTTATAAATACTTTATTTGTAAAAATGTATATTTTATTCAATAAATATTTTATATAAATTTGATAGATATTTTATAATATTTTATGTTGGTAAAAATCAAGGAAATTCACTGGTGGGAACTCTGAATTTAGATTTGTAATTGCATTGGTTAGGAGCCAAAGAAATAAATCATTTTTAGTATTAGCCCAGCACTTTCTGAGAGAGAGAAAAAGAGAGGTAGAGATTTTTTTTTTGTCTTCTTAACAGCTTCAGGAGATACAGGAGTAATAGCTTTCAGACTTCCACAAAGCCCTGGCAACCAACACAGGAAATGGAATATTATTATTATTATTTTTATTTTTATAAAGGTGCTCTGAGAACAAGTTCTGAGGGGAAATGAACCACGTGATCGCCGGTGCTTCAAACAGTGCCTCAATTCCTTTAAACATACTTCAAAACTCCCTCTGGTGGTCGCATCTCTTGATCCAAAGCTGTGTTTGATGGAGGAGCGTGAAAGAGACAGACAGACAGACAGACAGAGACGTTTGAAAGCTGCTTTGCTTACGTTAGACCATATGGCGGCTTTCTGCTGCCTGATTCCGCATCCTTGAATTTCAAGCCGTCGTTTGGGATTCTATTATAAGGAATCCTCATTTCCATTGCCTCTGTTCTTTGACCTACAGAGGATTACTGTGTTGCCCTCTGCGAGGCTTGCTGTTTCATTCCCGCACACTGGCTTGTGAAAGATCACATCAGTTAGTTCAATTACTGCAGCCATAAAGAGCGCTGTGCATGTGCGTGCGTGTGAACAAGCCGCGAAAACCCACCCTATGCAAAAAACATGCTGTCTATCTCTCTCTCCAGAGCGAGCCAGAAAGAGCAGATGCGTCTCAGGGCTTTGATTCCCCTCTGGGTCTCTCTGACTGCCTTTATAGCGAGCGCTTCAGTGCTGTCAGCGGCTGTGTGTCTCTCCGCTCACCGCAGAGTTCACGGTGAAGGTTTTGAAGCGGTGACACTGCGTCTGCGCTGATAACAGTGTGAAATTAAAATCCCTCTTTCTGATGACGAGGAGAGCCGTCTCGCTAATCCTCAGGGGTTTGGGGATTTTTTTTCACCTTCGTGTGCAAAGGGGACGAGTGGTGGTAAGAGGTGCTGGAGGGGCTAGGCTAGGGTTGGGAATCCAGAACCAGTTCAGTCATGTTTTGGGTGTGAATTTGCAGTCTGGATTTTGTGAGAGGAGGAATCTGTATGGAGACAATAATAGACTACACATCTTTCTGTTGCTTCATCACACTTAGTTTCATGTGTGACCTAGTCCTTTTTTAACTGAATTGTCAACTGTTTTTAACAGTGATAATAATAATATTTTTTTATTGAGCAGCTTATTAGAATGATTTCTGAAGGATCATGTGACACTGATTAAATTGTAGTAATATTTGACCGTATCACTACTCAGTTTTCTTGTAGATCCCCTAATGACACAAGTTTCTTTGACACTTTCTGAAGCATCTTATTCTCTGCTTTCGGGGTATATTTGGTGTGACAACCTGATTTGGACAGCTCTTTTCATCTTAGCATGATTAAAAACTTTACTTAAAAAATGTTAATGCCTAATCCAGACAGATTCATTGAAGTTCTAAGACTGAATTGTAACTTTAGGCACTCGATATAATGATAAATAGAGGGCTGTACTAACACAACAGTTAGGCATTTCTGTACAAAATGTAACTTGTTAAATTGTATTATTGTTTAGCATTGGTGAAATGACCACTATCTTTTTCATATGGTGTACACACTTTTTAACAGCAATGTCGATTCCAATCCCAGAATCGGATTCTTGTTTAGGGTTCCCACGCTTCTTGAAAGTACTTGAATTTCAGACATATGGATTCAAGGTCTGGAAAGTACCTGAAAACAGAAAGTCCTTGCAAGAGCTTGAATGTTTGAGTGAAAATTTATTTATGGAGGTATTTCAATAATTGTCCTATTTGTGTTGTCAAAGACGCTAATGACTGGGGTCAGAGATTGGATAGCTCGAGAAAAAAAAAAAAAAAAAGAAGCATGCTGCCTAGTACGGAGGTGGTGAAGAGATGGGGTGGGAGGAAAAAGTTTTGTATGATTCTTTTGCATTGTGTTCTCTTGCAAAAGTTGAGTTCAGACAAATACTTCCTGTTAAGGCTACATTACAGTATGCATTGATTCATACAGCTCTGTACGTTCTCAATGGAGCGATTTATAGAATTTAATTTTGAACTTGGACTAAAGTATAAATACATTCAGTGCTTAGTTAGTCTTGGGATATTCTGAAACGCTTTATGTTCTAAAACGGTGACAGTGGAGGACCAAATTCTGTATTAATAATTACTATCAATACTAATAACACTATATTAATAAACAACCTTACTTGATAATATTACTATTAATTAAGCAGAATAGCCCAGAATATGAACACAACACGCTAGTGCATGTTAAGTTCCTTTCTCCCCTATAGAAAATGCTTAAGCTAGGCTAATGGACAAAGACAGTGATATAAAAAAAGACCAAATATGGTATATTAATAAAATAAATTACACAACTAGCACATGAATGAGCAAAACAATAATAATAATTATAGAGAAAACTGTTGCTTAATGCATTCCTTGTATGTACATATATTTTTAATCAAAAATGTTAAGCTCTTTATATCGTGTTATCTTATATTAGCGCGAGATAAAACAGGTTTCTTTTGCTATTCAGCTTATACTTGCATGTAAACAGTACATATTTGTTAATAATTTCTATAGCATATCTGGTGTGTTTCTTTTTAATCACTGTCTTCAGTTTTAATCATTTCTATAGCATATGTGGCATATAGCATATTTTTTTTCTTTCTTTTTTTATATCACTGTCTTCATTAAGCCGCACTAAGTGTTTTCTTTAATGTCTTCTATGATAGGAAAACGCTTAATGTTCAATTAATGATTCGTCTAAATTCTTAACTAAATTCCTCCAAAAGACACAGAAATGTGTTTTATGACTTTTTTTTTTTTTTTAACCCTATTAGAATCGAAACTGTGAATTTATAAGAACTGGAATCGGAATTGGAATGGATAAAATTCTGAACAAATCAGAGGTTCAAGGATTCAGATTCCTTGTGATTCCCAACCAAATGCAGGACTTCACTAGGTTAATGAGTGAGGTTTCCTCTCAGGAGGCTGAAGTAAATAGCAGTCAATCGTTCGAACACCCACCCAGAAAGCATCTTTTCCATCTCTCTTCCGCTTTCTTTATGTCTTTTCCAGTTTTTCTGACAAAGGTGATAGAGTAGGATATTGGCTATATGGCATTAGGCGTCTCTCTCGGCCATTGTCTTTTTCTCCGAAAGGCCGTTTGCACTAAAGCTGCACTTTAAAAATAGAGCTGTCTCTCATCCCCGTGAGGATGTGCTTTCTCACAAGTAGAATAACACCCTCTTTCTCACAGGACCTGCCTCCTGATGTCCTTTACTACTCTCTCTCTCTCTCTCTCTCTCTCTTTCTCTTCTTCTCTGAGTGTTGCTAATAAATAGAGTTCTGAACTCTTGAATTGCAAATGCTCTGATGTGGGTCATAAATCTTGTGCGTGCATGTGTCATAACTCTGAATCGAAGGTTTGCATTTGTGTGTGTGTGTGTTTGGCGTTGGTGACTTTTGAGGCACAGGGGCAGGACTTTCCACTTTTAGGAGAGTTGCAAAGAGACCCCGAGGCCTGAGCGTGGTGTTAATTCATTCATTTATTCATTGGGCGAGAGAGAGAGTGGTACACCAAAGGCGTTCGCTTGTTATCTCAAGTGCTTTTTTTTTTTTTTTTTGACATGCTATTTGTAAGAGAACCAATAACATTCCCACTTTTTCCAAACACACAGACCTTCTCTTTCTCTTAAGAAAAGAGCACAAGAAATATAGCCTGGAAGAGTGTGAAATGAAACACAAACGCTGAAGTGAGGCAGAATGCAGGAGTGTTTAGCAGGGTATGAGGGGGCCGCTCTGTGGCCTGGCCTGTTAGTAATGGATTGGTTTTATGGAGATGGAGTACACGGGTGGAGTTTGGTGCCAAGCAATGGGACAAACCCTCCTGAGAGAGGAGATGTATTAAAACTGGCCTAACAGCATCTACAAGATGGGCGAAGAAGGAGCACTTGGGCCGTGAGGAGCTGATGCATGTAGATTTACTTCAGCAAAAACATCTCTGTTCTGAAAGCCAGCTTGTTTTGTTGCAAAGAAAGCAGCATATTGGGTTTTCAATATTTTCAATGACATACAGTCCTTTACATGATTCACGTCAAAGTTACACATGCGGCGAAAAAAAAAATCAAAGTGCTTTTTCCTTTCTGCAACGTGTTTTTTTTTCTGGTCTAAGTTCAAATACATGTTTCTTCTTTTGTTTTCTTTTACTATTTTGACTGTTCACTGTGTCTTTCTGATTTCTTAGTAAACTAGTAACTTCGTGTGTCTTTTTTCCACATTGCTCTTTATGTGGAAGTCAAAAGGGCACATGACTCTTATATTGAGAAATATCCAAGTGAAATTGAAATCTATCTATCTAGCTGTCTTTCTGTCTATCTTTATTGTTATAAATTAGAGTTCTATCATTGTCATCTTATAATTTTATCTATCATCCATCCATTTGTTCGATGTACTTTCTATATCATTCTTTATGTTGTTTTATCTCTATCTTTCATTATTCCTTTAATAATTGCTGTCGTTCTATCTCCGGTTCTTCCTATTTTTCATTCTATTTATCAATCTGTCGTTCTATCATTCTTTTTAATGTTCTTTGTATATCATTCTATCTAGAGTATCTGTTGCACTATGTTTTGTTTTATCATTTTATTTACCATAAATCTTTCTATCTATCAATTGGTCATTCTGTCTATCTACTGTATATACAGGTATCTTTATTATTTATTAGATATATCTATTTTTTTCCTGTAATGAATTTGAGTTGATTTAGTGATTCAGTGTGTTCATTAATTTTTTTCTTGAATATTTTGCATTACATTTTTTATAATTTTTTCCTCATCATGATTAATTAAGTCAGCAAACCCACATTCACTTCTCATTGTGGCACCGGAGATTCAGCCGCTGCAGAAAAGCGTTGCAGAAGATGATATTTTTTTATTATGCAATACACAAATTGCACTAAATAATAAAGCTGGTGAGGATGGTGGCATTTGCTTTTTGTTTTTCATTTCCTCCTGTACTCAGAGAGCCATAAATGTGTCTGTAGAGATTACAGACACTCGCTACTCTTGTTGCAGTGAAAGTGTGTGTTCAGCTGTGGTCTGCCCTAGTGCATTTCCTCCCATTTGATCATTATTTGGCAAAGCATGAAGGTCCTTCCCTTCATTTCTTAGCTACACTTCACTGTACAACCCACGGTACCCAAAAATGCACAGCTATTTTCTTTTACTTTTATTATGACTCACCTTCACTCATTCCCCTCTCGTCCAGCCTATGCTTACCATGCTTCCTAGCACAAAGCTACCATGCAAAGTTAAACTAAATAAGATGAAATGTCATTTGAAAGAACCTGACTCTCTTGATGAAATACGGCATCTGGCCAGACGCTCTTACTCAAAACAAGAGCTCCTGTTATTTCCACTTCACACTATATTCCTTTTTTATTCCTAAAAAGGACAAATCTCTCACTTTAATCAGAGTTGAGACACAATGTTGTTAGAGTCTGGTGGAAATATAGCCAAGCGTCGGTGTCTCCGATTAGAAATGTGTGGAGAGAACCCATGAGTAAGCAACTAAATAATGGCCCACTGGAAACATCACAACACAACAAGACAGATTCAATATAAAGGTAGGAAATCTATTTTGAGGTGGAAAATGTATATTGGGTAACAATGGTAGTGAGTGAAGATGCAGGCAAGGTTACTCCAGACAGAGATGCTGGGACATTTTTAACATGAATCTCAATAGATTCAGAGAGAGAGAAAAAAACAATGTGTTTTTTGCTTAGCATTCTGAACGGTTTTGACATTTTAAAGAAGCAGGTTAACTTGGTGTCTAAGTGAACTAACTATACACTGTATATGAAATGCTTAGGCAGGCTTTTTTTTATTATTATTATTTTATAATATATATACAACTCTACTTTTTAAATGGTTTTAAACATTTGTAATATTACACTTATTATATGATGTTATGTATGTATGTATGAATAAACATGTAATGAATGTGTGTGTATGTGTGTGTGTGTATATATATATATATATATATATATATATATATATATATATATATATATATATATATATATATATACATATACATATACATATATATATATAACATTTTTCTTTCTTTCTTTCTTTCTTTCTTTCCTTCCTTCCTTCCTTCCTTCCTTCCTTCCTTCCTTCCTTCCTTCCTTCCTTCCTTCCTTCCTTCCTTCCTTCCTTCCTTCCTTCCTTCCTTCCTTCCTTCCTTCCTTCCTTCCTTCCTTCCTTCCTTCCTTCCTTCCTTCCTTCCTTCCTTCCTTCCTTCCTTCCTTCTTTCTTTCTTTCTTTCTTTCTTTCTTTCTTTTTTTCTTTCTTTCTTTCTTTCTTTCTTTCTTTCTTTCCCAAATCAAAAGTTAGTCCTCGAATCTCTGTTATCCCAAATTCTTACGACTATATGTTTTAGGCAGATGAAAGAATGTGTATATATATATATATATATATATATATATATATATATATATATATATATATATATATATATATATATATATATATATATATATATATATATATATGTATGTGTGTGTGTGTGTGTGTGTGTGATAATATATTTTTCTTTAGAACAACATGCACTGATGACTAGACCAGAGACATTTATCAAACAAACTTGTATTTATGTGGTCTTAGTGTTAAACTGTTTTCTCTGGAATATTCCGGCTCTGAAATGATTTTTTTCTCATGTTCAATATCTGTTAGTCATCTTTTTCCCCTCCTGTTGTGTGGCAGACTTAGAAAAACAGCAAAGTAATGCTTCCTGATTGATAGGAGGAAATAGGGGAAAAAGACTTTTAAAGGAATCCCCCATTGCGAAAATGTGATGTGAGCAATTTCTCACATCGAGCCACTTGGTGAATATGTGCATTAGTGTGAGAGTTTTCTCCACACTTCTGCTTAAGTGTGTGTCTAATAGCTGTGTACACACTGACGGCGCTTTAGCAAACCCTGGCACTTACAACACTTTCTCAGCATAGGCAGCTTTCATTTTTAGCTTCTGTGTTTACTGATTTTACTGATGGACAACAAACATATTTTGGTATAGCATTATGTGTTAAGTTAACTTATATTGTGCAAAATAGTAAACTTCCAAATAAATAAAATGAACATAATAATCTCCCTCTGGATGTTACAGTGGAAATAATCTCAAAGATGTCTGACAGACAAAATTAGCTTTGTTCTTGCTGCCATCTGAGAGGAGCTCCAAGAACGATGTTTTTATCTTACTCAACTGAAATAAGCGAAATAATACAAATCTAAAATCTTTAATAATAAGTAGTTGTGTGTGTGTGTGTGTGTGTGTGTTTTACCCAGAATTATCATTTTGTTACTCAACTGAAATAAATTAAATACAAATCCCTACTATAGAAATCTATAATAATAATATTTTTTAAACCCAGAAAGATCATTAAATGTTACTTAACTGTAAAAAGTGAAATAATACAAATCTCTTCTACTGAGTTATTTGTAGGGTGTTGATTCATGTCCATATTTCTAATCATGCTGGATGAGTTTAATACAAACTGTAGGGTTAAAGACTTAGCAGGAGCACTAGTGATGTTTGCCTTAAGTATAATAACAGCAGTAAAACGCCTTAAATGTCGGTTCAAAAGCTTTTGAATTGTTTATGTAAAGCTGTTGTTTGGCTCATTGAATACATTTACACAATCAATGTAGAAAAGCCTCTGTATGCTGCATATCTAATGGCATCTTATCCTGTCATTCAGAGAAAATTAGCCACTCGTGAGTTTACAGAACGTGTTCTTGGTTTGTTGATTAAGGTTGTCAGCTTGCTGTGTGTGAGCAGGCGTGCGTGTGTGTGTGCGTGTGTGTGTGTGTGTCATGCTGACATGCTATAATTGCGAGCGGGAGTTGAATCATCTGTGAATCAGCTCTTGTATCATAACTCATCTCGGCCCCTTTCTGTGACCTTTTCTCGTCGACGCTCTTAATATGACGGCCAGACACTGGCGCTCTGAACAGGTACAGATCCATGATTCACCCTCAGGCTCCTTGTTTCTGCCTGTTCTGTCGAAAAGGCCAAGTCAAGTGTTGTCAAGGCCAGCAAACAATGGTGAAGTGAAACGACTGGAGAGGGTTTCTGAGCACAAACTTCACAAATAGGGCTGCTGTTGAGATTTTTGCATGTTGGAGAACCTATTGATGGGACCATTGCTAAAATTCAATGGGACTAGTACAAAAAATTACATTGGCAAAAAAAAATAACAGAAAAATGTATGATGTTTGTTATATTGTTATTGATAGTATTAAAGCTGCAGTAGGTAACTTTTGTAAAAATATATTTTTTACATATTTGTTAAATCTGTCATTATGTCCTGACAGTAGAATATGAGACAGATAATCTGTGAAAAAATCAAGCTCCTCTGGCTCCTCCCAGTGTCCTATTGCCATTTGCAGAAATACATCGCTCCCGGTAAGAATCAACCAATCAGAGCTGCGGTCCGTAACTTTGTTTGTGTTCAAAATGTAGAAAAATGAACATAATAAGCGAGTACACCATGAATCCATTTTCCAAAACCGTGTTTTTAGCTTGTCCTGAATCACCAGGGTGCACCTATAATAAGTGTTTATATTCAGACTATTTTAGATTGCTTCGGCGGAGTAACCCAGTACCTTTGTGATTCTTCATAGACATAAACAGAGAGAAGTAGTTCCGGCTACGATGTTCTTCCACAAGACGCAAACAGTTCTGTTTATTAACCGCTAGAGCGTCAAAAGTTACCAGCTGCAGCTTTAATTAATATTAATGTTATAATTATTTGATATTTTCATGATATCTTTAACATGCTATTCTGCATATTCAACTTTTTTTTTTTTTTTTTGTGGTTTGATTTAGTCAGCCGAGCATGATGTTAAAACTTTATCAGTTTTCTTGAGCATGTGTATTTTTTGCTTTGTATCATTACATTTGTTCATTTAGCAACCAAAGTGACTTACAATTGCTATATATGTCAGAGGTCACACACCTCTGGAGCAACTAGGGGTTAAGTGTCTTGCCTCAGGGACACATTGGTGTCTCACAGTGGATTCAAACCCGGGTCGCTCGCACCAAAGGCATGTGTCTTATCCACTGCACCAACATCACCCACTCATTACTGCGGGAGCAGAGCTGATATCATACTAAAGTCTACATTTTGCTACCTTACTTCCTGCACGCAGAACGCTGAACTTGTGTAATAGCCGTTTGCAGAGAAATTCGCTATTCAGACTTTAACGATGTTGGCATAGTACTAACCCAGTAATCAGTTAGTAATCAGAAGGGAAAAGGCTTCAGCGCTCATTCATTAGGCCCAGCATTAATATAAGGCTTGTTATTAAACCGCTTTACTCATTACCGATGACTGTTTCCATTAGGCAGGGAGAGTGGGTTTGACCCCATGAGTGGATTGTCAAATGAGGTGCATGGAATGTTCTGGATAATGAAATCCAATTGACCCCTCTGAGGGATCACAGGACGAGTATTCTCTCTATTCCTTGAAGTCGCAACAACCATTCCAAGCCATTATATCTAAACAGCTCCGTTTTTTTTTTTTTTTTCAGCACAGCTTCACTCTTTATTGCATTCCTTGTCCTATGATTATACCTTAGAGACAACAAACTGGGCGATAACCCAATGTGTTAGATCATCTTTTTTAAAAAAAACAATAATTTAACTCCTGGGCCCTCTTTTAAGAAAAGTAATTAAAATATGGTAATGACAGGAAGATGAATGAGAAAACTGTGTTTGACTAGGCTTCTCCGAGCCGTCACAAAACCTTGGCAGACACTGATAGAGCAGGAACCGGGAGCAGGAGAGAACGAGAGATGGAGGCACACTGTTAGAATGCCAAATCATTTCACGCTGCAAACACAACAAGCGGTTTGATGCATACAGAGAGAAACACACACATACAAGCGGTGGCGCACACACTCTCAAACACATGGTTGCATCTGGAGAGAGGGGAAACTCATTAGCTCACAGGAGGAAAAAAAAAACGTGCGCCACCACAAACAACAAGCGGTGGAAAGCAAAAACAAAGACCAGATCACTCTAGCTCAGTGAGTCTGCAAACAGTCACTTTGGCTATGGGCTTAGCATCCCAATGCCTCCTTTTTTAACATCTGTGAAGGAAGTTTCTTTTTAACTTCCCTCCTCAGAAATAAAGATGGCAAAAATCGGGAGAACATTTAAGTAGTCAATGCCAATTTGAAAACCACAGTAAATATCAGAATGTTACTGAACAGTCCTTTTGTCATGTCATTTTTCAATTTAGAATAGTTTCTTAATTTCATTTGCAGAGATATTTTATGCTGGTTGATGTCCTCGTTTGTTTTGAGTATCCTCGTTTGTGCATGAGTTTGGAGGCAGTGCAATCAGTACAGTTAAGTCAGTTTTTTTTTTAGTTCCACATGATGCATGTTACTAAAGCATTTGAAAATCCTTATGTTAGAATGTTTTCTTGACTGTTCAACACATTATGCTACAGACTTTGCAGACAAGCTTAAAAGACTTGACAAATTGCATGTAGCACCATCTGGTCGTGCTTTTTATTAGGTGTCTTTAAACACTACTGTATCTACAGTACAGACCAAAAGTTTGGACACACCTTCTCATTCAAAGAGTTTTCTTTATTTTCATGACTATGAATGCAGTTTCAGG